>NC_064630.1:326653276-326967100 GCF_023864275.1 Schistocerca cancellata | reverse complement strand
TTTACTCGCTTTCCTTTGATACCCACGATCTGCACTATGTCCTTACACGAAATGAAAAAAAGTCGAAAATACCTCTACTCAACCAGAGCAAATAAGGCGCTACGCTATCTGCACAGTTGACTTCTGCCAGGAAGAGTTTGAACTGCCGTCTCCCCAAACTGTACAAGCTGACAAGCTGAATATTTTAATTGTCTTTACAATTACGTCCACGACACCATTTACTTTGGTACATTTTGCCAGCAGATTAACGCGATATAGAACGTACTGTATTGCTGCTAATTGGTGCAGGATACCAACTTCCTTCGTTTTTTCCTTATCGAAGCAACGAAATAGGTCAAGGTCATGCATGTCGATTACGTTTTGTAAGTTATAAAATATGCCATTGGCCATATACGTGTCACGCATTGGCGCAAAATCAAGAACTTGCTGCATGGCGTTGAATTTAGCATCAACCATCTCAGAAACATGGCAAGTTGAGAAACGTCAGCTATATCAGTACTTTGGTCCAAAGCGAGAGAGAAAAATCAAATCTTTATTCTTGACATCCAACAGCACTGCTACGTCGATGCCCCTTTCTTCAGTATGTCTGGAATTGTTTCAAAAATAGAAATTTTCGCTAGACGGAAAATTCTCCAAGGTTTAAAGGACGCATTGCTTTTACTGTTTTACAAGCTACACTCCTGGAAATTGAAATAAGAACACCGTGAATTCATTGTCCCAGGAAGGGGAAACTTTATTGACACATTCCTGGGGTCAGATACATCACATGATCACATTGACAGAACCACAGGCACATAGACACAGGCAACAGAGCATGCACAATGTCGGCACTAGTACAGTGTATATCCACCTTTCGCAGCAATGCAGGCTGCTATTCTCCCATGGAGACGATCGTAGAGATGCTGGATGTAGTCCTGTGGAACGGCTTGCCATGCCATTTCCACCTGGCGCCTCAGTTGGACCAGCGTTCGTGCTGGACGTGCAGACCGCGTGAGACGACGCTTCATCCAGTCCCAAACATGCTCAATGGGGGACAGATCCGGAGATCTTGCTGGCCAGGGTAGTTGACTTACACCTTCTAGAGCACGTTGGGTGGCACGGGATACATGCGGACGTGAATTGTCCTGTTGGAACAGCAAGTTCCCTTGCCGGTCTAGGAATGGTAGAACGATGGGTTCGATGACGGTTTGGATGTACCGTGCACTATTCAGTGTCCCCTCGACGATCACCAGTGGTGTACGGCCAGTGTAGGAGATCGCTCCCCACACCATGATGCCGAGTGTTGGCCCTGTGTGCCTCGGTCGTATGCAGTCCTGATTGTGGCGCTCACCTGCACGGCGCCAAACACGCATACGACCATCATTGGCACCAAGGCAGAAGCGACTCTCATCGCTGAAGACGACACGTCTCCATTCGTCCCTCCATTCACGCCTGTCGCGACACCACTGGAGGCGGGCTGCACGATGTTGGGGCGTGAGCGGAAGACGGCCTAACGGTGTGCGGGACCGTAGCCCAGCTTCATGGAGACGGTTGCGAATGGTCCTCGCCGATACCCCAGGAGCAACAGTGTCCCTAATTTGCTGGGAAGTGGCGGTGCGGTCCCCTACGGCACTGCGTAGGATCCTACGGTCTTGGCGTGCATCCGTGCGTCGCTGCGGTCCGGTCCCAGGTCGACGGGCACGTGCACCTTCCGCCGACCACTGGCGACAACATCGATGTACTGTGGAGACCTCACGCCCCACGTGTTGAGCAATTCGGCGGTACGTCCACCCGGCCTCCCGCATGCCCACTATACGCCCTCGCTCAAAGTCCGTCAACTGCACATACGGTTCACGTCCACGCTGTCGCGGCATGCTACCAGTGTTAAAGACTGCGATGGAGCTCCGTATGCCACGGCAAACTGGCTGACACTGACGGCGGCGGTGCACAAATGCTGCGCAGCTAGCGCCATTCGACGGCCAACACCGCGGTTCCTGGTGTGTCCGCTGTGCCGTGCGTGTGATCATTGCTTGTACAGCCCTCTCGCAGTGTCCGGAGGAAGTATGGTGGGTCTGACACACCGGTGTCAATGTGTTCTTTTTTCCATTTCCAGGAGTGTATATGATAACTCAGTTTCATAACATCATTATGCATCGCATGATTTTCTTCCTGCACATATGTTGCAAGGAGGGGTAAAATTAAGGGAAAAATCACATAATATATTATCAATAACAATTATAATTCCAAAAAAAAAAACAGATGAAGTTCAGATGTTTTGGAATACCATACAATTTTCTAGTTTTATCTCAAAATTGTACTCATTCTTAGATCTCGGACACACATAAACTATTTGGCAATATGTATTTGTATTTAACTTAATGAAATAAAGAAATTACCACCAATAATTTTTTTTTAAATTCGCATTTAGAGCTTAATATGGAATAGTCAGGAAACATGGAATAAGATACACAGATAATGATGTACATTTGGAGAAAAACATATTTAATGTACACAAAATACAATTCTGAGATATCTCTTATGTTCTTAAAATAGTATATTCTTAATAGTGTTACTTGCCAGTAACACAAAAAATTATTTTACTCGAAAACAAATCTATTAAATTTACTAACTTCAAAACAATGTTCTGAAACGATTATTTATTTGTGCCATAGAGCTGATTCGTTTTACATCCAGGTATTTACAGAAAACACAAACCTAATCTTTGCTTTCAGCACGAGCACAGTCAAGGTGGTCCAACATTACGCCATGCATTTCATATTACCCGACACGCTCCCTTGGACTTCACAACATAAAAACAGAATCAGCTGTATCCATAGCCAAAAGCTGAGCAATTATTAACGGTCCACTACTCTTTTATTCAAGAAATTGCGTAGTTTTAATCGTTAATATATATTTTAAATAATTATTGCATATTTTTTAAAACTAAGTTGCAAAAATTTTGTCGAACTAGGAAAATAATTTTTCTGCACTGCGACTCATGCGATGTTTGGAAACTAACTGAACTCCCTACAGAGGATCATGGGAATGTTTATAAGTAGTTCATGCATCTCCCGCTTGTGAATGCCACTCGATGGATGAGAAATTGCCGCATTCCGTACTGCCCGACTATTCAATAATACCGGAGGTTTATCTGCAACATTTACGTCTCTCTCCCTATTCTGTCTCATCTCCAGAAGTTTGGCTTACTTTCTTTAGTGCTTTGGCTAACGCCAAGTTTCTCGGGAAGCAGCTGGAGAAACATCGCTTCACGTTATACGTCTTTGCTGCAGATAATTTTACATCACAAAACACAAACTCAGGGCCGCATTGTCTTTCGATAATTATGTAATCTTCTCACTCTGGTGGAAACGTAAGGTTTCACTGTTTTTTGTTTTGCAGACCGTAACTCCTTCCTAGTCATTTCCCTTCTCTCTGGTTCTGGATTTTTAGCACAAAGGTGACCTTAACATAATTAATCTAATGACACAAGATCAACAAGCCACACTGCTGCGCCGTTGTCGGTTTGAGAGAGGCGGGAATAGAAGTGGTCAGGGGGTAGGGAGATGGGAATTTCGCCTGGCATAGTAGGTGTGGTAGGGGGGGTGCGGGGGAGGGGGAGAGCCAGCAGGCAGGCAGTGTGCCCAACCATGGACTAAACTAACATGTAGAGAAATGAAAACCATAATTTTATAGATATGCCGTTGAGGTCAGTTTGGTTTTAGAAAAGTTAACTTAAGATGGTTAGCTGCTTATTTTATTTCCAATTTCCTACTAGTCATAACATATCACCAACAAACTAATTTAAATTTTCTGTGTAGTATCGTTTAAGCTTATCGGAAATAATTTAAAATTATACCAAATTTTTCGTTTCCTAATTTGTATTTTCTTACTGTATTCAGAATGTATATTGCTACACTGTAATAGATAAAGGTCTTTTCAGTCAAATACAGTTTTACTGTTATTGCTGATTACATCTCAAAGCCAGTTGTTTCATCTTCCTGTAAGGATTATAGCGAAAACTCAACAATATTTAAGCTGCTCCATGTGTACTTTTTACATGATCCCGGTTAATATATGTAGTAGTTATTTTGTAGATTTATCAGCCAGGTTATGTGAGTAAAAGAGTAAGTGCTGTGGTACTAATAAAGCAATGAACTAGCACTGTAGATATTTGTGGAAAGTATTAGATAAGACCCTACTCTTAAGGATATTTACTTGTAATCAGTACATGAAAATCAATTTGAAATATTACAAACACATTGTATAGCTATAAAAATTCTATTTTTATGTAAGGTAGTCGTTATTTACCACTAATTTTCACCATTGTAACGATTTTTGTTATAGATTATAGGAAGTGGGCATACAGTGTTAAGTAAATCAACTTTAAAGTATTGGTAATTCTACTTTGGAAGTATTAGCGTGTAGTCACCAATACAAATGTAGTAAATTGAGTGCTGATCAGTTATCCAATTACTCTGTCTAATAACCAAAGATTTACCAACTAGCTTTCAGAACAAAGAGATGATACACATAAAATACAGAGTATTCCGTTTTTAGCAAATAGTGTCTGTGTACCTAGTGGAATAATTGAGAGCTTGAAGCCATGTAGTATACCACAGATGTGTGATGGCTTAAGACTTATCGTTGTTATAATACTTGCACTGTACTGACAAACTTTTTTCACGAGTCAGATTAACACTTATTTTGTGTGAAAATAGAATAAATAGAACTAAGGACAACTAGAATATATAGATTTGCAATGTACAGCCATAGACACACTTGAAACTGTTATCATGATGCTTTCACATATCCATGTAATGAATAAATTTTTGTGCTTACAGACAAAGTTAAAATATTCTTAGCATAGTAGTGAAAGATGGTATTTATTAGGTAAAAATGCCACTGGGAGATAATCTGGTGGGTGTTGCAAATTTTTGCACTTCAGGGCTTTGATTTTTCTGATTGGCAAAGAACTTTTGTGAGCAGATACACAAACACAATCCTGGTGAAGGATGATTTTTTGTTTGCAATTCTGGTCTAAATTACCACATTTTTGTCATGCAAGCAGTCTGAACGATTTACATAATATTTGAGAGTTATTGTTTTATTCACTGCAGGGCAGTTAACAAGAAGACTCCCTTTTGCATCCCAGAAAACACAGATCACAATCTTTGATGCAAATTAAAACAAGTTTGCTTTATTTTTACTCTAAAGTACTGTATCCTTCCTACTGCTCTAGAGGCTGTTTCATGAGCTGGTGTATCAATGTCTTATTCTTAGAAACAAATCTGCACGAAATAACAGTCAGATTCTATTTAAATTGGTCCAAACATTACTAAGAAATTAGTTTTCAACCGATACAGTAGCGACCTTGAGCAAAGTATCCTCATACTTAAATTTCAATGGATTTTTTTTTCAAACACACTTCTACAATAGTTTTTTATAACACTAATTGCCAATTTTCGAGTATAATTTGTATTACAGACTGTTTCAATCTTCACACTGGTGGTTGTAATTTTTTTACTTCTATAACCTGAAAGAAGTACTGCCATATTTAAATTCAGCTGCCAATTACTCAAGTGCTCAAAAACTGATAAACTGCCTAAAATAAGAATTTGTTGACATTACGGTGCCGCAGCTTATCCAGTTTAATGAAACGAACAGAACATAATTACTTTAAAAAGCTGTAAACAAAACTATGTGACTTGGTGGCTCTGTGGTCACATACTACAACACGAATCTGAAGTTCTCAAGTTCAGTGCCTGGCGAGTCCTATGATTTTTATATATCACATTTCACTCCTTCTGACTCTGGCAAAGTTTGTTCCATTCAAAACGCTCATTCAACTGTAAGTGTCCCTATTGACTGCATATGTCAGTTCAAAGACCAGATGCATAGGAAATGGCATACCACTTCCACTGGACCATGCCTGGGAAAGCACTGTGTTGTTCAACTCTACCCTTGCGTTGATGATAATTTTACTATTTTTTTATAAATAAAATTATTCCAAAGAGTAAGCTAAAACTTGACCTATGGTATTGCCTGTCTTGCTCTGGCGAGACTGAAACTTTTTTTTTCTTTTATTATTGCTACCATTATGTGTCACGCTAAGAGCATTGCTCCTTGTCTTCTTTTATCCTCTTATTTCCCGCTATCACTGTTTGAAAAAAAAAAGACTAGTCTCTGATTTCAAAGTAAACATCTCGAAAACTAAGATTGACAGACGAGTCCGATAAAAGGTATATGTATTGCAAAATCTGTAAGAATTTTACACAGAAGTTCCGAAATAGTTCGAAAAGCTGTTAACAGATGGCGCTGTACGCTGCGCAGTTTGTATGTATCAGCATGCTTATCTAAATTCGTCCTTTGAAAGCAGTCTTTGCAATCACATTGGAATCTTTTCGAAATGTCCCCCATTCGCAGTACGAAGACGGCGCAAACGAACAATGAAATTTGCCACCACATCCTACTGTGCCTCAACGGAAGGACTCAGATGCCACACAGATCGCCGATTCATGCTCGTCCAGCTTGGTGGTATGGTCCCAGTAGACATTGACTAACAATGTGCCCCACAAAAAGTTCTCACAAAGAGTCAGATCGGGCGAATTCGTCGGCTAATCCATCCTTGGCTCAGTAAATTTGCAATAATCCAATGTAATGAATCTATTCCTGAAGTATTCATCAATAAGCGAAACTCCTGTTCACTGTAATGTGGTCTGGTCCCTACTTATATGAACACTCGGTGCCTCGTTGATACTCCAACACCAGCTAAGTGGTGACACATTATTCCAAAATTGCAACGCAAGTTCACAAGTGATCGTTTCCCGCATGAAAAAAGTGCCAATAATGCATCTGAAGCGTACCACAGCCCAAACAACAATTTTGGGAGATTACAGTGGTTTCGCTTCGCACATATTGTGATGTTTGGAAACTGCCGGTTTCGTTTATTCACGACTCCATTCAGGTGTAAGTGTGCGTCTGTGAAACAGATGCAGCCAACTTCAAATCCTTCATTTTCAGTCATTGTGAGAACCTGGTTCGCAAAGTAAGCCCTCTATCGCACAGCCCACACACGTAGGGCCTGGTGGCTCTGGATTCTGAATGGAGATATTTGTAAGCTCCGTCTCAGTATTTTACGGGTGATGGAACGCTTCAAACCAGTCTCTGTTGCAATTCTTCGGACTGATTTCCTTGGATTTTGCTCAATAATTCTAATAACAGAGACGACATTTTCAGTAGCATTTACAGCTTGCCTGGGGACAATGTTCCCCGCTGGATCATCAGACACACTGCCTGTACGCTGGAATTTGGCGCAAATCTAGCGGTTTTCACATAGGGTCCTTTGGAACGTTAAATTGTTTTTGAAAACTGCACCTTGTAACTATAAGGTCGCGTTCTTAGATGTACCATTCGAGTACCAGAAAAACACGTTGTTCATTGGAATGCACGATTTCAACCTCTTCGTTCGGTTTACTAACCTGCTTTCATGTTTCTGCAGTGGAACTAATCATTTTGAGCTGTGGCGCACTATTTACAGAAACTACGTATTGCGATTACATCTGTTATACTTCTGTATAACTCCTGTATAAAATTCTTACCACTTTTACAATAAACAAACCGTTTGTCACACTTGTCTATCGATATTCATTTTCGAGATCTTTAATTTTGAAATCAAAGACTTTTTCACTGCACACACTGTAGTAACCACTTACTGTATAAAACTTCATCACACGATGGTATAGCAAAGACAAGTGACGACTTCTTTTTCTTGCTCATTAGAATTTTGACTGGCTTGCCACGAATTCCTCTCCTGTGTCAGACACTTCATCCCAGAATAACGTTTGCGCCCTATGTCCTCAATTATTTGTTACATATCCCTATCTCTGTCTTCTCCTATAGTTTTTACCCCCTACAGCTTCCTCAGACACCACAGAAATGTTTTCTTAATTTCGTAACATACGTTCTATAAACTTGTTGCTCCTTCTTGTCTGTGTTCCCATTATGTTCCTCTCCTCACCAGTTTGGCGGAGAACTTCCTCAATTCCTATCACTGCGCCTAATTTTCGACATCATACTATAATACCACATCTCAGACACTTAGATTATCATACAAGGTTTTCACAGCCAATAATGAATCCTTGGAAATTTTTGTTTTATAGGTATTAGTTTGTGGTAAAGAGCAGAGAAATAAGGATCAGACTACTGCCTAAAACTCATAATACAACGCCAGAAAAATTAGTACTCCCTTTTAGAGGTTTCCAGTTCATCAAGATTTATTGTTACAACAGTGTATATGGAGTAAATGAAGTGAATACATTTATGGATCAGTAGTAAAAGAAGTACTCGTGCACCAGGTATCGACCCATGCTGAAACACCCATACTAGAATGCAGTGCAGCTTACATGGGCAGCAAATCAGTTGCTAACTCTGGTATCCAGTCGATCGTCCAGTTGGTGAATACTGTCCTGGGATACGTTATGCCACGCCTGTTCGCCCTGTTCACCTAGTACTGTAAGAGTGGTTGGTTGATGAGTTGCCCAAGTCCCATCATGCCCCACACTTGCTAGCCAAGAGACAAGTCAGGAGGTCTTGCTAACCAGGGAAGGCTGGCCGGGGTGGCCGTGCGGTTCTAGGCGCTATAGTCTGGAACTGCGTGACCACTACGGTCACAGATTCGAATCCTGCCTCGGTCATGGATGTGTGTGATGTCCTTAGGCTAGTTAGGTTTAAGTAGTTCTAAGTTCTAGGGGACTGATGACCTCAGATGTTAAGTCCCATAGTGCTCAGAGTCATTTGAACAATTTTTAACCAGGGAAGTTGCTGCACATCTTGCAGAGGATGTTGAGTTTCATGGGAAGAATGTAGGTGAGCATTATCTCTGTTTCAAGAACGGTGAAAGAACTACCAAAGACAAGTGATGATTTCTTTTTCTTGGTCATTAATGATTTGTCTGCCCAGCCAAGAATTCATCTCCTGTGCCAAACTCTTTGTCTCAGAACAGTGTTTGCTCCCTATGTTCTAAATTATTTGTGAAATATTCCTGAGCACTGATTAGTGTCCCCTCCAGAAACACCAAAAGTGAACAAGGGTTGTAGCTTACAGTAACGCAGACCATAAGGGCTGGGGTGAACCCACTGATTTTGGACGAATGAACTCAATGACACAGTGCTCACTAGGTCTATGATGTATGAGCAAAAGACTTGGGTGCATGCAGAATCTATTTTCATTACTGAAGACCACAGCATGCCATTACATCTTCCACATGATCCTCTGACTGCGCCAGTCGAGCTGTGCGTGTTGATGCTGTGTCATGCATGGAAGATGGGCTAGAGGTGTGCATGCCCATAGTCCCACTGCTAATAACCAGTTCGCAACAGTTCGTGTTGGCACATCTGGGCTTGTGAGCTCTCTTATTTGTGCTTTGGCACCTGTACAGTCTGCCACTCCTACCCTTGCAATATGACGATCCTGGTGGAAGTCTGTGCAGCACATCCAACTTGTTTGGCAATTCTCCAAAAGGAAATCCCCATCACCAGGTAGAACACAATTTGGCCCCTTTCAAATTCGATCAATTGGCTGTAGGAACACGAGTGTGTCTCTGTGGCATAGTTGCCTGCTTACTTCATACATTTGCACCATGCTGAGTCTTCTGAGTCAGAGCATTCCATTTTAAATGGCAGACACAGATTGCATTCTGGTAGCTATGTCACTTTGCTGTCTTTTGAGGGACGACGTTGAAACCATTACCAGGACATCTACTTCTCTCCAGGTAGCATAAGCCATCACCGGATCACAACTGATGTCGTTTTGACAGGTGAACTAACTAATTTTCTTCTAGCGGTGTACATAAATCACCAAGTACTTAATCTCTTCCTTTCAAGTTTTCCTACAGTCATGACAGAGATGAGACAGAAATTTTACTCTGTAAAGAAGAAAGAGTCATCGATGACACGCCGTGGCGGCTTGCGGTCCTTGTGGGGAGCGGCGGGAGCCTGGCGACCAGCAGAGGGCGTCCTCTTCCTCTGTGCTGCGGGCTGCCGCCTGGCGCCCCTCTCTGCCGGCCTCCGCGGCCTGGTCCGCGCCGGTGGCTGCGCTGGCGGTGTGCGCAGGGCGGCCCTGAGCCTCCCCTGGAGGCGCTGCAGCCTCGCCAGCCCGCTGGTGGCGCTCTGCGCGGCCCGCCGCCGCAGCTGCTCCTCGCGCACCAGCTGCGCCTCAGCGCGCTGCACGAGCGCGCGTGGCAGCTGCTCCAGACCCAGCAGCAGCTCCGAGTACCTGTCACCCCAGGATCAGCTCAGCTCCTTATCCTCACACATCCCGTGACAATGCGTAACTACTGTGCAGGAAACAACAGCAACAACTAAAGAGAATTTTAAAATTTAAAAGTGGTTTTCCGGCCACCATCTAAAATGTCAGACCTCCAGGGATCAGTGAAGGACGATTTGTTATTGTGGAAGCCGGAAATCTGCAAAATATGGTGCAAATGTGGTATACTCTGCAAGCCACCTCACAGTGTGTTGTGGAAAGTACCTCTCATACCACTAACTGAACCCTGTCCCTGCTCCACTCACGAATGGCGCTTGGGAAGAATTATTGTCAGTAAGCTCCAATTACTTGATTTTTCTAATTATGGTCATTTTGTGAGGTGTATGTGGGAGGAAGTAATAGCATCTGCAACTGGAATTCATTGAGCATCTCTGTAATGCTCACGCGTCAACTAAATGATCCTGTGACAAAGTGTGCCACCCTTTGTTGGGTCTTCTCTATCTCTTCTATAAGTCCTACCTGGTAAGTCCCACACTGTTGAATAGTACTCAAGAATCATTGCAACAAGCAGTTTCTATGACACTTCCACGGCTAATCAACTGCTTACCATGAAATGGGGTCAGAGCTGTTCCTCGGCTAAGTAACGTAGCTTGACATGGTACCAGGGTACTTTAGCTTTTTATGTTTGACAGTGCCTTATTTTGGCATCTATTAGTTTATTTTATGCTTATGAAGAAGGCTAGATTACTCTAGCTGAAACCTGGGTAAAAACCAGTAACATTTCGGAACTGAGGCGGATTTTTGGTCTATTAATTTATCCCAGTTGCTGACAGGGCTGCAACATGTAAAAAATTCTTCAGTTTCGATTTGGAAGCGCATGGATTACTGCTAAGATTTTTGAATTCAGTTGGTAGCTTACTGAAAATGGATGCAGCAGCGTATTGCACACCTTTCTGCACAAGATTTAGGGAAGTCTGATCCAAATGCAAGTTTGATTTCTGCTGGGTATAAACTGAGTGAATGCTGCTTGCTCTTGGGAATAAGCTAATATTGTTACAAGAAATCACAGTAAGAGATATACATGTTGTGAGGCCAATGTAAAAATACCCAGACTCATGAACAGTGGTTGACAAGAGGTTCGTAAACTTTCATCACTTATTGTCTGAACCGCCTGTTTCTGAGCCAAAAATATCCTTTTAGAGTGAAAAGAGTTACCCCAAAATATAATACCATACTACAGAAGCGAATGAAAATGAGTAAAATTGACTAATTTTTGTGTCGATCACTCACTGCAGATACCGTTCAAATAGTAAGAATGGCAGCAGTAAGTCTTTGAACAAGATCCTGAACGTGGGCTTTCCATGACAGTTTACTATCTATCTGAACACATAGAAATTTCAAATGTTCAGTTTCACTAATCATATACCCATTCTGTGAAATTAAAACGTCAGGTTTTGTTGAATTGTGTGTCAGAAATTGTAAAAACTCAGTCTTACTGTGATACTGTGATTTAGTGTTAGTTTATTTTCTACAAGCCATGAACTTAGGTCATGTACTGCACTATTTGAAACCGAGCCAGTGTTGCACACAACATCCCTTACTACCAAACTAGTGTCAACAGCAAACAGAAATATTTTAGAGTTACCCATAATACTAGAGGGCATATCATTTATATAAATAAGGAACAGGAGTGGTGCCAACACTGATCCCTTGGGCATTCCCCCCCCCCCCCCCTTGACCATACCCCACTCAGACCTCACATCACAGCCATTCTCAACACTGTGAATAATGAGCTTTCGGTGTTTGTTGCTAAAGTAAGAGGTGAACCAGTTGTGAGCTACTCCCCATATTCCATGGTGTAACTTCTGCAGCAATGGTTTGTGATCAACACAATCAAACATCTTAGTTAAATATAAAAATATGCCTAGCGTTCGAAACCTTTTGCTTAACCCATCCATTACCTCACAGAGAAAAGAGAACATAGCATTTTCAGATGTTAAGCGACTTCTAAAGCAGAACTATACATTTGACAGCAAATCGTGTGATACAAAATGATCAACTATCCTTACACACGCAGCCTTTTCAGTAACTTTAGCAAAAACTGATGGCATAGAGATAGGTCTAAAATTGTCTACATTATCCCTTTTTATAAATCAGCTTTACTACTTTAATCGTTCAGGAAACCGACCATTCCAAAAGGAAAAATTACAGATATGCCTAAATGCATGGCTAACATGTGCAGCACAGTACTTTAATATTCTGCTAGGCACTCCATCATAACCATGAGAGTCATTAGTCTTCAGTGACTTAATTATTGACTCAGTCTCCCCCTTGCCTGTATCACAGAGGAGTATTTCATACATCAATCTCGGGAAGCCATTCGCCAAGAGAGTTATATGATTCCCTTAGAAGCTAAATTTTTATTTAATTCACCAACAATGCTCAGAAAATGATTGTTAAATACTGTACATATATCTGATTTATTAGTAACAGAAATGTTTTTACTGCAAACTGACCTTATGTTGTCGGCCTTGTGCTGCTGACCAGACCCTTCCTCACAACTGTCCATATGGTTTTAATTTTATCCTGTGGATTAATTATTCTATTTGCATACCAAATACGCTTTGCCTTCATAGTAACATTTTTAAGCACCAGACAACACTGTTTGTAATGGACTACTTCTTGTGACTACTTCTAACATTTTGATATAATTGCCACTTTGTTCTGAATGATATCCTTATTCCACTAGTCAGTCTCCTGGGCTGCCTATTACAGCTAGTACCCCGTTTAGAACGTTCCAATAGAAAGCAGCTTTCAAAGGGCATGAGAAATGTGTTAAAGAAAGCATTATATTCATCGTCTATGTTATCAGCGCTATAACCATCCTGCTACTCTTGTTCCTTGACAATGTTTAAAAATCTCTCTGTTGCTGTTGGATTAACTTTCCTATATAGTTTGTAATGTGGTATTTATTTGAGTACAAAAGCCTTTTAGTGTTAAAATTTGTGCATCATGGACTGAAACGCCATTCACACTTCAAGTAGCAGAACGCCCATCTAGTAATGAAGAATGAATAAAAACATTGTCTATGGCTGTGCTACTGTTTCCCTGCGCCATGCTTGGAAAAAACACAGTCTGCATCAGATCATATGAATTTGGGAGATCTACCAACATCCTTTTTCTTGCACCATCATACACAAAATTTATATTGAAGTCACCACATATAACTAATATCTGGTACTTCCTACAAAGTGAATCAAGAGCCCTCTCTAGCTTTAGCAGAAATGCTCTGAAGTCAGAGTTAGGGGACCTATAAACAACAACAATTAGAATTTTAGTTTCACTAAATTCAACTGCCTCTGCACAACATTCAAATATCTGTTCAGTACAGTGCCGTAATAGGTCTATGGACTCAAATGGTATATTGTTTTTTTTATGTACACAGCCACTCCCCCACCCCACAAAGAATTCCTTGAAAAACAGCCAGCTAATCTGTATCCTGGTTTATCAGACATTCAATAGAGTATGATAGAACAATTATTTTGGCCACAGCAACATCGTTTTGGGACTTCATTATTAAAGAACCTATGGAAATATGCACGGGGAAAACATGATTAACAGTGATAGTGACTACCAGTTGGATATCAGCTGGATAATGCGTGGAACTCTATCGTTTCCATAGTATGCTCCAAACAAAGAAAACAGAATGTGCCAACATCCATAATGTGAGACAACCCTGAGAACAGATGAGTTTCGCAGTTCCACTGCTGATGGTTCTTCTTGCATGGTTATGTAGTCATTCAGCCAGCATTATTGTAACACATGCATGGAATGCACACAGCACACTAATAACTTGTGAGGCAGAAACATCTCTTAAGTCTCTGATGGATTATATGAAGATGACTAGAAAATACTCAGTAGAAATATCATGGACGAGGAACTGCAGCACTTCTTTGAACACAATTTAGGCTATGTAACGTAAGCCGCCAGGGCAAAACATTAGACAACACTTTAAAAGAGCACACTTCTCACTTTTGAGTGCTGTAGATGATATAGAATTTGTACCAGACTGTCAAGTGACATTCTATCAGGGATATGAGTCATGCCAGTGATGTACGTATTTATGTTGCATGGAATCAGTGCAGTACGATGTGATAAATAAGGGGCTGTGACAAAAAGGCACTATCGTATTTCGACATGCCTGTAACTGCATAATGAATGAAGTTGTACGATTAGCCCATGCAGTAATGCAGATTATCAAATGTGTCTACAAGTAATGGTGCACCACTCACAACAATTTGTTTGAGCAGTCTTTGTAAAATGGATCTAACTGATAGGGAGAGAGACGAGTGTGATTATTTGGCATACTCATTCGAGTTACCATTGAAATTAACCAGGACTTTTTTTTAAATCTCAGTGACAAAGTGACGCCTTTTATTTCCACATCCTCATAATGAGTATGCTATGGACACTCCCATCTTCCAAGATGATAGAAAATGTATTCACAAGGCTGCAGACATACTTTCCTAGTTTACTGAACACTAAGACATACTAAATCGCTCGACCTTAATCACATAAAAGGTGGACAGGATTATTTGGAACAGAAAGTGTAATGCAGTAAGCAGTATCCTCTCTATATGGAAACTGGATGACATCTAATCGTGAGTGAGTGGCTCCATCTGGATATGACATACCTGAAGACAATTTTAGACTCTTCTTCGTTAACTCAATGCGTTATAAAAAGCTAGGTGTGATGTTACACAGTACTAGCATGATGCCTTTGGGCTTGACTATTTTTTTTCTTATGTGCTTGTCATTCCACATATTACTGAGTTGAGTGCTTGAAGGAATAATTATCCAATTCGGATTTTTATTGATGCATGGGTTTTGTTCCTTTCTCAGTATGACCCGATAGGCAGCCCACTGTAGGGATATGCTCTTGGCTCTTAGGTATGCAAGAGTATACGCCCAGCATCTGGTTAAATTGGGGTTTCTTCATCCATGAGCTGATGGATTGGTTTTTCCCTAATCTCTATGAAGTTAGCTGTAGGGGAAATTCAGAATGAATTGGTGACCACAGCAACCACACAGTTTTTCACAATATGTTTCAGGTATTTGTCGATTGTCAGTGGTTAACACACAACTGTGTCAAGAAAACATAGTAGTCTAGTGTGTTATCTTGAAGTTGTTGATGTCGTTGTTGCCGTGGTCTTCAGTCGAGAGACTGGTTTGATACAGCTCTCCATGCTACTCTATCCTGTGCAAGATTCTTCATCTCCCAGTACCTACTGCAACTTACATCCTTCTGAATCTGTTTAGTGTATTCATCTCTTGGTCTCCCTCTACGATTTTGACCCTCCACGCTGCCCTCCAATACTAAATTGGTGATCCCTTGATGCCTCAGAATATGTTCTACCAAGGGATCCCTACTTCTAGTCAAGTAATGCCCCAAATTTCTCTTCTCCCCAATTCTATTCAATACCTCCTCATTAGTTATGTGATCTACCCATCTAATCTTCAGCATTCTTCTGTAGCGCTACATTTCGAAAGCTTCTATTCTCTTCTTGTCCAAACTATTTATCGTTCACGTTTCACTTCCATACATGGCTACACTCCACACAAATACTTTCAGAAACGACTTCCTGACACTTAAATCTATACTCGATGTTAACAAATTTCTATTCTTCAGAAACGATTTCCTTGCCAATGGCCAGTCTACATTTTATATCCTCTCTACTTCGACCATTACAGTTATCTTGCTACCCAAATAGCAAAACTCATTTACTACTTTAAGCATCTCATTTCCTGATCTAATTCCCTCGGCATCACCCGATTTAATTAGACTACATTCCGTTACCCTCATTTGGCTTTTGTTGATGTTCATCATATATCCTCCTTTCAAGACACTGTCCATTCCGTTCAGCTGCTCTTCCAGGTCCTTTGCTGTCTCTGACAGAATTACAATGTCTTTGGCGAACCCCAAAGTTTTTATTTCTTTTCCACGGATTTTAATTCCTACTCAGAATTTTTCTTTTGTTTCCTTTACTGCTTGCTCAATATACAGATTGAATAACATCAGGGATAGGCTACAACCCTGTCTCACTCCCTTCCCAACCACAGCTTCCCTTTCATGCCCCTCGAGTCTTATGACTACCATCTGGTTTCTCTACAAATTGTAAATAGCCTTTCACTCCCTTTATTTTATTGTAGTTGTGAGGATCAGAAGAGTAGTATACTGCATCTCCACTGTTGCCATATTAGCACCTGCCTGAGGAAATATGTAGGATACATCGTGATACAAACCACTTTTCTCTGTGACATAGAAGATACTTGGACCATTGATCTAAGCAGAATATCACTAGCTGTTCAAGCATTAATCACAGAAAAACAAACTAGATTCTGCCAAAATGGTCACTACAATGACCATGTCCAATCATTAACTCCCTCTTTGCGAACTTTAACTGAAAAGTGATGCACCTGAAAGTTTTAGTTTCTCCCCTAGCCGATTCATTACACATACCCACGATCAGTCAGAAATGGTGTCTCGCAGATTTATACAGGAAGATTCTTGACATCTTGGTTTGTCGGGTGTTCTGCCGGATATCAGCGTCGTACTTGCACGATATTTCGGTCACGTAGCTCGAGACCTTCATCAGGTGCGACCTGAGACTGCTCCTCGAGTGGACCTGGTCCAGTATTTATGCCTATGGCCTTCCCCCTCCACCAACGGCTGCAGGCGCTTCCTCTGTGGTCCGCGCCCATTCCCTGCGACCTGCTGGAGCGTTGCTGCTCCGTTTTCCGTCCGCTGCGGTTCTGGGTGTTCCCTCTGCGGTCCGCGCCCACCAAACCCGCTCCTGGGGTTTCATCTACGGTCTGGGGTACCAAGCGTTCCCCCTGCGGTCCGCGCCCACTCACCACGACCTGTTGGAGCGATGCCGCTCCGTTTTTCGTCCGCTGCGGCTCTGGATGTTCCCTCTGCGGTCCGCGCCCACCAGTCCCACTTCTGGGTGTTCCATCTTTGGTCTGGTGCGCCTGGCAGTCCGTCAGGGGCTCGTTTACCATCTCCATGTCTCTGGTTCTTCTGTTTGTGTAGTGTTGCAGCTGGCCCCGTTGCTCCTTTAACAATTCCAGAGCCGGATCCCAGGCTCTGCTTAGCTGGTACCTTGTGTCACGATTCATAAGATCGTCAGCCATTTTAATTTCTATCGATTCTCTTATAATACTGTCCCAAAATCTGGGTGTTTGTGCTAGAATCTTGGTATCCTCATACTTCATGGCATGGTCTAGTTCTAGACAGTGTTCAGCAATGGCTGACTTAGTCACCTGTCTTAATCTAGTGTGCCTCTGATGTTCTTTGCACCTGATCTGCACAGTTCTTGTCGTCTGGCCAATGTAGGACATGCCACATTGACAAGGTATATTGTAAATCCCTGGTTTTCGTAACCCCAGGTCGTCTTTGACACTCCCCAGCAGTCCCCCGATCTTGTTGGATGGACAGAAAACACACTTGATATTGTGTTTACGGAGGATCCTACTGATTCTGGCAGAAATAGAGCCAGCATAGGGCAGATATGCCACCTTCTTTGCTTCATCTTGGTCTTCTTCAGGAACCTGTGGTATAGTGGCAGGTCGGAGTGCCCTCTCAATTTGTCTGTCCGTGTATCCATTCTTGGAGAAAACTGTTTTGAGACGTTCTACTCCTTAAGTAGATTCTCTTGGTCTGACAGGCCACGTGCTCTGTGGACCAAAGTCTTTAGAACCCCATTCTTCTGTGCAGGGTGGTGACAACTGCTGGCCTGCAGATATAAATCAGTGTGTGTTGGTTTTCGGTACACACTGTGGCCAATTGATCCATTTGCTTTCCTCTGGACTAGTACATCCAGAAATGGCAGCTGGCCATTCTTCTCCAGTTCCATGGTGAACTTGATATTAGGGTGGCATGAGTTAAGATGTTCAAGAAACTCATTGAGCCTGTCCATCCCATGTGGCCAGATCACGAAGGTGTCATCCACATACCTAAAGATGCATGTGGGTTTAAATGTGGCTGTCTCCAATGCCCTCTCGTCAAAACTCTCCATAAACATGTTGGCAACCACAGGGGACAGTGGGCTGCCCATAGCCCATAGCCAATCCTTCAGTTTGCTCGTAATATTGGTTTCTGTACAGGAAATACGTGGATGTCAGTGTATGACTGAACAGGTCCAACAGAGCACCGTAAAATTTCTCTGCAATCAGTTCTAGCGAGTCCTTCAGTGGGACCCTGGTGAACAGCGATACCACATCAAAACTAACCATGATGTCCGAATCTGTGATGTGCAGTTGCTTGAGGCATTGCAGGAAATCTTCTGAGTTGCGGATGTGGTGAATACATTTCCCCACATATGGAGACAGGAGACCTTTCAAGTACTTGGCTGTTGTGCACGTGGGTGCCCCAATATTACTGACAATAGGACGTAGGGGCACGCCCTCCTTGTGTATTTTAGGCAGACCATACAGTCTAGGTGGCACTGGCGCTTTTTCCCGTAGTTGTCTGATGATCTTATCAGGCATCCCTGTTTCCTTCAAGAGAGCACTAGTCTTCTTGGCCACCTTGTCCGTGGGGTCACACTCCAGAATTCTGTACGCAAGGTCCTCCAGATGATTATGATGAGAAAGTACACCAAAGAGATAGAACGTCTCAAAACAGTTTTCTCCAAGAATGGATACACGGACAGACAAATTGAGAGGGCACTCCGACCAGCCACTATACCACAGGTTCCTGAAGAAGACCATGATGAAGCAAAGAAGGTGGCATATCTGCCCTATGCTGGCTCTATTTCTGCCAGAATCAGTAGGATCCTCCGTAAACACAATATCAAGTGTGTTTTCTGTCCATCCAACAAGATCGGGGGACTGCTGGGGAGTGTCAAAGACGACCTGGGGTTACGAAAACCAGGGATTTACAATATACCTTGTCAATGTGGCATGTCCTACATTGGCCAGACGACAAGAACTGTGCAGATCAGGTGCAAAGAACATCAGAGGCACACTAGATTAAGACAGGTGACTAAGTCAGCCATTGCTGAACACTGCCTACAACTAGACCATGCCATGAAGTATGAGGATACCAAGATTCTAGCACAAACACCCAGATTTTGGGACAGTGTTATAAGAGAATCGATAGAAATTAAAATGGCTGACGATCTTATGAAACGTGACACAAGGTACCAGCTAAGCAGAGCCTGGGATCCGGCTCTGGAATTGTTAAAGGAGCAACGGGGCCAGCTGCAACACTACATAAACAGAAGAACCAGAGACATGGAGATGGTAAACGAGCCCCTGACGGACTGCCAGGCGCACCAGACCAAAGATGGAACACCCAGAAGTGGGACTGGTGGGCGCGGACCGCAGAGGGAACATCCAGAGCCGCAGCGGACGAAAAACGGAGCGGCATCGCTCCAACAGGTCGTGGTGAGTGGGCGCGGACCGCAGGGGGAACGCTTGGTACCCCAGACCGTAGATGAAACCCCCAGGAGCGGGTTTGGTGGGCGCGGACCGCAGAGGGAACACCTAGAACCGCAGCGGACGGAAAACGGAGCAGCAACGCTCCAGCAGGTCGCAGGGAATGGGCGCGGACCACAGAGGAAGCGCCTGCAGCCGTTGGTGGAGGGGGAAGGCCATAGGCATAAATACTGGACCAGGTCCACTCGAGGAGCAGTCTCAGGTCGCACCTGATGAAGGTCTCGAGCTACGTGACCGAAATATCGTGCAAGTACGACGCTGATATCCGGCAGAACACCCGACAACGCAAGATGTGATTAGATCGCCGGGAAAGCCTGAAGAGTTACAGGAAGATTCTTCTCAACCATGTACAAACTCTGGGGACTGATCGCTGAGCGGATAGAGAACAAAAAAGGTCTTACGGACTTATATCCATAAATGCGTGGTTTCCATGCTAGAGACCATTTATTCAATCATACACTGTCACAGAGACTGCAGTGTAATACGCGCTGTACCATGCAGCCATAGTTACAGTATGTTCTGAAAATGGTTTCCATGTGCCTCAACACATGCACTTACACATGACAGCATATTCTGTTTCACATGTTCACATCGGGCAGGCTGCATCCGAACAGTATCAAAGGCAGCATGATCATGCTGCTCTAGTATCTCCACATCTGGAATGGGATCTACATACATGATACTTTTGAGATGGCCCCATAACCAGAAATCGCATGGGCTGAGATACAGTGAACTACCAAGTCATGCAATTGGGACTCCTCTTCCAATCCATCGACCATTGAAGACAAGACTGAGATGCGTCCAGTGAAGTGGGCTGGAACACCAACCCTTTGAACTATCAATGGCACTTCTTTCAGAAGGGAAGGCAAAGTCACCTGCAAGAAACGCCCCGATAGTCGCTTCAAAATACAGTCGCCAATTATCCTGGCTTACACATTCCAGTTGTACCAATGCTGATGATTCATTGTCACCATACTATGAGGGCTCTGCATACTATTCCTCAGATGACTGTAATGAAAGTTGAAGATACCACTCTGTGTTAAGTGGCCTCATCTGTGTATAGGATGGATGACACAAATCTTGAGATCGTGGTTGCCTGGTGAAGAAACCAGTGAAAAAACTGCTCCTGATGTGGAAAGCCTGTCGCTAGTGAGCCTTGCACACGCTGTAAGTGATAATGATAGTAACAGTTGTCATGGAGAATGTTCCACACAGTCCTCTGGCTTACCCTGTACCTGAAGAGAAAACTACATGGTACTGACAAGGAGGTTGCCTTCCACAATGTTACTCACATTTTCCTCCAAGTCTGCTGTCACAAGATTTTGGGTATGCCTCCACGATTTCCTGTTTCCTGAAACGACCCTGTCTCAGACAAAGGGCGTAAGACCGTTGCAAACATTGAATGCTGTGGTTGTTGTTGGTAGGAATAGGTCTCCTGATGCAACCTTGCTGCCCACTGCATGTAGCTATTTGCCTTTCTGTAAGTAAACACCACGTTGGCAAGCTCTCGATTCGAATATGATATGGAACATTGTGTATAACGCCGTATCACATCCACAACAAAGTGAGTTAGGAAGGGAAGTGAATCAGACAACACTACAAATTACTATGGTAGGACAGGGCGCCAGGTCATGACGTATGAGGAACAGTACCACCCTCTAGGCGGAAATCATGCACACTGTAACTGTGGCTGCATGGTACAGTGCTCATTAGACCACAGTCTCTGTAACAAAGTATGATTGAATAAATGGTCTCTAGCATGAAAACCATGCATCTCCGGACGGAAGTTCGTTACACTCTTTTCGTTCCATATTCTCTTATCGATCAGTCTCTAGAGTTTGTATATGGTGGAAAAATCACCCTGTATATGCTGATGAACATTTGTCTAGTGGCTCTACGGGCCAGACTGTCAGAGGCAGATGGAGCAGAGACATAGCACCTGCATGTATTAGATGAGTATTCCGGAAGATAGGCGCAAAAACCAAACGCACTGAAGGCAGAAATTGTTACAGCATTCAAACTGAGCAACATATATGTAAAGTGAGTTCCACAAGTAAGGTTCAGAGATAGAGTATTGCAATGCTGCTACACCACAAAGTACCTGGGGGGTCACTTTAGGTAGGTCAGTTGCCTGTCAGCATCATATTTGGAAAACAGTTACAAAAGTGAAGAACCAGATTAATTAACTGGAACTGAGAACAACAGCATTGGTCCCTGATTTGTTCATCAGCTGAGTACTATTTAGTCGAATGGCTTAACAACTCCAACACCCACTTCACCCACTTAATGGATGCACATTGTGTGTGGTATACTTCTGTCTATCTATCCTGTGGTTCCCATTGCTAAGTAACATCCATCCATCTCACACGCTCTTTCTCGATCCCGCACAAGAATGCAGAAGAATCAGTCTCTCATCATAGATGACATAGTCGATCAAATCTGAATAAACTGAATGATATCTAGTCAACCAATATGGAGTACTGTCATGAGCTATAAAACAGTGTTCTCTGTCTTGTGGTTGCCTGAATAGAGAAGCGATCATCTTTAACCCACAAAGCCTTCTTACGAGTCGAAAACTCGACTTTCACACACTCTCGTTTTTGAACCTTCCTCACTACATGTGGCGCAACTGAGTCAGATATGGGACAGGAAGAATCATTCCCACTCTCTGCAGATGAAGATGGAGATACTTCCAGTGCATTGATTATAGTGAGATGGGGCAGATAGTGAATGTTAGACATTTTACAGAGATACTATTATATATGACATTGCTGTGATGCCATAGGGCCACATGTTTTGGGGCAAAGTGACATACGTGATCAGCCATATCCAGATGATCACCTGTAATTATTGATGAACTTGTACAAAAAGTAGAGCAAACATACATTTACGGTTCCTTAACTCAGACCAAAAGTTAGTTTCCAGAATTATTTGCATAAAACTTTACACTTGGGGGTGGAATTTATACTGAATCTTTAGTCATTCATTGAATATAACTTAAGAAAGTTTTTGGCAAATGAAACACATCTACTGTCGTTTCATAATCTTATCATCAATCCCATTTAACAGTGGTCACTGAGGGAAAGTTGCTACCAAAAAAGGTAAAGGAGTCAGAGAAACAATTATTATCTTACTTTTAAAAAACAAAGGAAAAACAAAGAGGAAAGAAGGACACTGTCACGTCATTTACGGACTTGGCGAAAGCCTTTGACAATGTGAGAAGGAACAAGACATTTCAAATAACAAAAAATCATAAGAGAGCAATAAAAATGGAGGATCAAGAAAAATAAATTTTTGGGAAGAAAGGAGTAAAGTAGAGCAGCAAATAATCGATGTTTCAATAATTGCTGAAAAAAGAAAAATGGTGAAAGAAAATTTAACAGAAATAAAAGTTCAGTGGCTACAGATGCGCACAGAAAAATTCGCAGACGACACAGTCCATTCAGCTAAAACAAAGAAAGATGTGGAAAGTCACTTGAATGGTTTTGACAGCACTGAATATTGTTAAGACTGAACAAAATTATGATAAGATGATGAAAAGTAATAGTGAGGAGATTATTGGTATAGTTGAAATAAAAACTGAGTAAGATGCAGCAATAGAATAAGTGAAAAATCCTCTTGCCTACGAAGGAAGGTCAAACAGGATGCCCAAACTAAGAAATTAAGTAGAATTATATTAATTCTGACGAAGGAATCTTTCTTTAATAAAAGGGGTCTACTACTATCAGATACAGACATGTGATTAAGAAAAACGTTCTCAAAAGTGTACATTTACGACACAGCAAAATACACACTATGGTAATACTACTAAAGACGGCATGAAGAGCATTTAAATTGTTGGTTTGTGTACCTGTATAGAAGTGTGCTAAAAATTAAGGGGACATTTAAGATAGGAAATGAAGAGGTGCTGGAGCGAAGAGATGAGGCAGGAAACCCCCAGAAAGCGTTTACTAGAAAGAGGTAAATCTATCTCTATATCTCTCCCGACTATTGACAAGTGCACTGCATATAATATATGTCATTCTATCATGTGCTAGGATTTCTTCCTGTACCATTCGTGCATTGTGCGTGGAAAGAATACCTCTATGCAGATGGTAATTAGTGTAATTAGTGAAATGTTGTTTACATGGTGCCTATGGATGCGATACATAGGGAGCTGCCTCTTTATACTTCCAACTTCACACAGTACTGGTTCTTGAAACTTGGTAAGATGCATCTGTCTTCTAAAGTCTGCCATTTCACATGTCTTACCATTTCTGAGGTGCTGTGCAGTGGCTCAAATAAACCTATGCAGTTCATGCCACCCTCCTTCATATACCTGTAATATTCCCCATTAGTTCCATTTGGTTACAATTGGTATGCGTCCCTCACACTTGAGAGAAACTATATAATTGGTCTTAAGAGTGTGTTAGACTAACTTAGTGCATTTTCCAGTATCCAACTAATGACCCAAAACCTGTGAGCTGTCAATTTCATTTCTCCACAGTTTGTTACACCAAAGTATTTGTATGAGTCGATTGATTCCAGTTGTGACTCATTGATAATATAGCCAGAGAACACTATGTTTTGCAATTTTTGAAATAGTTAATTTTACATTTCTGAACACTTACTGCCAGACGCCAAGCTTTCCACAGCTTTGAAATATTATCAAAATCTGCCGAAATATATGTGAAACTTTTTAAGATATTACATCATTATGTAAATTGTATATCTGCATCACCTACAATATGTTTGAGATTACTGTTGATAGTGTTTGCAAAGTCATTTATATGCAACACAAACAACAAGGCTTCTAATCCACTTCTGCAGGGCATGCCTCAAATTGTAATGGAACATGTTGAGATGTGTATGTGTATACTCTCAAAGAAAGATTATGCTAATAATTAAAAATCATTCAGTTTGATAATTTGGTGAAGAAATCAGGACACTTTGACAGTGAAACACCGACCAGAGTAGTCATTTTTCATATCTATTTGTTTATGAGTTCTTTTAATTTTCAAATGCTGTTTAACTCGTTAATATAAATTGGAAGAGAAAAGAGATGTTGTTATAATTACTCCTGTACTGAGAAACGAAAATGTGGAATTGGATTACAGCTGCAGCCATTTTGAGAGAAATTAGTAATTCACACAAAATGGCAGCAGGTGTTAAAAGTTCTTCAAGTTTTAAACGGTTCCTTTTTGTTTCAAGTGGAGTTGGAGGAAAACCGTGAGGACTGATTTTTCAATGTTGGAATTGAGTCAAAATGAGCCATTTCTAGGATAGTTACTGTACATGTATGGTAAAGACTAAAGTATGAAATATTGCCCTAGTACAAATTTATTTAAAATATAAACTTTTCGACTGAGTCATCATGCAGTTGGGTTAACATTCCACTCATGGCCCATTGTTCGGGACTGTGGTACATTTATGATGGGATGCTGACTTACTTTGCTGCTGGTGTAAGACGACGTTTTACACGCCAATATGGTCCAAGATGGATAGGTCAAACTTAGACTCCACCTTTGCATCCAAGATGAAGTGACTGCAATCCTCTGTTTCTTTTCTGTCTGAGGTAATGTTAAAACATAACTTTACAGCACGGCTGTTGATATCATTGAGAAAATGAAACAGTGAACTGTATAATCTAGACAAGATTTACAGTATGATTGAGAAGTGTTCGAAAGAATTCGAAACTCACTGAAAGTGTAAAAATTATTACAATACCATCCAAATGCAAGGATGTTTGAGAACACATCCTTTAACAGACGAGAATGTATAGTAGACTGTAATATGCAATGTGCTGAAGTAGTATAGAGTTTTTTTGTTAAAGTATGTCATGGGTGATATTTGAACCCGATTTCATACGTACTGAATCGAAAAGATTACATTACAATTGTCCTTATGAAGACAATATTTCACAATGGAGTCAGTAGCAGCTCATAACCACATATTTGCAGTTCTCTCGCTAATGGCTTCATTTGCATATCGAATGGAATGTTTTTGCTTTACGAGGACTATCCAGACAGTAGATTACATTTCCACCTGCAACAACAATGGGCAGGGATAGCGCAGCCTTATTGTTGCCTGGGTGTTTTTCCATTCAGTATCATACAGCTGTGCCAGCGTCAGGTATTTGTTATTTCCTGTTATTTCACAATAAAAGTTTTAAATGTATGTTGCAATTGAAAGTACTTCGAGCTGTGGAGTACTGTCAGTAGTAAGGTTTCTGTTGGCAAAAAAGTGATTAAAATTTATTGGTGAAGTGTGCAGAAACAATGTAATCACTGAAGGTGGAGTGCGCCAGTGATGCATTAGGTTTGAAAGTGGCCAAACTAATGCTCACGATGAAGAGTGAGGTGGATGACAATCAATGAGACTGATGAAATGGTCAGAAAGATAGATGAGAAGATTCAAGAAAACTGCTGATTCACAATGACAGAGCTCTCATTTGGTTTTCTACTAATTTCATGAGGTTTGTTGCATCAAATCGTTGCACAGAAGCTAGGCTATCACAAATTTTGTGCAAGATGGGTACCAAAAATCTTGACCGAAAACCACAAGGTCTTCTTCATTGAAATTTATCAATTTTTACAAACAAGATAGTGGTTCATTACTTGATTGAATCGTAACTGGAGATGAAATTTGAGTCAAACATTTGAATGGAAAGGGCAAATTGCAGTCTTCGGAGCGAGGGCACACAAATTCCCACAAAAACCAAGAAAATGCTTGCAAACATCATCTGCGAGAAAGATTATGGAGACTGTTATTTGGGACAGGAGGGTTCTGCTTCTTGTCAATTTTCTTGAGCGTGGTGTAACAATAAACTCTGTGAAGTATTGTCAAACTTTGGAAAACTTAAGAACAGCAATTCAGAAGTAGCATAGAGAAAAATTGAACTCGAAAATTGTATTCTTGCTCGACAATGCTCGACCACATATGGCATATCACACTCGAGAAGTACTCGGTGCTTTCAAGTGCTTCATCTGCTTATGGTTCGGATTATGACGTCCCGTGGCCCAGATTAGGAAAACTAAAAAATTTTAAATATTTTTACACAATACTGAGCAATTATATTTGTCATATGTAAAAGAAACTCTACTTAAAGTCAAGGAATAATTCGAATACAAAGAAAAACTATTATCTGAAACATAAGTATTATTATTATCTTTGTTCTTTTTGGTACCGGTGTGAAACAGAAAGTGCCAGACACTCTCTTGCTTGTTCTTGTTCAGTTATTGTGAGCCATCTATATAATAAGGTGTGTACATGTTTTATTGTTTGAGCAGTGAGCTCTAATAGATGTCTGAAGTATTGGTGTTGTTAATTTTAACTTTAACTTGCATCACATACCATTTGCTTGTTCCATCATTTTTAAAAGAATTTCAGACGCCGCGCCGACAGCAAGCTGAACATCGCTGGACGGTGACAACTGGCCTCCATTAAGTGGAAATTTCAAAGTATCGTAATTATTATTCTGTTCTTTCCACAGGCGACGCTGGAGATCGGCGATATTATTTCTTTCATCCATGATCTTTAGGAAACCGTCATTTTAAAAGTACTTAACGATATTTTCAGACGATTTATATTATGTGCAATAGGACACACACTTGGCCAGCACTAAGACGTAATTAAATCACACGTGGGTCCTTTGTATTCGAAATGGTGAAATACATTTTGTATATGTATGTAGCCTATAATGATTAACTCAATATAGGTTTCATGGCTTCCATTTCAGCAGCTGGTAGAGAATTCCTGTGATGATATACTTCAGCACCATCAATTGACCTTTGGTTGCCACACCGTGACTCACTTCCTTTTGGGCACAAGTTGTGGATAGGATTACTGTCTGTGGACATTTTGGGGAAGTATAAGGCCCAAACTGCTTGCTTCATGTTTTAAAAGTCCTGTGTGTTCCTTCTTATTGCCAAGCCATAATATGTCTGTAGCTTGTCAATTTCTGCATCTGTCGTTGCCCTCTCCCTTTTATTCCCTTCCTATCAGATAATTTTTTCCTGATAAATCTTGTCTCAGCCTTGTAAGTCTAGTGACAAGTCTTTTCTGTACATGTCCCACACATTCTAACTTCAGCACAATAGTCTTAGCTCCGTATGGAGAACATTTTTGAACCTCAAGGAAAGGTTTACTATCACCATCACCAAGGTACTTCACATATCGCAGGCCACGGGAGGCAACAAAGCTGGTAAACAAGCTGACAACTCCCTGCACTTCCATACATCCACTTGAGCCTTTATAGTTCATATTACATTTATGATCTGGAATCCCTTTCACACAACTATGACAAAATTTGCTCAACACTTCAACATCTAGTACTTTGCCAGTGTCAACAGATGTTATTGTAACAACACCATTCAATGAAGTGTGCCCTCTGTTTTGCCAGGTACCATCAAAAGCGGCCTCTATGTCCCTGTCACCAGCATGTTCGACAATAGATTCTTCTGCAGCACTTTTTATTAATGATTCTGCAACTTCTTTTACAGCCCCATGCAGTAAGCAATAATATCTCCCAAATTTTGCTGCAGGAGGTGGAAGATTCATCACTGCACAAAGTGTTCCTGCTGCATTCTGCCCCTACCAATACAGCGCATGCCATATGCTACCCTTAATTCACATCGTAACCTTTGTTTACGATTTTAGATTTCATGCAAGCAGCACCAACATTGCATTTGCTGCATATCGCAGATAAGTTCGTAGCAAGGTCTTTCCTGGCACTCTCATCTTCCACCTCAGAAACACACTGCACACCAAAGCAATGCTTGCACATAACATTGACCAATATTAACATCAACAATAATATAACACGAATCTTCACATTCACAGCCTTTATTTTCATTAGCACCAAACCCAAGTATCCTTCTTGAAGCACTCGGCGGTGGTTTGTTTGCCGGCTCTGAGAGGTTGTAGTCTTGAGCCACTGGTGTAACATTTGTTGTAGCGCCCTTTATTGTGTATCTGTTGCCCTAATGACGTTGTTTACGGCTGAAGCAACGAATTCTAGGCATCCTGTGTGATAATATGCTACAAACGAAGACAAAACAACACAGCCAAATGAAAATCGTTCCGAAAATCACAACATCACACTGCAAGCCTTTCAAAACAGAACAAACAAAATCAGCTAACAAAACAATGCACATCGATAACAGCAGAGGAAGTATCGATATCGATAGTCCTTTGTTTCACGTATAACAATCTCTGGCGCAAATATAAATATTCGAATGCTACAGAGCGAAATACACTTACGTATGACAGAAGAATGCTATGAAAAGGGGTGTGGCGCTGCATCTAGGTACAATTAAGACCAAATAACGTGCATTATAATCTCTCAAATATATATTTTTATACATCAAACTAGTCAGGAAGACGTGCGCTAGAAATTGGCATATTTTTGAAAAATCGATTTTTTAAAATTTTTGACGTCCTAGCCCTCCCTCCCTCTTAAGTGTCGCTTACAAATAAATACAGCATCATCCTTTTCCTATAATTTTTTTAATACCAAAACGTAACCTGCTTTTATTATCGTATTCATTTACTTATATCAGTTTTTGTTATTATTAGGTTGGTGAATAAGTTCGTAGCGTTTTTGATTTGCATGTTGATATTCTGGTTCCCTCGACTGTCATTTTTTGTTGTTGTTCAATGTTGCTATTTGAGTTTACATATTGTTGTTCTTTCATTAGGAGATACGTGAGCTGTGGACACTAGGAAATGGAGTGCCAAGTGGAGAAATCGGAACATTTCCGACATGTTCTTTTTGAGTTCAGTAGAGGGGTTATGGCAGTTGACATAGCCAGAAAAAATTTGCGCCATGTATGCGATAAAGCCATTGGACAAAGCACAGCAGAAAATGGTTTTCTTGTCTAAGGAGGATCATTTTGACATTAATCACTCTCTACATTACGAAAGACCCTAAGGTTCGATGAAGATCATTTAAACACATTAATCCACTATGATCTGCGCCAGTGAACCCAAGAATTGGCAACTATGATGAACTGTAATCATCCCACCATGGTGCGACATTTGTACACAACAGCTAAAAAATCGGGTGTATGGATACCGCAGTCTCTAAGCAAAAATCACAAAAAATCGGCACCTGGCCATTAGTGTACCCCTGTCTGCTAGTCACCAATTGGCTAATGAACAACACCAATCATTCCTACCCTCTATCGCTACTGGTGACGAGAAATGGTGTCTTTATGGTAATGTAAGGAAAAGAAAGAAATGATTGAGCCCAAACAAAGCAGCAATTCTATGTACGAAAACCGGCGCGCATGCACAAAATGTAATGGTATGCATCTGGTGGAACAGAAATGGTGTGATGTACCAAGAATTGCTTCCCTGAGGTGTAATCATCACAGCTGACATTTATTGTCAAGAACTGGGATGTCTTGCAGGTGCAATGCAAGAACAACGACTAGGAAGACTGCATAAAGAGATGCTACTCCACGATAACGACCGACTGCATTCTGCTAGATACAAAAAACACAATACAGGACTTGGAAAGTCATTCAGCACCCATCTTATTCAGCTGATCTTGCGCCCAATAATTTTTATCTTTTCTGCTCTCTATCGAACAATCTTCAAGGAGCTTTCTTTCCAGAAGAAAATGAACTCTGAATATGGTTTGATGAGTTCTTCCTCTCAAAGCCAAATGGTTTCTATAGTTGTAGAATCTAAAAGTTACCCCAGCGTTGGCACACTGTTGTAAATAGTGAAGGAGAATATGTTATTGGTGACTAAAGTCTCTGATATGTGTATCTGCTTTGTCTTTCAAACTTATGGAAGAACACTATGAACTTAACCATCAGCCCAATAATAATAATATATCTTTTTTGAAAATGAATATAAGGGTTGTCTAGAAGGTAAAGTTCCGGTCGGTCGCAAAATGGAAACTACAGTGAAAACCGGAAACGTTTTATTTGCAACAGTTAGGTACACCTTCCACCTACTTCTCTACATAGTCGCCGCTCCAACTTCGAGTTTTTCCGTAGTGTTGTATCAAGTTTCCAATACCCTCGTCATAGAAAGCAGCCGCCTGTGCTTTCGGCCAGTTATCTGCACTGGTCTGCAGCTCGTTTTCTGTGGAAAAAATTTGTCTTCATAGCCAGCGGTTCTTGTGAGTAGAGATGAGACTCAGGGGGAGCCAATTACGGACTGTATTGTGGCTGATCAAACACTTCTCATTGGAAACACTGCAGCAGCGTCTTCACTGAATCTGCAGTGTGCGGCCGAGAACTGGCATGAAGAAGGAACTGCTCGACAGTTGTGTTATGTGGGCTGCATGGTACAGGCTAAATCTCTAACCAGGTCGTCATAATTGGCAGGAGACGCTATTCCCTACACATCTTTATGTGCTCACTATTCACTCAAAACTGAAAAGAGCGACGCGACGAACATACTAGACACACTGCCCAACACATCTATGCAAAGCTAAAGACTTTCCCAGTGGCTTCCATTTCGCGACCGATCGGAACCTACTTTCTTGATAACCTTGGTATAATCATACTTGTAATTGTGACTGATCCTTGGTATTGAGTGGTTGGATAACCATATTTATGGTGGGTTTAGGGTCTAGTTTTGAAACTGTTTTAAAAAAAGATTGTTAATCTTTTTTACTTTAAGTAGAAAAGAATGCACAACATTGAGCTAACAGGAGGTCCAAATATGCAAATATGCGAACGTACGTGTTTTCTAGCTGGCACATCATGTGCAGCGCCGACAGCTCACCAGTGGTCTGCACTGGCGCCACGCAGGCCGTGTAGGCGTCGGCGACGCAGACGAGCAGGCGCAGCGCGCCCTCCGAGGCGGCCGCCCTGCGCAGCTGCCCCGCGCGCAGCTGCCCCAGCGCCTGCTCCTTCAGCGCCGTCGCTCGCTCGCGCTGCGCCGCCGCCTCCACCCGCAGCTGTGTCGCCCGCTCGCGCAGCCGCAGCTCCTCCGCGGACAGCTGCTGCCGCGCTTCCGCCAGCTGCGCGCGCATCGCGTCCAGCGGCTGCGACAGGTCGGCGACGCGCAGCAGTGCGCGCAGTCCTTGCCGCTCTAGATCCTCCAGTGCTCTCACCAGACTGCCGGGAGGCGGCAGAGACTCCAGCGAAGGAGACGGATCGGCACCCGGTGCCCCACATGGCTTCTCTCGCTCCAGTTCACTATGTGAAATACAGCCATACATATACACTAGCATCTACGAAATTTAGAAGTAGAATCTTATGATGTCGCTATGTCATAAACAGAGAACTGCTAAAACTATTTGTAACCTCTATAATTATACTCTGGCAGAAAAAAATCCCAGCATCAAGAAGTTGTGCGAGATGAATGATAGATGGTAGGCATGTTTCTACATCTCAAACACGCCATCTATTCAACTTTTGTGCAAGTCAGACATGAGTCACACTGGTAGCACCATCGGAAATCGGTTTTGCTTTAAACATGTGCTATAATATAATGGTCATGAGCATTAGTTACCTTTGAGATTCGATGTAGTGAGTTGATATTAGTCAAGAATGCCTTTAAGATGACGAAGACGCCAGTATCAACAGCTCTTTAAGTTTGAATGAGGAAGAGTAATAGGGCTACAAGAAGCTGCATGTTCCTTCCGCGATATAGCAGAAAGACTTGGCAGGTGTGTAGCCACTGTACTGTATATGACTGATGGCAGCGGTGGCCACAGGGAGGTACATCATGGAAAGGTATAGTTGCAGGAAGACCAGCTCCAGACAGCCACGTGGCATTAGAGAGAGAGAAGACCATCGTATTTAGCGTGTAGCAGTGGTGCATCATACTGTGTCTGTAGCAGCAATTCGAGCAGCAGTGATAGAACGAACCTTTGCATACGAGTTTCTTTAAGGGCATGTCCAAACCAGATTCCCTGTAGCAGGCACCCCACTGACCCCAAACCACCGCCATTTGCGACTTCAGTGATGTCAAGCAAGAGCTCATTGGAGGTTGGAGTGGAGGTTTGATGAGTTTCCTGATGAAAAGCTGTTATGCCTCAGTGCCAGTGATGGCCATGTATTGGTCAGAAGAAGGCCAGTTGAGTGCTTGCAACCAACCTGTCTGCCACCTATACACATTGGATCTACACGAGATATGGTTTGCAGTGTAATTTTGGATGACAGCAGGAGCACTCTGGTGGTTATTCCAAACAGTGGTAACTGGACCTGTTGTGGTGCAATTCAGGAACGGCATTACATGAGGTATTTTCTAACAGTATAATGCTTGTCTGTGTACTGCTGCTGTAACCCAACTTGTTCTACAGCTTGTCAGCATATTGCATTAGCCTGCTTAAGTGAAACAGGCATGGTCCTCCATTGCACAAACTGACATCCAGCACCTATACAGCACAATGCATGTACGTTTGCTTGCTTTCATTCAACATTCTGGCAGCTACACCAGTTGTTAATGTAGCAGCATTCAACATTTTCAGAGCTTATATCTTGCAACTTTAATCACTTAAATATTTTACCTAGGCAAATGTATTCCCAAAATTCATTACTCTACATTAATTATTCTTGGTGCTGGGATTTTGTCCATCACTGCATAATGTCCAAAATGTAAAGCAAAACGTATTAAACACAGGTATGTATATGCTTCCTAGCAAATAATAAAGACAAAATGCAGGTGACAAGAAAAATTTGTTTTATTCTGTTACGATTGACTGGATCTAAAGTAACAATCATCATCATAAGATTTCTGATTCGTATTGCAGAATACAAAGTGAACATTGCAATGCAAAATGTGTATACTTAGGGTGCCATAGTTAAATTATTTATTTATTCATTTACATATTTATTTCATGTGGCAAGATTAGGACATTCCACCGCTCTCTTATCTTTTATGTACTAATAATAAATCTATGAAACTGTCACATCTGTCTGCTTCAACACCCTTCTCCACAACCTTACTTACTTACTTACTTTACACGATCAGGCGCAATGAACCGCACGCTGCTTTGAGAGATTGCCTCCACTTCAGCCTGTCTTTGGCTCCTTTCTGCCATCCTTCTAGCAGTCCCACTCTCTGAAGGTTTTTGGATACGCAGTCACTCCATCGAGTTCTAGGTCTTCCTCTGGACCTTCTGCCGGTTGGCTTGGTGTTGAGTACAGTTTTTGGTCATCAGTTGAACTGCATTCGAGCAACATGCCCTGCCCACTGGAGTCGTCGTGTCTTCATTATAGCCACAATGTCAGGCTCTTTGTAAATATCATACAACTCTGTATTGTGACGAATCCTCCATTTTTCACTCTCATTATCGTAAACTGGTCCAAAAATCTTCTGAAGGACTTACCTTTCAAATATCGTCAGTCTGTTCAGATCTTGCTTGCTTGTACTCCAGGTGGCACATCCATAAGTATTACTGGCTGTAGGAGTGTTTTGTAGATGTTTATTTTGAAATGTCTTGACAAACTTCTGGTTTTGCGGAGAGCATTAAGGCTGTGGTAACAGCGATTACCTGCCTGTAGTCTTGCCTGTATTTCCATTTTACTGGATGGTTCATCTCTGAATACTGCCCCCAGATTTTGGAACTCCCTGTCTTGACAATAAGAACCTTCAGTCGTCTGTAAGGGTGGAAGTGGTCCTTGAGTTTAATTATGTCTACCATGTATTCCGTCTTGTCATGATTGGTTTGAAGTCAATTTTCCTCCCTGTTGTTTCCAGAATGTCAGCCATTTCCCCTAATTCTTCTTGCGACCCAGATAGTAGCACTATATCATCTCCACAACCGCTATACTAATTTTCATGGGGTTTCTGCAAGTAACTTGAGAATAGGTTGGGGCGCTGTGTAGGCTTCATTTCATCAAAATCGCATCATGGATGAAAATATTTTATGATTTAAAATTTTATCAAAATTCGTTATAGATGTCTGTCTGAACGCGTTAATCTCTTTCGTGTGGTTTTCACAGTTAACTTGAGCATATCTTGGGGCACTGTATAGGCTTTATTTCATCAACATCGGATCACAGGAACAAGATATTGTAATTGAAAGTTTTATCCACATTTATAATATAAGTGTGAAAGTAACTGTCTCTATTACGTTTTCATGACTAGCCCACTGAACTGATTTTGATGAAATTTTGTATGGATATAGCTAGAACCCTGAGAAAATACAAAGGCTATTTTAGAAGATGTCTAGTATAAGAAATGGGAGAATATTAAGTGAATTAAGGAAAAATATTTACTCTTTGAACAAGCTATGTATTCTTTGACTTTATCGCATCTATGAAAATGCTTTTATCAGTTGATATGTGCTACAAGATATGATTCAAAAAAATCAATGAAACGCTTATACATCTTCAGTGTGCTTCATCCACACTTCTACACTATTTGTGGCATAATGTAGATGTTGTATGATGTATAGCTACTTCAATAGCACGATATATAGATGCACACTCCTGGCCATGCCCCTATGTAGACATTGCTTGCCAGTGATGCTGCACATGCCACTGCGTAATGTGCTGGGATAGCTTGGGAGGAGGGCAAATGGAGCACATAGCATGAGCTATGCTTAACTGAACAAGCAGACATGTGGCTGCAGAAAATTTTGTTACACATGTAGTATCCTGCTTACTCACCATCACTCACCATATCAAAATTATATGTGAGTTGAGAGATGGGTAACAGCCAACATTTAGAAATGTCTATTGCATGAGCAGTTGATAATGACAATAATAATACACTCTTATTAATATTGGTTAAGTAATTTCCTCTGTATGCCCTTGTTGAAGATGAGTAGTAACATATCAGAAATGCAAGACAATGGCACAGAAGGAATCAAATGTGCAAAAGAAGTTGATTGGTCAGAGAAAAGCAAGAAATAATAGGATAAAAGTAATAGATGATAGGGAAGGAAGAGAAAAGAAGTAGACATGTATCAGAAAAGCGTGGATGGTTTTATAATTCACCAGTCTATGTTTTGTATCTATATCTGATTAAGTAGTATCTTTGCTTGCACCAGGACAGTATATTTGATTTACATTGATATTAGATGATTCTCAGTTGAAGAAAGATTGGTGGGTATAAAGACATGCACTGGTTGTAATACAAGGATTACAGAATGTAGCCAAGACTTGTTTCAACAGCATTTCACTGCTTCCTTTATGTGTGAGAATCATTGAATGATGATTATTGTGCTGATTTAGAGTGCTGTGCAAGTTTATCCTTTCACTTGATGGATATTTAATGTTTCACGAGAATTAGTTGTTCCTTGAAACTGAACTTCAATCATTGTAGGAACTGCATGTATGTATGCAGCCAGATGCACATTTAGGGTCACAAAAATAGTTTTAAATAATTATCATTGCACACTGTTGGGGATTTGGGTCTTAGGCCCCTTTTTGACGGACAGTTCACTAGGCTAGAACTGTATTATTTGTGAAGCAGTTGCGAACGGAAGATTTGTATAATTGTTGGTAAAACCCAATCATTTGAAATCCCATTACATAAGAGAACTACCACAGACTGATTCACTGTTTTACAGAAAAAAAACAGCTAAGAAATGCCGAGAGGAAAGTTTCAATCTCCTCTTGGAAGCAGAGCGCTTTGTATAAGATGCCGGTTAGGCCCTGCTGGGTAGTTTGTTTCAGAATCGTATGGCCAAAGTGGAGATGGAGGAAGATTTAATGTTATGCAGATGTACAGCCAAGACGCTGGACGTGTCTGATCTGGTATTGAAGCTGTGAATACTGAAAGGTATCTGTGAGGTGTGGTACTGAGGACATCAGTGACTAAGAAAGCTACGAGGAAGACAGAATGTATGAAAACCACATCATCTATCCTGTTGCATTCGTTAGCATAGGAAAGAGCAACATATTAAGGTATTGGTGCCATGTTAAACTAGATCACTGTAGCAAATATATGACAGGACTATGGACTGGATTCACTGTCGTTTTATTTGATGTGGCGATATTTTCCTAAATTTTTGGATTCATGTTGGCCAGAGAGGGTTTTCCAGGACGCTGAAGCAGTTTCTTCTGCTCAGTTTATATGCTCGTCCAAAATTATGCCTAAATCTTTTACTGTATTATTTTAAATAGGGTAACTGGATACCATCAATGAGCATTAGAGGAACTGCTTCAAGAGAATGTTCACCGATTAACTTTAGTTGTATATTACGATTGCCTGTGACTTCTTAAGGTTTAGTTTAAGATCCAAGTTGTAAACCAATCATGTTACAGAAGCAAATGCTGTCACTCATAACTGATAAGGTAGCAGCAATGTATTTAGCGCTGGCACTTGGCTTAAAAATGCCAGACAACATTGTTCATGTGACTGAATAACTTGCTGACATGTTGCTGATTCATTTGTTCAAAATTGTCTCATTGCAAATATGGACTAGTTTGATGTGTGTTCCTCATTGACTGTCAATTAAAGAAAGTGTCTGCAATAACAAGAAGAAGACAATGAATACCCACTGCAGAATTAAGTGACTTTTAGGAAGAAGTAGCAGTGAGGTTATTGTAGGCTATTGTAGGTAGTTCTACAGAATTCCAGTGCAAGTGAGTGGTGATATATTAGCAATCCAGCATAGTTTAAGAAGACAGAAGACAGACTTTTAAGCACAATGTTCCGTCAGTTTCGCTTCATTACACTGATGTATACCTGGACAAAAATAACTTTAACATAAACATGAAAATGATGGTAACTGTCACAGTAATCAAAGCCATCATAGCCCTTCCTGTGTCCACATAAAGAATCAATATCGATCATACAGCGCAGGTTTTCACAGATAGTGTTTACATCCTTGGTGATTTGTATTTTGTGGGCATTATACCGCAGTCTAATCTATGCGTCAGCACCTGACACTTTCGTCATTATCATACCATTGCAATGTCACGCACAAATAGTTCAGTTTCCTGAGCTGGTTCAATTTTGAAACTTAACTAACTACAGTTTCATAGTCTCTGAATAATTTCCCAACATAAGGAGACGAAACGCTGGGCACTGAAACATGCCTTGGACCACGACCTAATAGCCATAAAAATAAATCAATATTGACTTCTTACTAGTGAATTTACGTTCCCAGAGCCATATTCCTTTGGCACAGTAACTCGTAACAGCAGTTCATTGGTGGTGAACTCTACCGTGCAGAGAGGAGAAAAAACGCTGCAGAGGTGAATGCAGATAAGTAATACTTGGAAATGGTAATTTTACTGCAATTATAATACGTCATGCAGCTTTTCTCCAACAATGACCACCAGATATTTATCTGAAAGCTAGCTGAGTATCCGATGTTGCCTGGGTACGTCTATTCCCCTCTCGCTGACCATCTCCTCCTCCCCTGTCAGCAGAGTGCAACACGAGAACCTGCTGCCTCCGTACCATGTACGCCGTACGGCATGTGCACGTAGTATCAGTAGCTGATTTTCCTTCACGGGTACACTTCTCCGTATGGTTCATTTAACACGTTTGTCAGTCCTCACTTTAGTGCAAATGTGCTGCTCTTGGATGAGGTTTCGTTTCGTAGTGATCAGATGGTAAGTTTTCACTATCAGTACGTATGAGCTGTAGAGAATCCTCGCGGAATTGTGCAATTACATCATCAAAAAAAAAAAGATTGTCTTTTACCGTTTGAGCCGGCATTGTTGGTGACTGATTGTTAGGGCCTCATATTCTTCCACCTCAGGCTGAACGGAGAACTTACCATGATTCTTAGACAATACTCTATCCGTTCTGCTGGATTGGCTGGAGTATGACAAAACATGTACTTCATGCACGACGGAGCTCCTCCTCATTTCAGTGTTAATGTTAGTAGGCTTCTAAATAACAGATTCCGTGAAAGATGGATAAGTAGAGGTGGATCAAACCCACTAAACGTTTATTAGTGGGGATATTTGAAAGCACTTGTGTATGGAAACCTGGTACAAGATATACAGAATCTTCGTGCCCATACTGTGGAAGGCTGTGAGACAATACGCAATTCTTCAGGGCTACATCAGCGCATCAGGGATTCAATGCAATGGCGGGCTGATGCATTTCCATGCTAAAGGAGGGTATTTTGCTAATTTCATTTAGGAAAATGTTTCTAATTGTGACCCTTTTGCTGTGTGTTGAAGATTTGTAGAAAATGAACTCTAACGCGGAAATAAAGCATTTCTGGACCCATGTTCATGTAACTGTTTTCTTCCTGTGCGTGTGAGGAATGTTTCGTGAATATTTTGGGTCTACCTTTTTGTAAGACCCTGCACGGCCGGCACGTATGACAAATTAAATGTAACTGCTTTTGTCGCCACATTCTTATTATAATGAATGTTATTGTTTTGAGCAGGCTGTATTTTAGTCAATAAAACGTGCACTTCCACTTCAATACCAGCTTTCTATTCGCATGTATGCGTTCTTCAGTAAATTCATGTTTGTGTATTTTGTTTCATTATGTTCACGACCTGTCATCTGAATTTGTTGTACGAACTGTTCCGTTTCACAGTTACATATGAATTTGTCATTCATGATCAGACGCACCCATGTGGAGGAGAAATTGGATTCTTTTCAGAATGGTCTGAACATTTATTTTAGCATTTGCTTTTTGTCTACTTTCAACAAATGTATTAAATCTTGCAGAAAGTTTGCTCATACAGAGTTTTTACAATTCATGTTACACATTTCTAGAGATTGAACAGGGGATCTGGTAGATCAAGTTTTACATAGCAACTCATGTCCGGAAACGTCAATCAGCAACGCTACAAAGAGTCAAAGCTGTAGGCGCCGGCGCCTGTAAATGTATGTTTTCAGTGATTCAGTGATGATGTCACAAAATTTCAAGGATGATGTAGAAGGTTAAGTGTATCAGTTTGAGGTAAGGGTCCCTGTACCAGATTCGATCGAGTCGAAAGTTATAAGCGAAAACCGTTCTGATGCCTCTGACACTGAAATACATGTACTGGTACTGTTGTTGCTAATATTTTAGGGTAGGCAACTTTCAGAGGTGGTAATATGCACAAAATCAAGAAAAAATGTCTGGCAAACGTGGACTCTAAAATGCATGCTGAGTGCTAGTGTGAAACACATCTCTTCTATTGAACAAGAAAATGTATTTCACACTAGTGAAGATGAACGAGTGCTCGTAGCTCCTCAGGTAAGCATTTTAGAGCCCATGTTTACCAGATTTTTTCCTCGTTTTGGTCCATACTACCACCTCTGAAAGTTGCCTACCCACAATCTTAGCGACAATAATACCTGTACATGTATTACAGTAAGAGGTATCAGAACGCTTTCGGTTATAGCTTTCGACTCGATCGTTTCCGATGCAGGGGCCCTTACCTCAAACTGATACACTTATCCTTCTCCATCATCCTTGAAAGTCTGTAACATCATCACTGAATCATCCTCTAGATAGATACATTTACAGGCGCCGGTTCCTACAACTTTGACTCTCTGTAGCGTCGTTGGACGATGTTTTGCGGGCACGGGGGTCCTATGTAAAACTTAATCTAATAAGTCCTCTAGAAGTGTGTAATATGAATTGTGGAACACCCTGTAGGTAAGTCATAATGTGAAATGTTCTGACTCTGTCTTGTGTTATATCTATATCAGGATGTGCTTCACAGACACCTTGAATCATCGCTCACACAATACCATACTTTGTTCATTTTCAGTGTTTTTATTTGTGACTGAACTTCTGAGGGGCCTTTCTGTGGATTGTTAATACTTACAGAAAGTAATTCAAGGTTGATGAAGGCATACCACTAGGATGATCCTTCATTTTAAAATTTAAAAGTAAGTGTCTGAATTCCAACATGACCATACTTCTCCTGCAGATGTGCAGAGGTGTGGCCATTCTAGCGCACATTTCTTAAATTTTAAAACGAAGGATCAGACTCTTCACCAATTTGGAACTAATTTCTGTAGTATTCACAATCAAAACCAAAGAAATTAGGAATTGCTTGATTTTTTAGTTTGTCCAGTGGACAAATCACAAGCATTACGAATACTTTAAAAAATTATAAATAAGGCTATTCTGCAGGTCAGGCTGACACGTGAGTTCAGTTACTGCGTAAGCTAACAAAACAACGGAAACGAAATTTCATAGAACTCAGTGACATCATATGCCAGACTGCTCCTTACCCTATGATCTGACTCACAGCTATGAGAGTATACAGAGCTTTTATGTTCAGTTGGAACATGACTTGGGGACATACCCAGTAGTGGACTGCAGTAGACGGTCCAGAAGCTTGCCTGGCGCCTGCAGAGGTGGTAAGGCGGTGCCTCCTTCGTCCACAGCGCCAGCGCCAGCTCTCCCGCCACTTGCTGCGACCACTTCAGCGAGGAACCTCTGCAGCGACCTGAGGCGGCACCAGCGCTCGGCCAGCTGCTCTGCTGCACACCACGCTGCCCACGCTGAACCCTCCAGTCTCGTATGCTCCACCTGCAGAGTGAGTGGTTGTATAGTTTCATAATTAAGGTTTTATTTGTTTGAAGGTACATATCTACAGTCTTGATACGTATAAAGGGCTTTAAAAAGGTTTTGCACAGTCATCTCTAACTTTTTACTTTTTGCAGGAGGAGAATGTAATTTTTTGTGAACGTACTTGGAACATTTAGCTATAAGTTAGTATATAAAAGTATTTTCTTTTATTTACAGGTGAGCCATAATGGACCGTGAAGTAGACGTCAGGTTGCGACAACGGTGGGTGATGGAGTTCCTATTCAAGACTGGCGATGACTCTGCCACATCGATTCACAGGAAGTTGCTCCCTGTTGATGGGGAGGACACAGTGGATCGCAGCAGCATCCAGTCGTGGTTGCAGAGGTTTAAAGAAGGTGATTTCTCTCTACTGGACAATCCACGATGCGGTAGATCATCGACGGCAGTGAGTGATGTGAATAAGGAGACCATTGATTAAATCATCCAAAATGACAGATGTGTGACAACACGACAGCTTACTGAAATGACTCGTTTGTCATTGGGTAGTGTGGTATCACTGGTACAGTCACTAGGGTACAGAAAAATCTGTGCACGTTGGCCCTAGATTATTGACAAGAGAAATGAAAACGATGAGGAAGAATGAGTGCGAGGGTCTCATGAAGACCGTTACTGGAGAGTGGAAACAGTGTTTTGACGGCGTCATTACCCAGTATGAAATATGGTTGTTTTTGTCCGCAAAACCTAGTCCATGGAGTGGCGTCATCCGTGTTCCCCTCGCAAGAAGAAACCGGTACTTTCACGAACAGCAGGCCGAAAGGTGATGGCCTCCTTCTTCTGGGATCAAATGGTTCAAATGGCTCTGAGCACTATGGGACTTAACATCTATGGTCATCAGTCCCCTACAACTTAGAACTACTTAAACCTAACTAACCTAAGGACATCACACAACACCCAGTCATCACGAGGCAGAGAAAATCCCTGACCCCGCCGGGAATCGAACCCGGGAACCCGGGCGCGGGAAGCGAGAACGCTACCGCACGACCTTCTGGGATCAGTGTGGTGTTATTTTCATTGACTTTTTGACTTTTTGGAACGTGGCTCCACAATTAACCGGGACACTTACTATTTGTCATTAGACAAGCTGCAACGTGCTATCACGACCCACAGACCACAGCTTCAGGGTCAGCTAATCAGACTACACCATGGCAATACCATAACCCATACAGCCCTGAGGACGAAGGAGAAAATCAGGAAAAGGATTGGAAAATTGTTCCTCATCCTCCCTACAGTCCGGACTTGGCTCCATCTGATTTTTAACTCTTTGGTCGTCTGAAGGCACACCTGCGCGGTAAAACATTTGATAGTGAGAAATACGTTATTTCCTGTGTCAAGCGATAGTGTAAACGTCAATCCTCAGAATTTTATTAAAGTGCATTTACAGCATGGAAAGAACGTTGGGTCAGATAAGTCACAGCTGATGGAGGCTACATTGAGTAGGCTCAATGTATAGCTAAATGTTCCAAGTACGTTCATAATAAATTTCATTCTCCTCCGGCAAAAAATTAAAAAGTTAGAGACGACTGTGCAAACCTTTTTGAACTCCCTTTGTATCAAAATCTCCGCACCAAAGTACTGCAGTAAGTTGATAGAGGAGTGAAAGCAAAATGGTGCAGCGCATTGATAAAGTGGAATATCGTGTGACAACTATTTTTCTGCATTCTCAGTAAATCAACTCTGCAATAATCCTTGATGAGTTGGTGGAAGTGTATCACATCAATGCGCCATCGTAACACACAGTGGCACACAGTAATTAGATGGTGCAATGCTTCCAATATAGTCAGAAAAACCTGAATGATGAAGAACGAAGTGATAGACAATTTTTCTGTGAAGAGTCGAGAATTACAAGTAAAATGGAGGCCCTGGTGCTCTAAGGCCAAACTATCGTAAACGAGGGACTAGCGAAAAAGTGAATACCAGCCTTGGATTAATTTTCAATATCTTGCATGAGATGACAAACGTGAGACAGGTCTCCAACTGCTGGTTCAGCAACAGCTCACACCCACTGAAAAAGTCTGTCGAACCGAAGTAGCAGCGGACATCTTGAAGCTCTGTTAGGCCAATCAGGACAAGTTCCTTAGCTGCCTAATCATCATAGACCATTCGTAGTTATATCACTTTGACCCCAAGATAAAGGATCAAATCAGGCATGGGATTTTTTTTCTTTTGGTGCAACTATCATTGTGTGGTACTAATAGATTGTACAAGAGTAAAGGGAGGCTGTAGTGTCTACGGAACTCGCCTGACAAGGTTACTGGAGGCTGTCGAAGGTGGTGATTTAGCTCCACGACAACGTCAAGCTCTTTTCCACTGAACAAATGAACAAAGTCACAGGTGCTGCTTCTTTCAGCTTTCTCCCCCCTCCACCTCCGCCCCCCCCTCCCCCCGTCCTGTAATCTGCCGACAAGAAAACCAGAGACCACTTCCTCTTTCCTTGGATGAAGAAATCAAGAAGGCAGGCATTTCCAGAATCACGACGAAATGATTTTTGAGGAATAATGATTCCAGAAAAGCCAAAATGCTGGCTTCTACAACGAAGGTCTCCGTCAAGTTATCTATCACTGGGAGGTGTGAACGCATAGATGGGGACGTCACCGTCATCTAGTTTCATGGTTGCAGCTTCATTTTTTTCGAGCGGATAATAAAACCTATACGAATAGCTCTCGCAACTTCTTGGATTCTGAGCTACATACAAGGAAACTAAAGTGAAAAAGTCAGTTTTTCAGCCACAGCCAATAACCTAATTGACTCTAATATACGAGACATGTTCAAAACGAACCTAACATGTTTTACACAGCAATGAAGTATCTTAGCGACGTGCTGTTGGTGTACTGTACCTCTCTCAACCTCCACAGTAGCCACGTGTTTCACATTGTTGGACTATCGTCTAGTTTCGAGCTGTAGTTATCAGAGTAATTGTGGTACACTATTCGTGAAGATTTTTGCAATGTCTGGTTTACTGGAGCAACAATACAACATAATATTTTCCTGAACGTTGAGAAAATATTCGCAAAACCATTTGAGCATTTGAATCAAGTGTACCGAAGCGCTGCTCTGAGTCTAATACAATATAAGGGTTCTCCTGATGTACTGCCGGCTGTCGTTCAGTCGAAGATAACCTTCACCCAGGAGGGCCATATATTCAATTGATAGCATTTAAATTTAGAAAACCATGGATCTAATTTGCACCATACGTCGTTTAACTCTCAAAGGATTTGTAAACGAGGCTGAAAACTCAACTGTTTCGTTAATAAAAGTTAATGGAGAAAATTCGAAATAAGAGACCACAATATGCGATACAATATTGAGAAAGGCCTCGCTCGATTAAAAATGTATCATCATTGCTGGCATTACTGAGCAATATATATCGATTAAAAGTACTACAGTACTGTACTACGTGTATCTATAGTGTAAATCCGTACATATTATAAGAGTGGATGATCATATATACTAGATGGTTAAAAATTAAAGTGCAGTTACTCAAAGTAGTCCATTGTGGGCTGACATTATCGTATGGCAGCATAACTTGGCAGATATGCTAATGCGTTAATGCGTAACCGATTTGCGCTGGGAAAAAATTAGTTCCAAGTTGGACAGCAGGTACAAATCTGGCGCTGTGCAGTGTTTTTTATGACGGTATGACATCCACGCTGTCATTTGACAAACCATAAAACTATGGCTATCGAGAAGAGAGACCGTGCGCTGTTAGCGAAACTGTTTTATGTAAATGGCAGTAATTACAGTGCTGGACTGGTAGGGTATCACCAACTGAAAGTTATGAGGAGAAAACCGATGTCATTGAATGGTTTAAAGGAGAAGATAATTAAATTCAAAAACACAGGTGAGCTTGGTGTGACACCTGGAAGAGGAAGGTGTCTTATCCTGTTGGAAGTTATTGACAAGGTTGCTGTTGCTGTAACTGACCATGCAGCACGGTCCCAGTGATTGTTAGTACTCTCGTAGTGTCACGAGAATTGTTCATCCCATGGTCAATAGTATGTAAAGTATTGCGTTCTATATTACCCTGGTATCCACACAAGATCCAAGACAGTGCAGCAGCTGAAACCTCATGATCTGCAGCAATGTTCTGAATTTTCTCTTCAGTTTCTGGCACGGTCGTTGATAACATGTGACCGGGCAATATTCTATGGAGTGGCGAGACACTTTTTACACTGCTCTTCTTTGAAGAGAATACAGACAAAAAACCTGTCAGGTGTGCCACGACGCCTGCACGTTATCGAGACCTCCTTGTTCAGGAACTGACTCCTGCTTTGGAAGAGCGTGTAACCTTCGCTCTTCCTAATCGGCCTTCGTTAGCGAAGGAAAATAATGACGGTTAGCAGGAGGAAAGTATACAACAGACTTTTCTGATGGAGCATTGTATTCTAAATCGAATGTAAATACTGATAATTGGCAATGGTGGAATATAGTGTAGACACTCACGTGCCACACAGTGGGAAAAGGGTACCGCTACCACGTAAAATTTAATACAAAAATACTGATTAGCAAACAAAAGGACAATTAAACGGTCGCCATCCCATTAGGGCAATGAATACCCATGATCCTAAGAAAGGTAACGCCAAAGAAAATTAAGGAAATAATCACTGGCGTGGCAACAGAAGGTTGTCACGCTTTTCCACAACACAATAGTTCACGAGAAAATAAATTAATCAGAAAGTATTGAGATTGCAGTTACTTAATCTGAAATACTAAGTTTTGAAAGTAAAGTTAAATGCAGTTGCTGGTTATATAAATGACTGGCTGTAACAAACTTTGTTACGTAAAAAATTACTTTCAAGAACCTCAGCATAACGTAATGCAAAATTTGTAAAAAGGCACGCATTTTACTTTTAATTATTAAAAGACTGGATTTAATTTACTTTAAACAAATAAGCAATTAAATACGTACCAGGCTAGCAGAAGTCACTTGCTAAGCTAAATACAGAATAAATGAAACCGTGGACTCTTAATTTGTTCTGTATCTTTAATTATTAGTTTTGCCAGCGAACTTTTACGTTACTTTGAGTGAAGTTGATACTCAAAACTGCAAATTAGTTCAGCCTCTCTCATGGAACACAAAAATGAGTGGTTACTGAGGCAGCAAAATTTAGACTGAGCTTGGTCATTAGCAAACAAACAAAACTGGCATTAAATAATAAATTTTCATTTTTTTACGCCACTCGGTGATTCCATGGAAAGGAAAGTGATCCTGCCTGGTAATAACGTCTGAGGACAATGACTACACAGGTACCCTACAAGTTTTAACTATTTCAGGTTATTATTCAAGAAAGTTAGTTATTAAAATATGTGAAAGAAATGCCATTGGAAAACGCCTGTAGGATATTACTTATTTTTGTCAGTTTACAGACTTACGATGTTGTAGCTGTGTGGACGACGTAGGATGTAGCCAACGACTATGCTGAGCTGCTGCTGGTGCTAGTGGTAGCGAACCACGAGTCGTTTCCAGAGCGAAAGATAATTGTTAGACAGGCAATAGCTAGAACTGCAGCTTCCTCCGCCTGTCCACTCCGACCGTCCTCTCAATATTCGCAAGTTAACAAAGTAGGTACGCCTGCACTGGCGCCATCATAGCTGCAGACAGCGTCTGCGGGAACACCCAATTAACAGTTCCGCACTCTTTTAACACTCAATCTGCTCTGCCCCCTCTCTGCTTGAGCGCGACGGAGATAAACAACGGCACAGCTACTCCATTTCGTCAAAGCTATCGATACGTTTAAATAAATTTTCCTTGGCTATTGCCCAGCAATTTACATTATTTACATTATAATTACAATCAACTATATACATTCAGAAATAACTACACTATTACACCCAATACGTATTAAATATAGTTTCTGTAACAAATCTTACAGATTCAAAATTAGCAGTGTATTACAATTTATCACTAGGTATTGAACAGCGAAAAATTTTGGATGGTGCAGTAGGTATTTTATCTGCATTGTTGGTGTTACAAGTGCACGAGAGTGGAAACCACTATTTTCATACGAGATGCGGCAACATCTCTTGTTGCTCACCCTGCTTAACGCAACCTTCAACGAACGTGTTATTCCCAGAGTTTTCCAGATATATAGACTGCAAGATCATCTGTTTTAAATCCATGTTACTTTTGACTCTGGAGATATTTAAAAGAACGCATTTACCATTAACACGTTCGGTCTCTAACTGATCTGAACTGCTGCAAGCAACTGTTGATCATGTTTTACGGGTGCAGCACCTCTTCGACAAATCCATCGCTCATTTTGAATAGATAGCGAAAGCTGTGGTTAAAAATAAAATCAACATTATGTTGTTTGACCTTTTCTACCCTAGTTCTCTTCCTAATCCATTACATATGGAAACATTTCTATACCTCTTTCTTGCGGTCACGGTGTCAGATACGCACTTGTCGGCCAAAACTGAAATTCATTTTCTTCTAGCGTAATTCGGTTCTGCTTTGGCATATCTGCCAAGTTTCGCGCTATACAATAATTACAGCCCACAATAAACCTGTATGCATAGCTACACTTTAATTATAACCATCCATTATGTATGTATGTTTTTATGTATGTATGTTCGTTCTATGTCTCCTCCTAAATCATTGCACCAATTTCAACCAAACTTGGTACACGTATCACTTTCCCCCTCGAAATCATCACTGGGATAGGAAGGGGGGGGGGAGGAGGTAAGAAACACCTACCACATAAAGGGTTAGGGGTGAAAAAGCAGCGTAACCCACGACGCACGAATAGCCATACTTTAGTCGTCCAGTACTTGAGAATGAGGGCGCTTACTTACCTGTAACAAACATTACCAGAACAATTTGTTCTCAGACTTCGACACTCTCCAGCAGCCAAGACTGCATTTCTAGTTTCTTCTTGAAACCGATCACTTTTCCTTCAAGCACAGTATACTATGCGTTGTCATTGTTTTTTGGAACGATCTGTATATTTGACATGTGCTAAGTGGCCAAAGCTAAAGGTAAAAAGCTTATCGTAAGACGATTTCAAATAAATTTGTAACACATATGTTCTGGAAAGAAATACTGTGGCGGTAAGAACCACCAGTGGGCTATTGGCCAGTGGGCGATACCGTGGGGAGAGAAGAGGGAGGAGGATATGGACAAACAGTGAGGGGGAAGGAGGAAACGGACACAGATATGAGGGAGGAGGAGATGGAAAGAGATGGGGTGGAGGATGAGTTGGATGGAGAGAAGGGGAAGAAGGATATGGACTAATAGAAGACTAGAATAAATACATACCCAGGCAACGCTGGGTACTCAACTAATAACATGTAAAGCGACATATATGTGTGTACATCTGGGACACCATCCCAAACCCTGGATTGACTTCAAGCAGATTTCTCACACTAACAGCAAACTTAAACCCTGGGGGGCTTATAACTTCCTAGCCCACTAGGAGCAGAGATACGAGCACAAATTGTTTTTTCAGCCCCATACTGACTGCCCTGTACAACAGCCATGTGGTGTGGGAATAGTACTGACCTGCTGTACTGATGTGCTTTGCAGCTCAGACACCACATCAGGGGCAAGAAACGATTTTTCCAGACACTGACATGTAGACAGCTCTGCAAAGCAGATGTATTGTGTTAATGTAGTACCAGCCTTGCTTGCTGAACTACTTTGCATGGCAGACTGTATGTCATGGACAAAAAGCTGTTTCCAAACCCTTGATTTGCAGGTTGCTTTCCACGACATGTGTGTTGCGGGAGTGATATCAGCTAGCTTCATTTATCTCTTTCTTGCTGCTACATGTGTGGATGGCCATGTCTGGGAAAAGACTGAGAGGGATAGAACAGGGGATGGACAGGGAGCGGGGGTGGGACTGGATGCATAGGGAGAAAGGGCAGCAAAAGGGGATAGTTAGGGTGAGAGATGGGCAGGAGTGAATGGAGAAAGAGAAGGGGGGGGGTAAGGAGGAGATGATCAGAGAGAGGCAGTAGACGAGATGGGCAGGGAGAGAGGGGAAGGAGGAGACAGGCAGAGAGGGGGAAGGAGGAGATTAGCAGTGAAAGGAGGATGACACACACAAAGACAGGGGTGAGGATGAGATGGGCAGTAGGGGGGTGAGGAGGTGATGGGAAGAGAGGGAGGAGAACGAGATGGACCAAGACAGGGGGAAGGAAGAGGTGTGTGTATTATATATGACACACAAGTACATGGGAAAAGCCTTGGGAAAAAGGCCAGTTGTAAATAAGAAAACATTACTGTAATTACAGGTTTGCTAAATTAGGTTCTCTGTAGGTAAGCAGCATTTCTACCTTCTCTTCCTTGTCCTAGACTGTACTCACATATACCTTCAATTGAAGGTTGTTGGCTGAATGACTTGTTTGTATTTTCCTCATTTTTCCATTTATTTACTGTCAGTTCCAGCAAGCGGACGAGTTACGTTACCACATGTACCAGCACTTCGTGCTGGCTGGGGTGGCCTAGCGGTTCTAGGCTCTACAGTCTGGAACCGCGCGACCGCTACAGTCGCAGGTCCGAATCCTGCCTCGGGTATGGATGTGTGTGATGTCCTTAGGTTAGTTAGGTGTAAGTAGTTCTAAGTTATAGGGGTCTGATGACCTCAGAAGTTAAGTCTCATAGTGCTCAGAGCCATTTGATTTGACCCATCACTTTGTTCTAATAGAGGAGAGTCAAAGTTATTTTGTATTATACTTTAAATAACGTCATGTTTACACAGCTGATTTTAAAGCTTAATAATTTGTTCATAGTTCAATGGTAATTCACGTTATAACTATACAGCTGCTAGCTCACAGTAGAAGAATTGTGTAACTGGACATAAACTATACAAAATATTGTCAGTAATCCAAAGTTTGTTATGTGGGACCCAGTACTATTGGACATTGTATGCTTTACTCTTCTTGTGATCTCACAATCAGAAGTGGGTCATCCAACCATCTATAATGAGATATTAGGGAATTACCTGGAAATTTTGCAAAGTTGCTGAAACAGTGGTCTGTCATTCGAAAGGACTAAGATTTAATTCTTCGTCCATCAACCTAAATTAACGTTTTCCACGATTTACCTGAATAACTGAAGACAATTGGAGCGCAGGTTCTATTGAATCACATATAGCCAACTGTTTCCCCATCCTTTCCCCATCTGAGCTTGCACTCTCTCTCTACAAACAGTTCATTGATGGGACATTAAAACCTAATCTTTCTTCCTTCTTTAACTTGGAATTGGAAAGATGGTGCAATACAATATTTTTAACATACATAAAGTACCGTCAAAGTTAATTATTGTGTTAAGTGCAAAAAAGTCCTTAGCATAATTGAGGGTCAAACAATGAATCTTTCCAGTCTTAGGTACCTCGGATGCACAAATTAAATGTGTCATTCAGTTTATGATTCGAATGGCAATATTAGTAATATCTAGACAATGATGGTCAACAGTTTCAATATTTGCAAATATACTGATGGAAATGGAAAGCGTTACTCCATGAAACACTGCTACTATATTTAACAAAGTATGTGCAAAAAATGGTTCAAATGGCTCTGAGCACTATGGGACTCAACATCTTAGGTCATAAGTCCCCCAGAACTTAGAACTACTTAAACCTAACTAACCTAAGGACATCACACACAGCCATGCCCGAGGCAGGATTCGAACCTGCGACCGTAGCAGTCCCGCGGTTCCGGACTGCAGCGCCAGAACCGCTAGACCACCGCGGCCGGCAAAGTATGTGCAGACGCAAAGTCCAGACACATTAATGTGACCACCGCCTATGTTCGACGTCAACGTGCAATAACCATTCACCGACGGCAGGTGGCAGCGCTGGCAGTGAATGGTGTACAAAACGTGTTGGGAGAGAGGCGGAAAACAGTGGAGTCGTTCTAATGTGGAAACGGCGCAATTTGCCTGACGCCCAAAAGGGTCACCACGGACATAGATGGCAGGGGTAAATGACGGCTGCAGATGGGCGAATAGATGTGCAAGAGTTGAGTAACTGACCATCAAGATGGACCTAGAGGCTACCAACAGCATCTCCTCAATGTCTGTTCAACGAACATTGCTGTGTATAGGCCACTATAGAAGGTGACTGGTTCATGCTCCCATGCTGATTGCTGTTCATCGACGACAAATTCTGGAATTTGCACGTCAGTACGGCACTTGCACATACACTGAGCGGCGACAGGTGGCCTTTCAAATGAATCATGTTTTGTGCTCTATTGGACAGATGGCTGTTGACACATATGGAACGAAACGTCTGAAAGCAAACGCCACAATCGACAGAAGGCTCTAGGCTGGAGGAGGGAGCATTATAGTTTAGGAAATGTTTGTGAACTAATCATTTTGGGAGGCACATTGGATCAACACAAATATGCATCAATCCTTGGGGCCCATGTCCACCCTTATATGTGGTTTGTTATTCTTGTCCTGATGGCAACTAACAACAGGACAGTGCAATGTGTCACACAGCTGGGAGTGTACTTGCGTGGCCTGTAAAGCACCAGGATCAGTTTACCATACTCCCATGGCCATCAAGCTCCCTGGATTTAAACCAAGTCGAGAATCTGTGGAACCACCTCTGTCAGGCTGTATGCGGCATGGATCCTCAACCGAGAAACCTAGTGCAGCTAGCCATGTTATTGCAGTCAGCATGGCTCCACACCCATTTCGGTATCTTCCATGACCTCACTGACTCCCTTCCTGCACGCCTTGCAGGTGCTTATTCAGGCTTTTGACGGGTGGTCACTTTAATGTGACTGGACAGTGTATTCATCTCATAATGGGTATTAAATGCATTGAGACACATATTGCATTAGTTTACAAAGATTTCTTGCTAAAGTCTGGTAGTATACGTCTTCCATTGCATCTCAGGCATGCGCTGTGGGTGACAAATCAAGGGACCAGTCAAGATAGTCAAGGATCTGAACGCTACTCAAGGTATTTGTTGTGTGAACTGCAGTGTAGGGTCTTAAATTACCCTACTGAGATATACAGTTTTCTATCCTGGCCACAAAGGGCATGATAATAGGATTCTTGTCACATACCGGTGGACCTTCAGCCTCTCTTCAATAACTAACAAATCAGTCCTGCTGCCATTCGAAATAACTCCATACACCACGGTTCCAGGAGTTGGAGTGCTGTGGGTCTCGAGGATTGCTGCTTCCTGTGATATTTCGCCATATCGTCTATTTTGGTATGTTGGCATTGATCTGACCACCACAATCAAAAGTGAGATTCATCGCTCAAACACAACAAAATGTCAATGATCTATTTCACCCTTCCTGTACATTAGCAAGTCTCTATTGTTTGTGTAATGCTGTCAGATATAAACGACAGATAGCATCCCGAGATCTAAACCCAGCTCCTGGCAATCTGGTTTCAATGGTTTCTTGTGACACTCTGCCAAGTTTACGACTGTTGTCATTCGTCTCTTCATCAGAGCCAGTCAAAAAATCCTACGATCTTCTCATGGTGTCATTCTTCTGGAAGGATCTGTGCCTGCTCGTCTTAGTACTCTATTGTCTTGATTGCACTTCGTCATCACTAGTTCAGAAGTCATTGCACTACAGCCAACTGTTTGCGTGATCTATTAGTATGATGCTTCCATTTTCAAATGGCTCTGAGCACTATGGGACTTAACATCTATGCTCATCAGTCCCCTAGAACTTAGAACTACTTAAACCTAACTAACCTAAGGACATCACACGACACCCAGTCATCACGAGGCAGAGAAAATCCCTGACCCCGCCGGGAATCGAACCCGGGAACCCGGGCACGGGAAGCGAGAACGCTACCGCACGACCACGAGCTGCGGACTTCCATTTTCCTCGTGTCGCGGACTGACATTTGTCAAAGCCCAAAAGATGGTGATAAGCTACTTTTGTACGTTCTCTGATCATACTGTCTTGTAATCCCCATCTGAAGAGTTGCAGTAACGTGAGACACATCCAATATTAGTCTCCATGTACTCTCACCAGTCCTCATCTGTATGAAGGCCTTTTTCTTTAGTGAAAATAAGCTCACAAACGAATGAAATTTTCATCAGTGTATTCCACAGGAATGGCAGTGCTGGAGTATCAGTTGGTAGTGCATAATTGTACTGTCCATGGTGTGAAACTTTCCATTTTCATCAGTGTATAAAAATGAAGCACTTTATTAGTTATCTGAGAAGAAAATCATTCATTTTATACCTAAGTCAATGAATTGGATTTTGCAAAAAATATTATTTATTATTTTTTATTTACACGTCAAGTTCCGTAAGACCAAATTGAGGAGCAAATCTCCAAGGTCATGGAACGTGTCAGTACATGAAATTACAACATAAAAGTAATAACAGATAAAAATAAAATGTTTATGATCCCGAAAAAATTCAGTCGATAAGTTTAAGTAAACGCAATCAACAATACAATAAGAATCAGCTTAATTCTTCAAGGAACTCCTCGACAGAATAGAAGGAGTGACCCATGAGGAAACTCTTCACTTTCGATTTGAAAGCGTGTGGATTACTGCTAAGATTTTTGGATTGGAGCAGTAGCTTACTGAAAATGTATGCAGCAGTATATAGCACACCTTTCTGCACAAGAGTTAAGGAAGTCTGATCCAAATGCAGGTTTAATTTCTCACGTGTATTAACTGAGTGAAAGCTGCTCATTCTTGGGAATAAGCTAATATTGTTCACATGAAATTACAGTAAAGAATATATATATTGAGAGATCAATGTCAAAATTTTACACCTACGTCAATGAATTGGATTTTCCATAAAGTATAATTTATTATTTTTTATTTACACGTCATGTTTCGTAGGTCCAAATTGAGGAGCAAATCTCCAAGGTCATAGAACGTGTCAGTACATGAAATTACAACATGAAAGTAATAACAGATAAAAATAAAATGTTTATGGACCCGAAAAAAGTCAACCCATAAGTTTAAGTAAACACAATCAACAACACAACAAGAATCAGATTAAGTTTACAAGCAACTCCTCGACAGAATAGAAGGAGTGACCCATGAGGCAGACTCGAGAACAGAGGTCGTCAAGAGGTTCATGAACTTACACCTCTTACTGCCCGAACCGCCCGTTTCTGAGCCAAAAATATCCTTTTAGAAGGGAAGGGTTATCCCAAAATATAATGCCATACGACTTAAGTGAATGAAAATAAGCAAAGTAGACTAATTTTCGTGTCGAACGGTCACTCATTTCAGATACCATTCGAATAGTTCCTACTGGAAAACGCCATAGCCATTTTCCTACTGGACCCCGTATATGTATTACAGAATTTGCTAAAAATGGCAAACTTGGTTGAATAACCATTCATCCATTGCATAAACTATGGCTTTGGATTCTTTTTACTGGACCCTATACAGATGAAAGAATTTGAATGGAAAACTTAGTTGAAAAACCATTTATCTTCTGCCAGAAAGTCTATAAAGAGAATCAGTCAGATGCTAGATCAGAGAGTCTACCTTGAGCTGTGTCATTGTGTCGACGACTTGCTGGTAGCGCACAAGTGCCTGCTTGGCTGAGCCGTAGTCTTCCTCCAGGAAGGCGTCGAGGGCGCGCTCGTAGCGCAGCTGGCGATCTGTGAGCAGGCGCAGCTGTACGGCCTCTGCTCGCAGCTGCTCCTCGCGCCACATGAGCTCCTCCTTCAAGAAGGCTGCCGCCAGCTGGGTGCGGAAGCAGCTGCGCACTGCTGCTGTGTACGCCCTCCTGTCCAGTGGAGTCCTGCACATACGGTCACATTTCTCTTCTTAAGTCTACCTGCTGCTGTCAGTGGCTGAGACGTCACACACGAGATACCAACAGCTATTTTTCACACAATATACCATATCCCAGTAGTGAAGGTGAAGAAAAGTCAGTAGATACAGACCACTAGTTTAGTTGGAAAGGAATTCAGGACACAAATTTGTATTTCCCATAGATGGAATAATTTTGGGATTTTCGTTGATTTAGTAAAACCAGGGAAAAATAAATCTAAATTTCTAAACAATATGAGTCAAGAGATAGTACTGCTTTGCTCGATGGTGGCCCATCAACAGCTGCATTTCTCATGCAAGCTGTTATGTGGGCTGAGGTTCTAAATACCAAACAGAAAGCCACACTTAACATGGGCTACGAGACCCCTTTGCAATAAAAATATTTACTTGGATGGGCGACTCATGTAGATAATCTTGTTCATGGTTTTTAGGACAGTGCTTTGAATAAAGAGGTTCAATTATGAATGGGCCTTGCCAGTCTTGGTAAATGAGACTGCACATTATATGTTCAGTTTCAGGGGTTATACTCTCCAGAGCAGTCCACACACACTGCATGGACTGAATGGATCTGTTTACATTGTTTCATCATTTGTTGTGATCTATGACTGTTGAAAAAGTGGATGTGCTGTCTCAAATCACTAATAGCTCTATTGATGATCGTGTAACCAGAGCTTACACGTACTGACAAAAAATAAACAAAATATAAAGACAGTATTTTCTACAAGGGAACCAAACTGTACAATTAATTACTTGAAGAGTACAAAGACGTAACTAAAACCAAAGTAAAATAGGATTTGGTAAATAATTTTATGATTGCTGATAATTAATAAATTAGACGTCTCTATCATTCCGCAATATACTTCAATGTAATTGGGTTATTCAAGTTACTGGAAAATAGAGTATCTACGTTCTGTGATGTAAAATGCTAATCCTTAGTCCATAATTATGAAAAGACGCCATGGTAAACACAGGCTAATTACATGCAAGATAATGGAAACAGACATTCCGAGTATTACTTCCTGCAGGGGGAGCTCGAGCCACAGCCTGCAGGAAGTACCGCTACGTCAAAACATGATTGGCTGGAGACAGCTATTTAGCGGCTAGAACCAGACCCAAAGTTCAGTTCACTCGGGATGCCGACCTCGTGGACTTCGACCGCTGAAGATTACGTCTTCGTCCCGGAACTGGACTTTTACTAGTGTGTGTCTGTTACCACGAACATTTGTGGAAAATCAGAAGTGAACTTTTGTTTGCCTCAATTATTAGACTTTTACCAGCATCGTTATGGTTACCTTTCTTTTGTTGTTCAGTCATCAACCTTGTAAACATATATAAATAAAAGTTGTGTTTGTGAACAATTGCGAATTGTCAGTCACAACAGGTTACATATGAAACATTTCAACCGTTCGAGGAAAGTAGGAAGTACAAAAATGTTCAGGGAAAGACAAAATACAGCAATATAAATCACTCAGGAATGAAATAAATAGTAAGTGCAGCGAAGCCAAAGCGGAATGGCTACAGGAAAAATGCGAACTAATCGAAAAAGAAAGGGCTGACCCAGCATATAGAAACAGCAAAAGAACTTCAATGAAGTTAAAACAAGGGGCGGTAGCGTCAAGAGGGCAATCGGAATTCCATTGTTAAACGTAGAGGAAAGAACGGACCGGTGGAAAGTGTTCATTGAAGGAGTCTATGACGGGGACAAATTGGCTGATAACGTGACAGGAGAAGAAATTGGAGACCATATGGAAGAAATAGGGGCTCCAGTATTAGAGTTAGAACTTAAAAGAGCTTTGGAAGACTTGAGATCAAATTAGACACATGGGATAAATAACATTCCATCGGAATTTCTAAAATCACTGGGGAGGTAAAAACCAAACAACTATTGAAGTTGGTGTGTAGAACCTGTGAGATGGCGATGTACCGTCAGAAAATGTATTATGATCCGCACAATTACTAAGATAGCAAGAGCAGATAAGTGCGAGAACTATCGCACAATGAACTTAACAGCTCCAGCTTTCGAGCTGCTGATAAGAAGAAAAATACAGAAAAAAGAATGAAACTGAGGATCTGTTAGATGACCATCAGTTTGACTTTAGGAAACGTAAAGGCAACATAGACACTGTCCTGACGTTGCATTTGATAATGCAAGCAAGACTGAAGAAAAACCAAGACGCTTTCATACGATTTGTAGACCGGTAAAAAGCGTCCGACAATGTAAAATGGTGCAAGATGTTCAAAATTCTGAGAGAAATGGGAGTAAGCTATTACAAACTGCAGGTAATTTACAATACGTGCAAGAACTACGAGGGAGCAATAAGACTGGAAGACCAAGGACCAAGAGGTGGGATAAGGCAGGGGTGCAGTCTTTCGCCCCTACTGTACAGTCTGTACATCGAAGAAGCAACGATAGAAATAAAATAAAGAGTTAAGAGCGGGTCCAAAATTCAGTGTGAAAAGGTATCAATGTTAAGATTCGTTGATACCATTGATATCCGCAGTAAAGGCGCAGAAAAATTACAGGATCTGTTGAATGGAATGAACAGTCCAATGAGCATACGATATGGGTTGAGAGAAAGCCGAAGAAAGATGGAAGTAATGAGAAGGAGCAAAAATGATAATAGAGATAAATTTAACGTCAAAATTGGTGCTCGCAAAGTTTAGGAATACTGCTACTGGGAAGCAAAAAAGCCCATGACGGACGAAGCGAGAAGGACATGAAAAGCAGACTAGCACAGGCAAAGAGAAGATTCCTGGCCAAAAGAAGTCTACTAGTACTAAACATAGCTTTACTCTGAGAAGGAATGTTCCAACAATGTACGTTTTGTGCACAGAATTGTATGGTAGTGAATAATGGACACTAGGAAAATTGGAACGAAAGAGAATCGAAGCATTTGAGATGTGGTGCTACAGAAGAATGCTGAAAATTAGGTGAACTGATAAGGAAAGGGATGAGGAGGTTGTCCTCAGAATCGGCGAAGAAACATATGGGAAATATCGACAAGAATAAGTGGCTGGATTATAGGACATTTGTCAAGAGACGACGGAGTATCTCCCATGTTGTGGAGGGAGATGCAGAGGGTAAAAACTTTATAAGTTGGCAGAGATTGGAATATATTCAACAAATAATAGAGGACGTAGGGTACAAGTACTACTCTGAAATAAAGAGCTCGGCACAGGACAGGAATTCGTTGCAGGCCGCATCAAACCAGTCAAAAGACTGAGGACTAAAAACTAAAAGAATAAATTGAAAAAGTCTCTTAGAATTTCTTGAACAGACTAGCACAAGTAAATATTCGAAGTGTAATGTAGGCAGATACTCCCTGTCGGCATATATGAAAATATTACATAAGGCTAGTCAACCGCCCACTTTTGCAGCTCTGTTAGTAGCAAAATTTTCTAAACAGCCACCATTTACACAGAAATGGTGATTATAAAGTAGGGACGTTACTTCATAAAATTTATAATACAGAGTTACAGTAGATTAAACTATATAATAATATTAATTACTATTTCAATATGTTAAAATTTTACGATAACCTACAACCCACAACCCACCACAAAAGCTGAAGTGCCCACTAGAGGGCGGTAGGGACTAGGTTGACTACTGCTGAATTATAAAAAACAATTAAATTATGTAACTAGTAGTTGTGTCAACCACATGTACTATATACATACTAGCCTTTTTCCCACAGCAATCCCCTCATATGTGTTTGACACATATATATCAAACACATCTCCTCCTCCTCCTCCCCCTTCACTGTGTCCACTTCTGCCACGCTCTGTCTCTCTATCCAACTCACTCTCCAACTTCTATTTGTTTATCTGCACCTTACCACTCTCTCTGTCTCTTCACCTCTTCCTCTCCCCTCTTTTTATCCATTCCTCTCCCCCCTGTCTGACCATATCTTCCTCCCTCATCCCTCTCCATGTTGTCCTACCTCTGTCTCTTTGCACATCCCTTCTTGGCCTATCTCTCTCTCTTCCCGCCCTCCCTCTCTCTCTCTCTCTCTCTCTCTCTCTCTCTCTCTTTCTCCCTCTCTCTGGTCCTCACTTCCTCCCCTCTTCTCTCCCTCCCTATCCGTTTCTGATGCCCTTTTTGAGTCAATGTCCTCCTGCCCTATTTCTCCCTCTTCATAACCTACTGGCTCCATTTCTTTGTCCAGACCCTTCTCTGTCTATCTAAACCTTGCCCAGCCATGCCCATGCACAAGTACAGTCCCTGGAAAGCAGGCGAGTGAGGTAGGTTGTACAACTCAAACATTACACATCTGTTGCCCAGTGCAGCTAATATTTCGTGGTTTCCTCACCACTGTTTCTGTATCTTCATTACTTCCTCCTCCTGTATTTGTCAGTATCCTCAACCACCACTTTCTGAGCTCATCTTCCTCCCCCATCCCTCTGTCCATCTCCTCCTTTACCCCATTCTCCCTTGAAGCCATCTCTTCCTCTATCCCTCACAACATTTCACCATCTATGGCCATCTTCATATGTAGCCTCTGCAAAACCGGTTCATAAAACAGGCTTTTACTGTTCCCACAACACACCTGTTATGCAGGGCAGCTTATATATGGGAAGGGGGGGGGGACTGTAAAACCGTTTCTCGCCCCTGACGTGTAGGCTGCCCTACAAAGCAGATCGACAAAGCAGGCTGATACTATTCCCACAAAAAATGCCTGTCATACAGGACAGCCAATGCTGCAGGGAACGAAGAAGTGTCGTACTGCTCGTATTTCTGCTCCTATTGGAGCTAGGAGGCATAAATCTCACAGTGCAGATACTTGTGAAGTAGAGCTCTTGCCTCTCTCTCTGCTCAGACATAACCATTAAATACATCTATCCTCCAGAGTGAATTCTGATACTGCCCATATAACACAGATTCGCAAAGGGTCATCTAGATTTCAAGGGTCACCAATCCTTTCATTCCCACATCCACCTGTAAGGAAGTTAGGCAGTTCGTCCTTCTCCCACACTGCTTCTTCGCAGTATATATATATATATATATATATATATATATATATATATATATATATATGTGTGTGTGTGTGTGTGTGTGTGTGTGTGGTGGGTGGGGGTGTGGGTGGGTGTGAATGTATTAAATGGTGTAGCAGTTCTAGTTGTGCAGGTGGTGTTCTGGGGCAAATCGATAGACAGGGACGGCTGTTACTGGCACTTTCTAATATTAAAATGATTGAAGTCAGAGAAATTAGTCATAGAAAGACACACAGTATTCTGTTATGTTGTATGGAAAAAAGATAATTTTCATTGAGGTTCGTTGCCTATGTAATCAACGTGTCTAAACCACAATTGTTTCCGCCACTCAAGTAGCAACCCTCAGTAGTCAACATCCAGGTCCTTAAGCTTCAGTTAATACTGATTAGAAAGCACACAAGATTTCGTTACTATTGTGATGCTAGTTGCGATTTTGAACATAAGAAAAATTACAGTTAGGCAAGTGGAAGTGGTACAAGTTTTAACATCAGGAAGGAGTGTAGCAGGTCCATGTCGAATTTGGAGCATGTTGCAATGGCGGACAACAGATACACAGGAATTAAACGAAACGTACATCGTGACGAAAAAACACGTTTTCGTTGTTGCATGCACAGTACCAGTATTAAGAAACGTCTGATAAATCAACCAATGACTCTGCTTACAGAGCGCATAAATGGTGAATTTGACTCAAGTCTGGGTATTAGTTACGGCGTTTTCTTAACTTGAGGACAGTAAAAAATTAAATTCTTGCATCCATTAATTACAAACAGTAAATTAAAGTGGTTGCAGTCCATCGGAGTTTCGCGTCCCAGACCTCTTCTGTGCTATGAAAATAATAATAAGCCAGGAGCATGCACTCATACCACGATATTTATTTCGTGAACACAATTCATAACCGTATTTCATAGTAACAACAGCCATCGGCGATGTTTCTTCACTTTTACCAATCTACGTTTGGAAGTAGTTCAGAAAAACGCAATTACTGTCGGTCTCAACGACCTACCTCGACATTAGCTCATGACGTCTCTCAGATGCCTATTTATAGATACATCTCTGTGCTTCGGTTTAAGAGAGGTGAGGTTACAAAAATCGAAGTATAAATGTGTACTTCGTAGTAGAATTAATCTGCCTGATACCTAGCGCTGTCTTAATTTTCTATTACGTTTAACTCAAAAGATTTTTTTATTTATTAAATTATTCTGATTGTATAGTAATGTGGTTGAATAATCAACGAAAGGATAACGTTCTACGAGTCGGGGCGTGGAATGTCAGAAGCTTGAACGTGGTAGGGAAATTAGAAAATTTGAAAAGGGAAATGCAAAGGCTCAATCTAGATATAGTAGGGGTCAGCGAAGTGAAGTGGAAGGAAGACAAGAATTTCTGGTCAGATGAGTATCGGGTAATATCAACAGCAGCAGAAAATGGTATAACAGGTGTAGGATTCGTTATGAATAGGAAGGTAGGGCAAAGGGTGTGTTACTGTGAACAGTTCAATGACCGGGTTGTTCTAATCAGAACCGACAGCAGACCAACACCGACAACGATAGTTCAGGTATACATGCCGACGTCGCAAGCTGAAGATGAACAGATAGAGAAAGTGTGTGAGGATATTGAAAGGGTAATGCAGTATGTAAAGGGGGACGAAAATTTAATAGTCATGGGCGACTGGAATGCAGTTGTAGGGGAAGGAGTAGAAGAAAAGGTTACAGGAGAATATGGGCTTGGGACAAGGAATGAAAGAGGAGAAAGACTAATTGAGTTCTGTAACAAGTTTCAGCTAGTAATAGCGAATACCCTGTTCAAGAATCACAATAGGAGGAGGTATACTTGGAAAAGGCCGGGAGATGACGGGAAGATTTCAATTAGATTACATTATGGTCAGACAGAGATTCCGAAATCAGATACTGGATTGTAAGGCGTACCCAGGAGCAGATATAGACTCAGATCACAATATAGTAGTGACGAAGAGTAGGCTGAAGTTCAGGACATTAGTCAGAAAGAATCAATACGCAAAGAAGTGGGATACGGAAGTACTAAGGAATGACGAGATACGTTTGAAGTTCTCTAACGCTATAGACACAGCAATAAGGAATAGCGCAGTAGGCAGTACAGTTGAAGAGGAATGGACATCTCTAAAAACGGCCATCACAGAAGTTGGGAAGGAAAACATAAGTACAAAGAAGGTAGCTGCGAAGAAACCATGGGTAACAGAAGAAATACTTCAGTTGATTGATGAAAGGAGGAAGTACAAACACGTTCCGGGAAAATCAGGAATACAGAAATACAAGTCGCTGAGGAATGAAATAAATAGGAAGTGCAGGGAAGCTAAGACGAAATGGCTGCAGGAAAAATGTGAAGACATCGAAAAAGATATGATTGTCGGAAGAACAGACTCAGCATACAGGAAAGTTAAAAGAACCTTTGGTAACATTAAAAGCAACGGTGGTAACATTAAGAGTGCAACGGGAATTCCACTGTTAAATGCAGAGGAGAGAGCAGATAGGTGGAAAGAATACATTGAAAGCCTCTATGAGGGTGAAGATTTGTCTGATGTGATAGAAGAAGAAACAGGAGTCGATTTAGAAGAGATAGGGGATCCAGTATTAGAATCGGAATTTAAAAGAGCTTTGGAGGACTTACGGTCAAATAAGGCAGAAGGGATAGATAACATTCCATCAGAATTTCTAAAATCATTGGGGGAAGTGGCAACAAAACGACTATTCACATTGGTGTGTAGAATATATGAGTCTGGCGACATACCATCTGACTTTCGGAAAAGCATCATCCACACAATTCCGAAGACGGCAAGAGCTGACAAGTGCGAGAATTATCGCTCAATCAGCTTAACAGCGCATGCATCGAAGCTGCTTACAAGAATAATATACAGAAGAATGGAAAAGAAAATTGAGAATGCGCTAGGTGACGATCAGTTTGGCTTTAGGAAAAGTAAAGGGACGAGAGAGGCAATTCTGACGTTACGGCTAATAATGGAAGCAAGGCTAAAGAAAAATCAAGACACTTTCATAGGATTTGTCGACCCGGAAAAAGCGTTCGACAATATAAAATGGTGCAAGCTGTTCGAGATTCTGAAAAAAGTAGGGGTAAGCTATAGGGAGAGACGGGTCATATACAATATGTACAACAACCAAGAGGGAATAATAAGAGTGGACGATCAAGAACGAAGTGCTCGTATTAAGAAGGGTGTAAGACAAGGCTGTAGCCTTTCACCCCTACTCTTCAATCTGTACATCGAGGAAGCAATGATGGAAATAAAAGAAAGGTTCAGGAGTGGAATCAAAATACAAGGTGAAAGGATATCAATGATACGATTCGCTGATGACATTGCTATCCTGAGTGAAAGTGAAGTAGAATTAAATGATCTGATGAACGGAATGAACAGTCTAATGAGTACACAGTATGGTTTGAGAGTAAATCGGAGAAAGACGAAGGTAATGAGAAGTAGTAGAAATGAGAACAGCGAGAAACTTAACATCAGGATTGATGGTCACGAAGTCAATGAAGTTAAGGAATGCTGCTATCTAGGCAGGAAAATAACCAATGACGGACGGAGCAAGGAGGACATCAAAAGCAGACTCGCTATGGCAAAAAAGGCATTTCTGGCCAAGAGAAGTCTACTAATATCAAATACCGGCCTTAATTTGAGGAAGAAATTTCTGAGGATGTACGTCTGGAGTACAGCATTGTATGGTAGTGAAACATGGATTGTGGGAAAACCGGAACAGAAGAGAATCGAAGCATTTGAGACGTGGTGCTATAGACGAATTTTGAAAATTAGGTGGACTGATAAGGTAAGGAATGAGGAGGTTCTACGCAGAATCGGAGAGGAAAGGAATATGTGAAAAACACTGATAACGAGAAGGGACAGGATGATAGGACATCTGCTAAGACATGAGGGAATGACTTCCATGGTACTAGAGGGAGCTGTAGAGGGCAAAAACTGTAGAGGAAGACAGAGATTGGAATACGTCAAGCAAATAATTGAGGACGTAGGTTGCAAGTGCTACTCTGAGATGAAGGGGTTAGCACAGGAAAGGAATTCGTGGCGGGCCGCATCAAACCAGTCAGTAGACTGATGACCAACAAAAAGAAAAAAAATGTTGTAGCAACCACATTTGAATCAACTATTGTTTCACAACCGATTCTGCCATTTAGCAAAATAAGATGACTGTATTTTTACAAATTCAAAATGACTGCGAAATTATGTGTAAAAGTATCACAAAGAGGATTTTTTGTGTTTATTGCAAAACTGGTCTTAGATCTGGTGTGTCTGTAATATTTTCGAAGTAATGCGGAATTTAATATTATTATTAATATTTTATTACGAGAAGCATTCAGTAAGTAAAGCAAAACTTTTTTTCTGCAATCAGATATTTTTTATTCAGGATTCCAATACACCAAATTAATCCCCACTGGTCTGGCTGCAAATTCATATTTTCAACATAATCTCCGTTCAATGCGACGGCCTTACGCCGCCTTACTGGGATGGCCTGCATGCCCGCATGATACCACTCTATTGGTTGACGACGGCGCGAACGTCTTTCTGCATCAATAACCTACCCATCATCCACGTATTGATTCCCGCGGAGTCCATCCTTCATTGGGACAAAGAGATGGTAGTCGTAAAGTACAAAACCCGGGCTGTAGAGTGGAGGAGGAAGAACAGCCCAATGAAGTTTTGTGAGATCCTCTCAGGTGTGTAGACTTGTGTGGGGCCTTGTATTGTCATGGAGAAGGAGATGTTCGTTTGCATTTTTGTGGCGACGAACACATCGCAGGATTCTTCGCTATGTGTGGCCGGCCGACACGCGGGAGGTCGGACAGATTTGTGGGACGTTGTTGCGATGATGCCATACACCTCGCCCGACTCACTGTGCTTTTGTTCGCTGACATGTCTCCGTAGACATTCTGCAAGCGTCTGCGAATACCTGCCATGCTATGGCTTTCCACCAAAACAAACGCACTCACAGCTCTCTGCTTGGAAAGCACCTTCGTTTCAGACTCCATTTTGAAGGCTACGTATAGGGACGTCACCTACTGGAACTTCATGAAATTATAGGGGCTGAAGCACAACAAATTCCGAATTTCTCCAACCGAAATTGGCCGAGAAAAAAGCGTTGCTTGACTTACTGAATATCCCTCGTATTATTAATTGATAAAGCGTTTGGCTTACAGTTGTACGTTGTAGACATATTCTTTTATGCTGCAGCATTATTTGAATGAATGCTGCTCTTGAAAACAGTCGTTTAATTGAACTTCAAAACAGTCATAGCTTCTGTCGTTAATATGTTCTACAATTTTAGAATTAGTCAAATGAGTAGGGCCCCGATGAAACCTAAAATCCTGTTAAGATCTTCAAATGTTACAGGCCCTCGATGCACGGTATTGAAATACGTGTTGAATTTAACTGGTTTTTCAACTCGAAATATGAGCTTCTTTCAGGAATCCTAAAATACGAAATTCAGAAGGACTGTACGGTATCTCTGGAATCAGCACCCAATCAGCAGTGTTTTGCTCTTTTCGTAACATCAATTTATTGCAGGCCATCGTCAAAGCGTCTGTTGCTAGGTGCCATAATCGACTCTGCTTCAGTAATCCATAATCGATAATGAAATGATATGTTACCATAGGTCGAAAGAACCTCTTCAAGTAGGTCATAGTTACAATGTTGACGTAACTGCATTCATGAAGATACTGTTAGGCCTAGCGCATGTCACCCGGCTCGCTGCTGCATTGGTGACGCGCGCCCTCCTTTCTGCTGCCGACAGCGCCGCCTACCTGTTGGGCCGTCCGCGCACGTCTGCCAGGCTGACAGGGGGCGGGGGAGGCACCAGCAGCGGCGGTGACGTCACCTGCCGGCGGCGCAGGGCGCTCTCGTGGCGGCGGCGCTCCTGCACCCAGCGAGAACGGCATGTTTCAGTTGGCAACAGTGGAGATTACATATTGTATCGACAAAGTACCCCTGATATTAGCCCCTATACACAGCAAATAATCAACATGGCAGACACCTCAGAAGAGGATGGCGGACCTGACCCAAAAACAACACACACGATGATGACTAAATCATTTACTGTATAAGCCGTTACAGGTTATTGTATCTACAGTCATGTAAGACCTGCACAGTAGTTATTGGCACATAACCTAGTAAATACAAGAACCAGCGATGGACACATGGCTCGATGTCTTTCCAATATATCCATCCTCCCCCCCCCCCCCCCTTCCCTACTGGACTTTGGTGGCAGGTATCTACGATTCATCTCTAATCTTTCCTATCGTCTTTAAACTTTCTACAGTTTCAACTATTTACTAACAATTTTTCTAACATCCTCCATTTCTGTTAATTATTTTTTTTTCCTTCGTAACTAGTTATTATTACTTCGATTGTTATTGGTAGATACAATATTTCCTTGGAATAATGGAACAACTGCTATCACGTGGAAAATTGTAGAACGTGCGACCTGTTTTAAAATACTAGGCAACAGGGCTCTAAGTACGGAATAAATAAAATAATAAATAAATCCACATGTACACAGCGCAGTTCGCATGCAGGTGTTTCGCAGAGGGATCAGCGAACCACCTTCAGACTATTTGTCGACTGTTGCAATCCCAAATAGCACGAGAAAAAAATTAACATCTAAATCTTTCCGTAAGAGGTCTCATTTCACATGCTGGATGATTATGGTCTTTAGTCGCTTAGTAGGTGAGAGACAACAAAACCTTCTCTCATTAAGAGAAGGATGTTGGTGTTGTACTTTAGTAAAAACGCGTCGCTGCAACAAAAAAACCTTTTTTTTTAATGACTGTCACGCAAACTCGTGTATCAAATCTGTGATAGTCTCTCCCCTATTTCGCGGTAATACAAAACGAGCTGCCCTTCTTTGGAATTTTTCGATATCCCCTGTCAATTCTATCTGGTAAGGGCCCCATACCGCGCAGCAGAACTCCAGAACGGGAAGCACAAACCTAGTGTAGGCAGTCTCTTTAGCAGACCTGTTCATCTTCTAAGACTTCTACCAATAAAACGCAGTCTTTTGTTCGTCTTCCTCTGAACAAATCTATGTGATCGCTCCAGTTTAAGTTGTTCTTAATTGTAATCCCTAATGTATATAGCTGAACTGAAAGCCTTTAAAATTGTGTTATTTAGTGTGAAATCGAAATTTAACGGACTTTTTGGTACTTATATGGATAACCTCTCCGTTTTTATTTTTTAGGATCAATTTTCTTTTTCCGCACCACACAAACATCTTATCTATGTCATTTTGAGATTCATTTTGACCTTGTGATGACTTTATTAGACGGTAAATATGAGCATTATCTGCAAACACTCTTAAGAGGGCTGTGCAGGTTGTCTACTCAATCGTTTATGTTCATTAAGAACAGAAGGGGCCTAGTAACACTTTCCTGGGGAATCAAAGATATCACTCCTGTTTCACTAAATGACTTCTCGTCAGTTAATGCGAACTGTAACCTTTCTGACACGAAATATCGAGTCTAGTCGCACAACTAAGGCGATACCCAACAAGCATGCAACCTAGTCTGAAGTCACTAGTAAGGAACGGTGTCAACAGCCTTCTGGAAATCTAGAAATATGGAACTGATTTGAAATCCCTGTCGATAGCACACATTACTCTGTGTAATTAAAGAGCCAGTTGTTTATCACATGAACGATATTTTCTGAATACTTGCTGGTTATGTGTCAATAAATCGTTTTCTTCGAGATATTTCATATAGTTCGAGCACATTGTAAGTTCCAAAATCCTACTGCTGTTCCATGTCATTGATATGGGTCTGTAATTTAGCAAATTATTTCTATTTCCTTTCTTGTGTATTGTTGTGACCTGTGCAACTAACCAGTCTTTCATCGAGAGAGCGATTTTTTGAGTTGTCAGTCATATGGGTGGTTTGATGCACCCCATCAAGAATTTCATCTCAGAGCAGCATTTGCAAGCTTCTTTCTCAATTATTTGCTGCTTTCATTCCAGTCTCTGTCTATAGTTTTTACCATGTACCACCATGGAAGTTATTCCCTGGTGTCTTAAAGATCTCCTGTCATACTGTCTCTTCTTCCCGTCAGTGTTTTCCATATATTCCTTTCCTCCCCGATTCTGCGGAGAATCTCATCATTCCTTTCCTTATCAATCCACCTAATTTTCAACAATCTTCTGTAGCATGTAGAACCACATCTCAAATGCTTCGATTCTCCTCTGATCCGGTTTTCCCACAGTTCATGTGTCACTGCGATAAAATGTTGTGCTTCAAACATACATTATCAGAAATTTCTTCCTCAAATTGTTTGATACTAGTATATTTCTCTTGGCCAAGATGTCTTTGATTGCCGAAAATGAATCTATTTTATGATCGTATTCCAAAAGTTACTAACGGCTATACTACCTGGACTAGAAGAATTGCCTTTATCAAGTGACTTAAGTTACATCCCTGGACTTGGGGTACCAACTCCCAAATTACTCATGTTGGCAGCTGTTATTGATTAGAATTATTGAATATTTACTGTAAATTCCTTTGGTAATGGAATTTCCGAAAACGGTGTTAACTTCGCTTTAGTGGTGCTGTCATCGGTAACATTATAATGATATCATTTCATTGCTAGCAACAAAGACAGTTATCTGCGTCGCTGTTTAGGGTGTTAGGGAGGAGTTAGAGTTTCGACTGCTCTATGTGGTGTTCTCTTTTTACAAAATCCCAAGATGAACTGATGCCAACACAGAGGTCTGATGCTCTGGATGCTGCATAGCAAAGGTTCCAAATTTTATTCATGCGAAACACAGCTCGCTTTTTCTTACCTAAGCACATTGGACAAAAAATTAATCAGCTCCAGAAGACGCCACTATAATATTGTGTAACATCAATTTTAGCCTTGACCATGATGTCTGTTCGACGAGGAAGGGGTCAGAACTGTCTTCAGAAATACTGTATCCATCTGAAGCCAGACACTGGTGACGAGATCCTATAGAGCTAACCAATTGCAAGAGGTTAATTTCTGAGTTTCACACGCTGTTCCAAATTGTCTGATATTTTCTGCAGTTTTTTCAAAAAAATTTTAATGTCTATTTCACATCTTTGGAATGTTTACTCTTATACATCAAAACGATTTGGCTGTATTTGAATTACAAGTACTAGGCGAAGTACCACGATATAATGGGGATAATATTCACACTTCTCTCAGTACGGATGTTGTGGTAAAGGTAGTACCTATCTATTAGACACTTGCATTTGATGCACTACTGGCAAGATGCATTGACGGCAAGACACAAAATCCAAATTAAAGCCTGCACAGTGTCATTTGGTCAAAGTATCCCAAAGAAATTTTAGTGTCAAATAGAAGTTACTTTTGAGTCTTGTAGAAACTGTTGCTCAGTTCAATATGGGATGTTTGTAGGCTGAAGAGAGTAGGAGTCCCAGCACTCCTTTAATATCCTCCCAGAAGAAGATCTATTTATCTAGATCTCAACGAACCAGTCCACAAGACGCTGCCTGGAAAAGGAAAAATTCAAGAAAAGTTTACCGTTGTCTTGAAATTACAAGAAGAAGGAATCTTACAGAATCAGGAAGAGAAAACGTGCAGTTCTGGTGAATTTTAATGGATCTGTGTCTTGTACTATCATTCACTTTTAACAAAATTTTAAAATCAATTTTTCCTGAGATGGTTTTTTCCAAGTTCTAAGCCAACTTTTCTATCCTAAATATTAACCAATCTCAATGAAATTTTCGCAGGGTATAGTCTTGAGGTATTCGCATACTTCTATGGATTAATATTATCGAAAATTCAGTTCATCTATTTTATCATCACATTTATGCACGATAATTAAAGAATATTTATGATTGAAATCTGAAAAAAACACTGAAAGTAAATTAATAACATTTCTCATAAAATCAATGCAAAGAAATATTGAACTATGTCTTGTGAATATACCTAAAAATCTGAGATGTGAAGACAGAGGTCTGAGCACCATAAGTTGATTTTCAAGAATACTATTGAAAATCTTATTAAAAATTCGAAACTCAAAACCTAATGAAGTGCTGTACTTCAAAATTTAGGCATTGCTGTATCTTTACATGATAGACATGATTTTAAAATTTGCTTAAAGGGTGGAAAAGTAGAAGAAAAGTTACATTTTTAGATGGAGTCTCCCCTTAAAGTCAAGCAGTTTATTTGTTCCGTAGAGGTGCGACTGGGTGCCGGAGTATTAATCGAACCAGGAACGCGAGTGCTTGGTCTTGTGTACGCAGCTAATATCACCTTGAAAGACCGAAATCTCCAGAGCATAATATTCACGAAGAAAGGGAAAAATTTGCGACCGAGAATGTTGAAATAAACCTCTTCAACAACGTTCACAGTAACGTGAACGAATGGACCCAAGTAGTGGTACAGAAAACACCTCCAAAGCACAAAAGAACCATCTGCAATTTGAACTACAACCTTCAATATGTATATCTAAGCGCACCCAAGCACGACTCACCTGTCGTGAGTAGTGCTTGGGAAGCTCAGTTGGTAGAGCATTTGCCCGCGACAGGCAAAGGTCCCGAGTTCGAGTCTCGGTCCGGCACACAGTTTTAATCTGCCAGGAAGTTTCATATCAGCGCACAGTCCACTGCAGAGTGAAAATCTCATTCTACTTAAACCTCATTAACCTAAGGACATCACACACATCAATGCCCGAGGCAGGATTCGAACCTGCGACCATAGCGGTCGCGCGGTTCCAGACTGTAGCGCCTAGAACCGCTCGGCCACTTCGGCCGGCTAACCAGAAGAGCTCACCTCAGAGACATACCTGTCTTACTCAAAGACTACTCGCAACTTCTTCTTAATACTTGACAGCATGGTTTTCTCGGGCGTCCCCACGCTCAAGTTGAATATATCTATATACTATTTCAGATTATTTAATTTATTTACGTTTCACGGAGAAAATAAAAATAATTAAAGGAAGAATTGCGTAGATAATTTGTCCTTCATGTCCAAATAATTATTTCCTCCCATTGCGACCTAAAGTCTCACATCATTATGTACTTTCCTTACCGCGTCACATCCAGCAACTCCACAAAGCGTTATTCAGACTCGCAGTGGGTAGTGGGCATAATATTTTGGCTCATCAGTGTACGTAATTGGCTCAAATAATGTTTAGCAAATAGAACCCCGTACATTAAAATGGACAGCGGATGTTTAACGAAAATGAAAGTAACGTCGAGTAGTCCCAAGAAGCGTAGGAGGGTCGCTAATGTTCACAGTATACTTAAAAGATCAATCGAATAGCGTAAGCTGGACTGTTCACTCACACAGACGACGCTGTTAAATATGGTGACTACTGAAAGATTTGAACTGAACGCAGAGCCTTTGTTAAAGCACTTATTCGTTCTATACTAAATGGTAACGCTTTTTAAATGTGGACTACGGCAATAAAAGGCCCCTAAGTAAGAGAAATAATTTAGTATAACTCGATTACAAAAACTGTGTTAAACTGTAGAATCTGACAAATTGTTTAAATATCTAGCGTGATACATCAGAGGGATATTAAATAGAACAGACTCCTCAAATCAGCGGAAGAGAGGGGAAACGGAAGATAGATTTGTTCGGAGGATTCTGGAAAAGAATGTTTTATCTTTAAAGGCAACCAAATACAAGCCTCTTACATGACAAAAGAGTACTGCTTCATTGTCTGGTTATCCTTAGGTATCGAGGTACCAACCTTGAACCACATCCATAGCGTTACTTCAGCCAGTACCTTTATTTTAAAATCTTCTTGGTGACTTTGTAATTGCAGACATGATATCTAAGCGCACCATGACCACTTTTAACACGTTCACTACAGTTCTGACGTATGGGTCCCACTATAGGCTATCAAGGAACCACTGGAAATTTGCTGCATGTTATTGCTATGTATCAGTGTCCCACTAGTAAAGGAAACCCTGCTAGTGGTTTGCAGAATTCTTCGGGTAGTGGCATCCAAACGACTATTCGTTTGTGTGTGTAGGACCTATGAGACTGGCGACGTACCATTAGGCTTTCGGAAAAACATCATCCACACCATTCCGAAGATAGCGAGGGAAGATAAGTAGACAAATTTATGCTACCTGGGAAGCAAAATTACCCATGACGGACGAAGCAAATAGGACATAAGAAGCAGACCTGGCCAAGATAAGTCTACTGGTACAAATATAGGCCTTAATTTGAGGAAGAAATTTCTGAGAATGTACGTTTGGAGCACAGCAGTATGGCAGTGAATCATAGACAATGAGAAAACCGTAACAAAAGAGCCTCGAATCATTTGAGATGTGGTGCTACAGAAGAAAGTTGAAAATTAGGTGGACTTATGAGATAAAGAATGAGGAGATTCTCCGCAAAATCGACTATGAGAAAAACACATGGTAAATACATACAAGAAGAAAGGGACAGGATGATAGTTAATCAGTTAAGACATCAGGGAATAACCTCTGTTGTACTAGAGGGAGCTGTAGACGGTAAAAACTGTAGGGGGAGACAGATATTTCAATATATCGAACAAATGATTTAGAACGTAGGGTGCTAGTGCTTTTCTAAAATGAAGAGGTTAGTGCAGGAGAGTAATTCGTGGCAGGCCGCATCAAACCAGTCAGAAGACTGATGACTCAAAAAAAAAAAAAAATCTTCGTAACTAATCAAAAATGGTTCAAATGGCTCTGAGCACTATGGGACTTAACATCTATGGTCATCAGTCCCCTAGAACTTAGAACTACTTAAACCTAACTAACTTAAGGACAGCACACAACACCCAGTCATCACGCGTAACTAATCCCTGAAGTTCCAAAACAAAAGCTGTTTATGGATGGGAGACGGAGGTCGGCACACCATATAACCCCCATAACTCCCATAGGACTGCGGATCCGCTTGTGAAGCTTAACAGCACTCATAGACACACCAAACTTACATTTATCATCCACTATCTGAGAAACCCAACGTTGCCGGGGTTTTTATTTATAGTTGTGCCCAAGACATCGCGCTCGCGGAACTTGTTTTTGACTGTTAAAGCTTCACTGTACACAAAATTTGAAGTAATATGATTGGGGACGTGCATGAAGAGCTTATTTGCTTCACTAACATGGGAAAGGGCCATGTAGAGCTGGCTATGCGAAAAGCAACTGACACTGAGGTCCACCCCCGCAACTTGCACCGTCTGGCCTTGCGCTTTTTTTATGGTAATAATCTCTCAAGGAATTGTGCACGTTTAAAATGAAAAAGCAAACTGTTGGGACTGACGTCTTCCTGAGTGACAATCTCCACTCCTTCAAAATTGACAATGTAAGTGTAGACCAGATGTGGCTTGAATTAAAAGAAATAGTATCGACAGCAGTTTAGAGATTATACAAAATAAATTAGCAAACGGCGGAGCTGATACTCCATGGTACACAAAACAGGTCAGAACGCTGTTGCAGAAAGAACGTAAAAAAGCATGCAAAATTTAACCAATGCAAAATCCCCAAGATTGGCGCTCTTTTACAGAAACTCGAAATTTAGCGGGGACTTCAATGCGAGATGGTCATAACAGTTTCCACAACGAGTCTTTTGTCTCGAAACCTGCCAGAAAAACCAGAGATTCTGGTCGTCAGTAAAGTATCAGGACACAATCAAAGCCTTCTCTGCGTCATAGCAAAGGAAATACTATAGATGACAGTGCTGCTAGAATAGAGTTACTAAACCCAGCCTTCCGAAATTCCTTCACCAAAGAAGACGAAGTAAATATTCCAGAATTCGAATAAAGAATAGCTGCGAACATGAGTAACCTTGGAAGTAGATATTCTCGGACTATTGAAGCAACTTAAATCACTTAAGAAATGCAAGTCTTCTGGTCCAGATTGTGTACCAATTAGATTGGTTTCAGAGTTTTCTAATGCAATAGCTGAATACATAACAACCATATACAACTTCTCGCTGGACGAAAGATCCGTACCCAAAGACTGGAACACTGCACAGGTGACACAAAAATTCAAGAAAGGCAATAGGCGTATCCACTAATTTACTGGCCCGTATCGTTAGCGTCGATGTGCAGCAGAAGTTTGAACATGTATTGTGCTCGAACACTATGAATTACATCGAAAAAAATAGTCTATTGATGGGTTTGGAAAACATCGTTCCTGTGAAATACAACGAGCTCTTTAATCACACGATGTGTTGAGTGCTATCGACAATGGATTTCATATTGATTCCGTATTTCCAGAAGGTATTTGACACTGTATCTCACAAGCGACTAGTAATCAAATTGTGTGCTTATGGAAAATTATCTCAGTTGTGCGACTATATTCGTGATTTTCTGTCAGAAAGGTAGTTTTGAGAAAAGTTTCAGTTTGTAAATTAATAAGCGTATGTCTTTTTACACATCTCTTCACGAGATTTAAAACGTTAGGATGCTCTATTAAAAATGACATGAAGTAATATTTCGCATGCTACAAGAGTATTAAACATGGATCAGTAATACCGTACCTCTCTGTGTACTATCATCTGCTGAAAATCTCGTTTTGATTTCTTAAATAGTTCACGAAGCAAAAGAGACGTTTATAGACGTACGTAGTGTTTTCAATAATGGAACCTGTTCGGAACTACTTATGTCACTCACTCAGTATACACCAAAGAGAAAACACAATCCAACCTCGCAAACAGATTCATAAATTTCAGATTAAAACTAAGGTGCAACAATTTGTAGCAACAACATTTCACTGTAATATTTTAAACGAACATAGAACCCATGATAAAGTTTTCTCTTTTATGTAAATTAACTTGCTTGTATTCGACTCAAACCAAAGTTGCTCTAAACATTTGGCTGTAGTAAACCTAGCACAGATTGTAAAGTCCATTCATGCAGTAGTGCCATGTTAAAATCTACAAACTGTTTTATTGTAGCAGTTGAACGCAGTCGGTGACCACATATAGCTGATTAAACGCTCCAGAGAAACAAAAATATGGATACACAAAGAAACCGCTAGATTTGTCGGACAAACTCACCATCAGTGTAACTACGGGAAGCGGTGGCTACTGCGTGTTCTGGATCTGCCGGAGTGTCGAGAAACGTCAACAACCAGACAGCGTCCCTTGGCAACAACCATCGATCTGCGCACAGCAGCCAACTCTCCCGACGCCGTCTAGACGGGGTAGGCTCTATTTACGGGGTCGGCTGGATTATTCTCCTGTTACACTTCATTAACTTCAACCTCAACTAGTTACCCAACGAGGCATTGAATCTATATGCATGCTGCGCTAGCTTAAATGGAGTTTCAGCGAACTGGTAACTGTGTGAATATTTGCACTTGTTATTGAAGGCATGACATCTCACGTCGCTCACTAGGTGTGGTGCAGTGTAATAGTTGATTATATCTTCAAGAACAACGGGTTTCATTTCGGTTTCAGGAACCTATCTGCAGTTGACTACGCAATAAAGATGAAAAGTATCGATAAGAAACTGCGCAGTTAGATACGTCCTGTGATTTAACAAAGTAACAAAGTTTTTTGACTTTCTGTTACAATATATTGTTAGCGGATATTGTGGAACTGCAGTTGATTTCCGTCTTGTCTGAGTAGTAGAAAGTACAAAATTGGTTTTCGATTTCTTTCAACTGTGAATGTGGTAGCATTCGTTAGAGGTGTTGTAACGTGGGATTTTCTTCAGGGTTTCATACTAGTACCGTTTCTTTTGTTAATACACATTAATGACTTGTACGTAACTGTTTCTGACGATAAATTTGTTTCCTTATTTTGGCGATGACAGAAGATTAATTGACATACACTCCTGGAAATTGAAATAAGAACACCGTGAATTCATTGTCCCAGGAAGGGGAAACTTTATTGACACATTCCTGGGGTCAGATACATCACATGATCACACTGACAGAACCACAGGCACATAGACACAGGCAACAGAGCATGCACAATGTCGGTACTAGTACAGTGTATATCCACCTTTCGCAGCAATGCAGGCTGCTATTCTCCCATGGAGACGATCGTAGAGATGCTGGATGTAGTCCTGTGGAACGGCTTGCCATGCCATTTCCACCTGGCGCCTCAGTTGGACCAGCGTTCGTGCTGGACGTGCAGACCGCGTGAGACGACGCTTCATCCAGTCCCAAACATGCTCAGTGGGGGACAGATCCGGAGATCTTGCTGGCCAGGGTAGTTGACTTACACCTTCTAGAGCACGTTGGGTGGCACGGGATACATGCGGACGTGCATTGTCCTGTTGGAACAGCAAGTTCCCTTGCCGGTCTAGGAATGGTAGAACGATGGGTTCGATGACGGTTTGGATGTACCGTGCACTATTCAGTGTCCCCTCGACGATCACCAGTGGTGTACGGCCAGTGTAGGAGATCGCTCCCCACACCATGATGCCGGGTGTTGGCCCTGTGTGCCTCGGTCGTATGCAGTCCTGATTGTGGCGCTCACCTGCACGGCGCCAAACACGCATACGAACATCATTGGCACCAAGGCAGAAGCGACTCTCATCGCTGAAGACGACACGTCTCCAACCGTCCCTCCATTCACGCCTGTCGCGACACCACTGGAGGCGGGCTGCACGATGTTGGGGCGTGAGCGGAAGACGGCCTAACGGTGTGCGGGACCGTAGCCCAGCTTCATGGAGACGGTGGCGAATGGTCCTCGCCGATACCCCAGGAGCAACAGTGTTCCTAATTTGCTGGGAAGTGGCGGTGCGGTCCCCTACGGCACTGCGTAGGATCCTACGGTCTTGGCGTGCATCCGTGCGTCGCTGCGGTCCGGTCCCAGGTCGACGGGCACGTGCACCTTCCGCCGACCACTGGCGACAACATCGATGTACTGTGGAGACCTCACGCCCCACGTGTTGAGCAATTCGGCGGTACGTCCACCCGGCCTCCCGCATGCCCACTATACGCCCTCGCTCAAAGTCCGTCAACTGCACATACGGTTCACGTCCACGCTGTCGCGGCATGCTACCAGTGTTAAAGACTACGATGGAGCTCCGTATGCCACGGCAAACTGGCTGACACTGACGGCGGCGGCGCACAAATGCTGCGCAGCTAGCGCCATTCGACGGCCAACACCGCGGTTCCTGGTGTGTCCGCTGTGCCGTGCGTGTGATCATTGCTTGTACAGCCCTCTCGCAGTATCCGGAGCAAGTATGGTGGGTCTGACACACCGGTGTCAATGTGTTCTTTTTTCCATTTCCAGGAGTGTAGATTTAGGTCAGACGTGAATAACACTGCAACCATGTTTTGCAGTATAGACGTTCATGGTTCACTACAAATAGGATATCTCTCAGGTGCAATAAAATACGGATCCAATTTCTTACATATTATTCTGTTTGTGTTGACATACAACTTTCTGTCAACGGTGGTACGATTTGACTATTACCTCCAGTGAGCAACAATGGAGCATTGGAATGTGTTGACATCGATCTGTGATGATATGTATATAAATATTTTGGGACAGTTTACTGTTAGTTCATACAGGAGAAATATTTTTGGCCTAAAGGTGAGACTACACGTAGTGCTAAGTGACAAATTCATGTAAGTTTCTAACGAGGTTGTGGTTCCTAAACTAGCAACACAGAGTACCCATCTGTTTATAAGTATTGTGACTGACAGCATGAACTGGTTCATAGGAAACGCTTGCGTCCATTCTTTAATATAAAAAAGGGAAACCGTTGTTTATGTTGTGAGCGCACTGTGCCCAGCACACTGCTACATATATTTACGTCAGGATTTCACGAGACTTAAAAGCGGTTAATGTCATGCACAGGGTTTTTAAATCCAAATTAGAGACTTTTCTCCAGGAAAGCATGGTCTGCTTCCTTTATAAATAGTTTAAGTCTATTTAGTTTTATCATGGGAAATTAATTCACTGAAATATGTAGAACAGTAGGCAGTGCTGTTAATACAGGAGTATTGCAGCCAAATGTGATTATGTTATTCTGAATGAAAATCCTACAGTGCATTGGAAAGTACACAAATTCTTTATGTAAAGGGAATATAAACTTATTTACCAGATTCAAGTAGCATGACATGGAATTTCTACAGTTTTGCCAAATCAATGTAAGTGAGCGCTAGAATGGTTGCTATGAACATCTTCCCTTCCTTTGTCACCGGCCGGTGTGGCCGAGCGGTTCTAGGCGCTTCAGTCTGGAACTGTACGACCACTACGGTCGCAGGTTCGAATCCTGCCCTGGGCATGGATGTGTGTGATGTCCTTAGGTTAGTTAGGTTTAAGTAGTTCTAAGTTCTAGGGGACTGATGACCTCAGATGTTAAGTCCCATAGTGCTCAGAGCCATTTGAATCATTTGAACCTTCCTTTGTCCTTCGTTGAGATTTAAAAACTAAGCAAGTTCTTCAACCGTGTTATCAAAGTGGAATTTTAAGCTCTGTTCCAATACTTGCAGAAAATAATAATGAATTAAAGAGGGCCTGCCTTCTTGCAAGAACACAATTTTAATTTTGTTTAAATACCAATCATGTTTCACTGCAGATGTGACATCCACACTGTTCATTTTATTGTTTCTGAAATATGTACAAGTAGTGCGACAAAGATAGTGCTACCTCATTCTTGATTGTTGCCATATTTATTGAAGATGGCGGATCCAAAATAGTGACCATAGACGTGGCAATGTCACACTGACATCATGGTGGGAAGTTCAAATTTTGATGGGAAAGTAAGTCAGCTAAGTTACCTCCACTAACCTAAACCACCCCCTCCCCTTCCCTTCCCCCTACATCTGTAAATTAGTGAGAAAAGGACCAACTCTGTGCTGGGTTGCTTGATAGGATGGACATATGTTTTTATTTTGTTTGCATTGTCTATTTAAACAATTTGAGTTGTCATAGGCAATGGCTCCATCCAGTATGTTCATCCTGATGTCTGGAGTCCACCTGCCCTAGTTCACAACACCGCCACCAGAGGCCACTGTCAGCTCTCCCACTCTACCCTCCTGTGATGTAATCCTGGGGAGAAATGGTGGGAAATTCACTAATTATGTGTGTAGCTGCTGGACTGGAAGGATGGATGTATTTGTTTACTGCGTGTACTATTTGTTCAATGGATGAGATGTCTATGCTGGAGAAGGAGGAGTTTAATGGGTATATTACCTGTAACCACACAACTGCGGACTTGTCTAGAGCCAACTGCATGATGTTTGAAAAGCAATGATATGTTAATTTATGGAGAAGACGAATATGCTTCATCAAATAATGGAGCTACGTTACACTTCACAACTCATGCTATAAACACATGTGATGTGACTGTAGATCATTCGATAAAAGTTCAGTCAGGCAAGTGAAGTGCAAGACACAACACGTTCACTGACTCAGGTGGAAGCATCTAAGTGTAAAATTTAGGAAATGCTGGTGATGAACAGGGATGAATTTAATAAGTGTACTACATGCAAGCACACAGCTGAGGACTATATCCATAGCCTCCTACACAATGAATGAAAAGAAAAGATAATGGGTGACAATGCAGCAGTATGACGTGAGATGTGTTTCAGTACTCATGCAGATAGATACAAGCTGGAACTGCCTACTTTTTTTGAAATTGCATAACCCCCACATCAACTTTGCTCTATTCAACAATGAACCATAGGTGTTCACCTTGAGATTTGGACATCAACTGGCCTAGTTCGAAACACCACCACCAGAGTTCACTGTCAGCCCTCCCTCACTCCACTCCTATGACGTAATCCAAGATCGCGGTAAACAAAAAAGAGTGTGGGAACCAATAGGAACCATGAATCAGCTCATGCGATAGGTTTCAGCCAATAAGAGGGCCGTATCTGCTGACATCATTGGAGGAGATATAGGGTAGGCTCAGCAGCTCCATAACATCAATCTCACTCAGTCAGCAGAAGAAGAAGAAGAAGAAGAAGAAGAACCGTGAAGTGTCAGCAGCAGCAGTCAGCATCTCATAGGCCCCACAAAACAGAACAGAACGATAAAGTAAGTATCCCATATCACATCTTTGTCTGTAGTTAGCATTATTATTGTTATTATTATTATTATTATTATTATTATTGGTTGTTTTTCTGTCTTGGTCTGTACATAACGCTTCCGCCTCCCGCCTGCTCGGGTGAGCACCAGCATGTCGACCTCTGCCACATCTGGACTTGCAGATACCGTAGCTGCCATCTTGTCAAGACCTGCATTGACCTCTGAGCCTGTGGCAACAACAAACTTCAGCGTGTCCAAACTTATAGCAACCACATGGGATCCTGTAGCATACACAGCCCACTTGCTAGACAAAGACAAGAAGCAGTTATTGGCTGTCCTACCCATTGATCTGGGTTATGAGAACACCCAGTCTGTCGTTTCAAAAGCTGCTGGTGGTCCTAAAAAACAGCAAGATGGAGGTCAGTACTGGTCACTGACATATGACCCATCCCATCAGAACATCCCTGTGGTAGTCCAGGGAAAGAGTGGAAAGCCTGCGGATAGGAAGGTTCCACACATAGCCCATTTGCTGGAGCAGGTCACAGAGCTGTTATTGTCTGTCCCAGTCATCGATTTGTGTGATGAGGATGCGCGATCTGCTCCCAGTGCCTCGAATGCTGCTGGTGGTCCTGAACAACAACAAGATGGACGACAGTGCAGGTCACCAACATACAGCCCATCCCATCTGAACATCCCTGTGCTAGCTCAGTGACAGAGTACAGATGCTTTTCAGTTCTACATACAATTTAACTCCTAGTGGAACGAAATGTGTAAATGTTGGTATAGAAGCACATCATGACTGGGGTTTGCATGTGAGGATAGAAATTGAAAATGCATCGAAGGGAGTTAAAGTGCATATTTTTGAGCTTGACTGGGACGAAATACGTCATGCAGAGCGCTACATCAATCAGCAGATGACCACAGAGTGTTATCGAACTCGTACCCCCTGGACATTCACCTTACTGTTGTAACACTTATTACAACAGTGTATGGTGACTCTGCACAACGAGTGAAATCGGATTACAAGTGCGTTTATCTATGGCATGCCTAAATTGTGAACTTTTACAATGTGGATACTGTGCTACACCTTGCATTGGAGAGACTGAACTGTTGGTTACCGAGCATACACTCCATATACAATGATGTTGTAAACTTTCTGAATGTGCATAGTGTACATGTTGATGATTTGGAGCATTACCTTTGTTTGTACATGAATCCAGAGTCAAAAGAGAAATAGGTTAAATGTGGTTGCGAAATACCAGAGTATTGTGAGGTACCCACCAGTTTGAAGGAGATATGTGTGGAATTTATTGCATATCAAAAAGCATTATTTGGGAAATATTGTACAGGTGCAAATAAGATAAAGAAAGCGTCTGATGATTTTTCTGCAATACTGAATCCAATGTACGATATTTAAATAGAAGTATGTATATATACAATCTCAAACTGTGTTTGCATTTCATTTCATACCTCACTCCTTATAGTCATTATAGTCAAAGTATTACAGTTATTAATATAATTATTTTCGATGCTGCACCTACAATCATGCAGAAGAAGAGAATTGCCTCGAACACCTCCTCACCAGTCATAGTATATATATATATATATATATATATATATATATATATATAGGGTGGTCCACTGATAGTGACTGGAAATATGAAACCATCATAAAACAAATACTTGACGGTGAAACAACAACAAAAACAGCAGCACCAGCGCTTATGGTAATGACACTGAGCATAAAGCAGTGAACAATCGAATCTCGCAGTAAATATATTATGACGACCCCATCGAGCTAATAGATTGACAACGTCTGCTCATGGCATCAGCTGCTGCAGGTAACACAGCTCATTCGAGTGAGGCTGTTTCAATAATCTCTGAGCTTAGAGAGAGAGTTATCATCTAATAAATACAGAGACAATAGTTCGAGAACTACACAAACCAAAACGAAAACCATACCCTCATAGGCATGTTATGATTAAAGGTTTGGATGAGTTATGGCAGGCTGGTCTTGTAGATATGATGGATTATTCACATAAGAATAATGGATTCAAATATATTTTAATAGTTATTAATACATACTCCGAATTTGCTTGGGCATTACCTGTTAAAACAAAAACGGAGTGAAATGTTGCGGATGTCCTTGAGTGTTTACTGCAGACAGGGACAATTCGATGCCTGGACAACCTCCAAACCGATCACGGTGGATAGTTTTGCAATAGGTATTTCAAGACAGTGGTGCAGCGTTATGGAATACATCACTACTCAACTTTAGATATCTTCCCAGAAACAATTGCTCAGTATAATCGAATCGAACATAGCACAGTAAAAACGAGACCAGGTTCATGATAATAGACTCATGGACACGGTGTACTATAGCATTTAAGTTCTGGATACACGCAAACAGAAATTTTATGTAGGTGACCTGGCATGTATCTCAAAACACGACAGCGTTCGACAAATCATAACTACCAATCTTGTCAACACAGACACTTACAGTTTCAAAGGTACAAAGAACGAATCCTAGAACTTATATCTTGAAGGATAGTAAAGGTGAAGAAATTGCAGGTTGCTTCTACACCGTGTAGTTGCAGAAAAGCTCAAAACCATGTATCTCGTGGAGATAGTCATAAGACGTCGGGGAAATAGAGCGCTAGTCAAATAGCTTGTATCTCTGCCACACAAAGCAGTTGGACTGATGCTTAAGATGTGCTATATAATAGGGTGCGCAATTCTCAACCACCACAGTAGCATAATATGAATGCTAAAAGACGTATTAGATTAGGTGGTGGTATTCTAGACAAACTGCTATTGGAATTACACGTTCCAGGCTATAACTACTATGGGCCTGGAACAAAGCTTCAAAAACGCTTCGCACGAGGAGATAAGGGGATTTATGCGCTCGACGAAGCGTGTATGGAACACGACATTGCATATTCTGCAAATAAAAGTCTCGCAAGTCGTCACATTTCGGACAGGATTTCAGCTGATAAGGCTAAAGCGATAAGCAGAAGAAAGGATATCGGTATACGTCACCGCATTGCAGCATTTGCAGTTGATAAAACCATACGTGGAAACATTATTTGGGTTTGGGAGTGATGAATTTCAAGTCAGTTATGAATGTGCACTAAAGAAGAAGAAGAAGAAGATGGGTGAGAAGCGAAGGTGTTTGAACACCTGTATCCTGACAGCGATGTATGCAGTTAAAAACTCTGAAGCAGAAATATGCGGGAAGAAAAAGAGGGTCGGCTAAAGCACCTCGATTTCTACCAATAGCCAAGACGTCTGGTGGTTTTCTTCCTTTCCTCATCCCAGCCCTCTCCGCTCTCTCGGCGGTTATGTCCCTCGCTGGTGTTGCTGCAACTACAGTCACGAATGCGCCACACTCCGAAGCGTAGTTAGAAGAAGCAAGAAGGCATAACCGCATGATGGAAGCCACAGCCATCGGAAAAGGAGTAAATTTGAAACTGTACAGGAAAGGCTTGGTCTATTCACAAATAAAAATAAGTCAATAACCAGTCTTACCAGATCGGCCACTCGCAAATACTGATCTTCTTAAGTTTGTCAAAAAAAAAAAAAAAAAAAAAATCAACACTCCAAGGTCCCGTGTGTGTTCGTGCGAGATACATCACTGAAGACTGTATGGAAAAGTGGTGAATGTGGTACTGTGAATTTAGATGTTGCTGGAGGTCCCGGCACCCACTGGGTGTCGTATGTTATGACAAATGCAAATACCTTCTGCTATTTCGACTCATTTGGTGACCTGCAGCCGCCAGAAGAATTTCAACGATACTTCTCTCGCAGAGGAGGACATCTATGCGTCATGTTTTTCTTGACGTTTACAAAGAAGAAACAAAATATATCAGGAAGAGCTTCAAACATTATTTCATCAGTTGAAGTTCCGATGCTATGTCGTACATTTTGAGTTTAAAAGAATGAACATCTGTATTAAGTGCAAATTACTTCCCACCCGCCAGTTGATTTGAGCATTGGTGAGTGCATCATTGCATTGATTGGAATGGAGACGTACTACAGCATCCCAAATATCACCAAGGCTAGCACTAAACTACATTTGGATATTAACGGTGGAAAAGGCATTGTCGAAATAGAACGTGGTGCATATGGTATCTATGATTTAAATGAAGTCTTGAAACACTCTTTAACTAGAAACATTCAATAAGGTGCCTACTAGGTTTCTCAAAAGGACAGGTTTTGAAGAGGGATCCTAGTAAATTTTACAAGTCAGATCAGACTGTGGACATACTGCCCGTTAGCACAGTCCGAGACGAGTGTAACATTTCAAAATGGCTCTGAGCACTATGGGACTTAACATCTATGGTCATCAGTCCCCTAGAACTTAGAACTACTTAAACCTAACTAACCTAAGGACATTTCACACATCCATGACCGAGGCAGGATTCGAACCTGCGACCGTAGCGGTCACGCGGTTCCAGACTGAAGCTCCTAGAACCGCACGGCCACACCGGCCGGCCGAGTGTAACATTGCAACGAACTCCTATCTCAACATCAGTGTGATTCATACTGTTTATGGGTGCTTCTCGTCAGTTGGAACAGGGTATATGACTGTCGAGACTCCCACCATTGCAATGTATCTTCCAGTTACAGTTCAGACACTGGACTATTTGGAGTTGCGCATTGTGGACCAAGATAATCGTGGTGAGGAAATCATTGTATGATGACATCTAAGGCAAGATGGGCGTACAATACAAAATCAGTACACGCAATCCAGAGCACGTCACTTCCCTGCAGAACCGCAAAGCGATAACACGTGCGAACTACGAGTTTCTTAAATCTGTTGGTTGGAAACCTCGCAATGACGTCCTCACTCAATATAACCGGTTCAATAGAGTACTATGAGCGGATTATACGTCAGGAATACTTCTCGCATAAATGTGATGATTGAAGCACATTTAACAAGAACGATGAAATTATCAAGTTTAGCACTGTGCTACTAACATAAAAGCCTGTTCCAAATTCTCGGTGGTCATCACAATGTCCATGTAGAATACTTCCTATACTTGTTCTTACAGACCCTGTTCCTGGCCATCTGATTTCCTGCAGTGGTACTATTTGTAGTGTGTATTTTTCTGGTTGGCTGACTAGAGTTTGCATGCTTCCCGGCCTGAACAAACTTCTTGCATTCCATGTTCCAAATCTTAAGTCCGGTTTTCGTTTCCGAGTTCTGTTCCAATTAAGACAGTCCTGTTTCCGAGGCACGTGTAGAGTATCCTGGCCAGATATTGGTTTTCCTTGAGAGGGGAGGTAGCCCTCTGCACAACCCCCAACGTGGAAGATCAGAGACCTTGTATTTGGGGGTCTAGCCCTAGGAATATTGCCTTCTCTATGGCACAATGACTTGTCCAAGCCACGTTAGTTTTGGTCCACCCCAAGTATTTTATTTCCCTGGTACCCATCATATCTGGTGAGTGTTCCCCTATCTGCCTCCTGGGGAGGCGCCCGATGGGGGACTAGCAATCCCACACGGGAAAGATATGGTGAAGTGGCTTCGATTATTCGACTACATGAATACCATTCTTGAAGGGGAAGAAGAATATTTCATGTATGCGCAGACTCTTCAAGTTTGCTGCTATTCGAGAGCTGGAACTCTTCGGGTATCCTGCTCTCCATCGACTCAAGAAGAAGATGCGTGGAAATAGTTTTGCTGTGGCTGCTTATGAAAATATAAAATTTCTTTTAGGCTGGATGAGAAATAAATGAATTTTTACTTCATAATATGAGTATGATTTCTCTTCACCCTGTTCCCGCTTTGATAGTATACAGTCTCGTCCAGATGCTGTGTCTGTGGTTTTCTTCAAACATAGGAGATACAGTTTTAGATATGTTTGCTATATGTCTTTGGAAGTGGACGCGGTAACGTGCCTTCTGCTCCCATAACCCAATTCGTGTTGCACAATAGTCATAATTCCATGCAACCATTCTATATATTTTGTCATTCTCTGTCTTAAACTTCACCTCCTGAATAGCACTTATCTTCAGAAAAATTAATGTCATTTGTATCATGCACAGCCTTTGCATATACATACATAATGCGATAGGAGGATAGGTTTTTGGTAAACAAAAACAACAACAACAAAGACGTATGGTAACGATTTTACACAATTAAAACAGATTTCTTGAGATTACAATTCAGTTCTTGAGGTACAGTTCAGTTCATGAGGTACAATATAGTTCTTGAGGTACAGTTTGATGCTGCTATTCCAATGCAGAGATACTTTTAACTTACATATTACAACAGTAACACTGGTCAAGAATCTTTTTTTTCACAATTTTTTTCCCACTAGCAGTGGATGAGAATGTTTAGAATATTTCCAGTTATATAAATCTACCCTATAAACTAATGTGGAGACACTTTTTTTACTACTACTACTACTACTACTACTAAATTCGACAGTCCAAGCAGCATAGCTTTTACAATAATTCTGATGGACTGCGTACAGTTAGAAACTAATTTTCACAGTCCCAGTATGAAAGATTTTTACAATAATTCTGCTGGACTGTGAGCTATATGGATATATACACTTAAAAGCTAATCTGTCTTGGTTGGCTAGCTGCAGGCGAAAACTTATATATCGAATATGAATAAATATAAAAATAATTTTTTTCTGTTTATGCTTTTTTAATAAATATAAATATTTTTTGTTTATGCTTTTTAAATTTTTTTACTTGTTCTGTCACACATATAGTCCACACACACACACACACACACACACACACACACACACACACACACACACACGCACACACACATACAGAACAAACACACATACACAAAAATTACTTCACTATGGTTAAAGGGTCAGCTACTACTCTACAGACACTCTCTCTTCCTCTCTCACTCATTCTCCCACTTTCACTCAGAGTCCCCACCCTTCTCTCACTACAAGTAGTTAGAGTGAGTATGGAAGGATTCCAATCCTGTCATCACAAATGACCCTCTTATTGTCATGAGGCGACAGGCCGATTTTTGACTGTAACACAGTGTAACCTTGTGTCCTCTCGATCGAATACTAGTTTTCCATACCACATGCAGTGGCTGCAGTGCAGTACCATGAACACCACTGTACAGGCACCACAAGTAGTCTTCGATAGAGATGGCTCTCGATGCCTTACAAAACACACCCTTAGCCCACCTCTGGATGGCACCTTCCAATGTGTGATATGCATACATTTTTGATCACAGAGCTACAAACTTCACAATCAGCAATCCATTCGCTGCGTCTTTAATTAGGCCGATAACCTTCTTGTTCTTTGGAACAATACCATAAGGATTATCAGCTGTGTATGAGGATGTATCGAACTCATTAGCATGGTACCTTATTACTTCATATGGATTGCAGTTCTTCACCCAATAGATAAAGCTATCTATATCCATATAAAGTAATTTACGAACTGCGAAACGAGTTTCCGCAAACACATAATGAAAGCAATACGTATGGAGTAGGATAAGACTAGTATGCACATCCGCACATAAATAGGTTTCGTAAGCTCTACTGCAGTCTTCGCCATCTCCACAGCAACAAAGTTGTTATTGACTATGGTGACCTGCTTAAAATTTGGTCTGGCAGTGCATTTTTTTACGCCATAATGCCCGTCTCATTCGGTTCTAATCAAAATTTCACGTCGTTCCCTCAAATTCTCCATTGATTGGCCGAAAATTGAATTATTCATTAAAAAAACTCCGTCTTCAGGCCACAAGTGGCCCACTGGGACCATCCGACCGCCGTGTCATCCTCACTGAGGATGCGGATAGGAGGGGCGTGTGGTCAGCACACCGCTCTCCCGGTTGTTATGATGGTTTTCTTTGACCGGAGCCGCTACTATTCAGTCGAGTAGCTCCTCAATTGGCATCACGAGGCTAAGTGCACCCCGAAAAATGGCAACAGCGCATGGCGGCCCGGATGGTCACCCATCCAAGTGCCGGCCACGCCCGACAGCGCTTAACTTCGGTTATCTGACGGGAACCGGTGTATCCACTGCGGCAAGGCCGTTGCCCAAATTATTCATTAATTTATAAAAATTTTCTCGAAGTCACATGTCGAGGAAGCTCTCTATCTCGTATTGAAATCAATATACTTCTTCAACTAGGGGGACTGCTTCCGCCACATACCCTATATCAGAATCGGCTGCTATACTCCCCATGATTTTTCCACCTAATCCCTTGCGTTCATCTTTGGGCACCCATCGAAACTCACCAATCGGCTGTAACTGCTTCATGACATGTCCATATAAGTTGTTTCCATCCAAGCACAATATGTAACTCGAATCACCTATTCGTGGGTTATTTGCCTTCGTGTGCCTATGGACACATTGGCAAAGTTGTCCATGGACCCCTCATTCAAAGGAAAGAAGCAGGTCAGCATCGGTCAATAATTCTATGCTGCACTTCGTTTTCTTGAGCATTGCGTCCTAAGACAAACCAGTTACCGCGTAATAAAAGGCGGGATCCAGAGAATATGTGGTCGTGCACATACTCTGGAATTTCTCGAAAACGTTCGCAAGCAAGCGCACGTCTGTGTCCGTGTAAAGCCATGTGTACTCTCCTAAAGAGGAGATGCTGAATTCCTGCCAGAGATTCACAGTATCCTCCTATTCTGCATCCATTATGGCATCACCTGTGAGGTTGCTGGGGAATGCAGATATGTCAGTTAGCCTGGTTTCTTTGAGTTTTGTCATACTATCCACATACTCGTATGGGAAAACCTCCTTCCTAGTCACAAAAAGAAACTATTCCTCATCGGGAAATACAGCTCGAGTGATGTGCATATCCCCTTGAGGTAGAGATTCAACGAGTTTCTGGAATGATGCCTGCATAAAACGTAGCGTATCAAGGACGCAGTGCGTAATTCATGGCGTCATTCGTTTGGTGAATAAAATGTGTTTTTCGATGCTCTCAGGCAGGACACAGACCTGATCTTTCCCCATGCTGAAATCAGCCAAGTGCTCAGCTAGGAAGTGAGTGTCATACCCACTTAAATTATGGAAGCGAACGGATAAGTGCCTTGATAGCCGATACTTCAGATTGCACGTATTCTGAGCTACACCGTGGAATTTCCCCGTAAGATGACAGCAGTCCCTACGAGAAGTTTCTGCTTTTCTTTCTGACGGCAGACCACAACTATGACAGTCAACCACGTTATTGTACAGATCTTCATTCTCCTTCGATTTGATTACGGGAACGTTGTCTTGTAAAGCTTTACAACCTCCAGTGAAAGTTTTTCGGGCTCAGTGAGCACTCAAACCTCAGGATTATCCCCGACATAAGATTTGTAGCGGTTAAGACTTGAATTATAGGACGATACAATTTGGTTTGCTGACACACATGGTAGGTGACTTACTGTAAAGGTGATATGTGAGGTCGTGAGGTCGCCTTCACAGTGGGTCACAGTAGCAAAGAGGCACTCAAACTCAGTGTACACTACAAACGCACATCATTCCTAGTAGTGAGCATTTTAAAACTTTATGAATTTTGTTTTCCCCAGGAGGCGTCATAACACTTACCGTGTTCTTGAAAGTGCAATCTACTAGATGCTCTGCTAATAACTTGTGAGAGAAAAAGTCACTGAGGCATCTTAAGCAAATATGCCGTTTACCAAGATGTTTACTCAGTTGGGCGGAAAGGCATCGGGATATGTCTGTGATCCAAAGATAATGATAATCATCGCCTTCAGATAAGAGCAGCATGTTTACATGCATCTCACGCTTCCGGGAAACTTTTGAAAAATGAAGGGGGCTGATGATAATATGCTCGTGCTGCTCACCTGACTTGCTTTCCTTCTCCAGGTCATAAACATGAACCATTATTCCGGTATTCTGTGCCTCAAATTCAGGTATGTCCTGAATCTTGGCGGGGAACTCGATACACACACGAGTATTATCACCTACGTGGTACGTACCGGGATGGTCAGGATGATCTCTGCAATTGTAATTTCTGTCACAAGCCAGGAGTGACCATGCAAAACGAGCCTGATCCTTTCTATTTTTCACATTAATGCATGCATACGTATTAGCTATATTCTTAGGGAACTCGATACAGCTAGATCCTCAAATTAGCGGATCACTGACATATGTATGGATGTCCAGGTGTAGTATTTGATTGACTGTCTCACTTCCATCTCAGAAAACAGGGCCAGTATAGCACTCGAGGTGTATTCGCAAAACCACTCGGCGATTGATGTGCTCTATATTATCACGTCATTTTCCCCCAAACGTAATGAAGGCTCGTCTCTTCAATCGCAGTGACAATTTTGGTGGAACGCAATAGTTCGGCGTAGAACACAACACTGCATTTAATAGCGAGATACCGCGGATCGCTGACTACTCTGAGGAGCTCCGTTTCCATGACAACAAGGCACACCCTTAGAAACCCAACAGGGGTGCGGTAGGTTCGTGTCAGATTCTCGATCCTTGTGAACGAGATTTGCTCCTCAAAGGCATCTGCAATCACTGAGTAGTCTAACTGTGGTATGGTGTCACTGACCTGATGTCCTTCACTAAAAGGAGGGGAAAGGGAACTGTCGCTAGCCACAGGATCACCTCTATTACTAATAATGCTACTACCACTATTTCAGGGCGATGAGGTTAATCCAGCCGATGATGGAGTCAGCGAGGTACACAGGGGTATGCACCGAGGCACACTTATCTTCCACTGCTGGCGAGGGTGAATATTCAGAGCCAGAGTAGGATGAGGTGGTGGCAATGAGGGCCAGTGGGAACACCGTGGTTGCGGCAATGGTGTCCAACGATGCTGCATAATGGAGACCTCACCACCGCCAGCATGGGGATGGGAGATCGTTCCTCCTCTTCTTCTTCTTCTTCTTCCTCTTCTTCTTCTTCTTCTTTTTCTTCCGACTGAACCACCCATGGACGCCAGGGGGTATGGGATGGTGCGCGGTCAGTTGCTGCGGTGGCTGCAGATGATGCTGCCACCCCTTGTGCAGCTCCCAGTGGTGCTTTGCACATGGTGCATGCCGCTTGGGCATGTGTTTCATTCCTTCCCCTGCAACCACCATTCTAGGCACTCATGCCACAGCTAGCTGTTGTAGTGCTGGTGGTGAATGTGGTGCCTCTGTAACAAACTAATAACGAAAAAAATTAAGAACAGCTCTCAATATTTTTTTAAAAAGATATGTGCTGTAAACAAATAACAACATTTCAGAATAATAATAATTATATGCTGCAACGACGGCTGTTGCATTACAATCACCTTTCCCACTCTGGACCCAAAGATTGAGCAGTTCAGTCGGGTTTTCCAGTAGGTCTCCCATCCGACCCAGCATTTCCTCTTCCTACCCCGAAAGGGCGAGATGGCGCTCCCTTTCTTCTTCTTCTGCAGCAGCCGCCATATCATATACCCACTCTGGTATTTCACCCTCACCTTGGGGCCATTTACCGTGCTCACTGATGCTACCTACAACAATAAGATATCAAATGTAATTATTTCTTGAAAATATTAGAGACATACACACAGAAAATCGTACTGAAAGTCGTTTTTGTTAACTCACTGAAATATAAACGAAAATCTTATCCTCTAGTTCCCTGAAATTACTTATACATGAAACACACAGAATTTGGAAATCGTACTCTTACAAGACTGACTCGATTGCTCTTGGGTCCCACCCACGACACATACCCCTACGTCTCCTTCCTTATCCACAGAAACACCTAGAAAAGCAAAGAATATGTCTCAGACAACTGAATGCATCATGTTACGAAAAATTAATGTATATACTTTTGAATACATTGAGGGAGTGAACAGTGATCAATGTGTTAGAAATACACTCCTGGAAATGGAAAAAAGAACACATTGACACCGGTGTGTCAGACCCACCATACTTGCTCCGGACACTGTGAGAGGGCTGTACAAGCAATGATCACACGCACGGCACAGCGGACACACCAGGAACCGCGGTGTTGGCCGTCGAATGGCGCTAGCTGCGCAGCATTTGTGCACCGCCGCCGTCAGTGTAAGCCAGTTTGCCGTGGCATACGGAGCTCCATCGCAGTCTTTAACACTGGTAGCATGCCGCGACACCGTGGACGTGAACCGTATGTGCAGTTGACGGACTTTGAGCGAGGGCGTATAGTGGGCATGCGGGAGGCCGGGTGGACGTACCGCCGAATTGCTCAACACGTGGGGCGTGAGGTCTCCACAGTACATCGATGTTGTCGCCAGTGGTCGGCGGAAGGTGCACGTGCCCGTCGACCTGGGACCGGACCGCAGCGACGCACGGATGCACGCCAAGACCGTAGGATCCTACGCAGTGCCGTAGGGGACCGCACCGCCACTTCCCAGCAAATTAGGGACACTGTTGCTCCTGGGGTATCGGCGAGGACCATTCGCAACCGTCTCCATGAAGCTGGGCTACGGTCCCGCACCCCGTTAGGCCGTCTTCCGCTCACGCCCCAACATCGTGCAGCCCGCCTCCAGTGGTGTCGCGACAGGCATTAATGGAGGGACGAATGGAGACGTGTCGTCTTCAGCGATGAGAGTCGCTTCTGCCTTGGTGCCAATGATGGTCGTATGCGTGTTTGGCGCCGTGCAGGTGAGCGCCACAATCAGGACTGCATACGACCGAGGCACACAGGGCCAACACCCGGCATCATGGTGTGGGGAGCGATCTCCTACACTGGCCGTACACCACTGGTGATCGTCGAGGGGACACTGAATAGTGCACGGTACATCCAAACCGTCATCGTACCCATCGTTCTACCATTCCTAGACCGGCAAGGGAACTTGCTGTTCCAACAGGACAATGCACGTCCGCATGTATCCCGTGCCACCCAACGTGCTCTAGAAGGTGTAAGTCAACTACCCTGGCCAGCAAGATCTCCGGATCTGTCCCCCATTGAGCATGTTTGGGACTGGATGAAGCGTCGTCTCACGCGGTCTGCACGTCCAGCACGAACGCTGGTCCAACTGAGGCGCCAGGTGGAAATGGCATGGCAAGCCGTTCCACAGGACTACATCCAGCATCTCTACGATCGTCTCCATGGGAGAATAGCAGCCTGCATTGCTGCGAAAGGTGGATATACACTGTACTAGTGCCGACATTGTGCATGCTCTGTTGCCTGTGTCTATGTGCCTGTGGTTCTGTCAGTGTGATCATGTGATGTATCTGACCCCAGGAATGTGTCAATAAAGTTTCCCCTTCCTGGGACAATGAATTCACGGTGTTCTTATTTCAATTTCCAGGAGTGTATTTACCATCAAAAACAGTCTTGATCACAATTTATTTATTACGGTGACCGGTTTCGACCACTACTGTGGTCATCTTCAAACCTACAAGTGGTATACAAAGCTTTAATTAGAGGGCTCTTACTCACTGGTAATTCATCGCTTTATAGCTTTGTAACTTCATGTATTTTCTTTAACGTATGTAGCCCTCTAATTAAAGCTTTGTATACGACTTGTAGGTCTGAAGATGACCACAGTAGTGGTCGAAAGCGGTCACCGTAATAAATAAATTGTGATGAAGACTGTTTTTTATAGTAAATAATGTATATACATTCCCCAGCCCTCATCATTAGAAGCACAGTGACCTAGCCACCAGCAAGGTTCAACCACCTGAACATGCTGGACATTTGCTCTGGGGAAATATTGTGGAATTTGCACAATATCATCTGGCAGCAAACCCATGAAGACTATTTACAACATATACCCCGGGAAAGATCAAAGAGTCATTGTTGATGGAAATTGTTTATAAAACGGAAATAGATGGTAGAAATCGAAAAAATCAGAGGATGGGAAATAGGTGAATTATGCTATGCAGAGGACATGATTTGCATTTTGTAAGCCAGGGATACTCTTCTTTAACTTCTGTTCACTTCGTATACTGTGACTGCAAAGTCATTAAGATGCTCTGTGGTGTACTGCTGGGCACGACTGCGCTAGCGGTGTGCCTGGCTTCGTCCCTTCACCCCACCAGTCTGCAGCTGCCTCGAGGCTCAGTACGTCCCCACCAGACTGCTGCATTCATGATGACTGCTGCAACTGCCTCGCCTCACACATGACTTTACTACCAGCTTCTGCTCTGCTCTGGCGGCTTGAGGTGAAAGGGAGGTGAACACCCCACGCCTTGTGCGTCGCTTGGGTTCGTGTCTGGCGGTCCGCCTCCCTCGCCCACACTAGTAGTTCCTCCGCCCTCAGCTTCCACGCCACAGGGGAGGGTGGCAGCTAGTAGCAAAAGAGAGAAATTGGTAGATGATTGTAATGTACAATGCCGTTCCCAAGGCGCGCAGCGGTAGGATGTATCATGAACAGTAGATTTGTTTTCGAAGGTTATCATCTTCCTGCCAAAACTGTACCCTAACTGGCAACAACATGTATTTCGAGGGACGCAGCTGATGTCAGAAGTGTCAAGATATCTGTTTACCTTAGACTGAACTAAGAGTGTTTTTCTAAGGCTAAAAGCTAATTCAATTTTCCAGCCACTTGCCAGCAAACAAAGGCTGCTCGTTTCAGAATTTTTTTTTTCCTCCCTTAGAGCTGCGTTCTGTTCCTCAGACATCTGCACCAAGCCTATTCGACGAAAAAGAAGGTAAATTAGAATTATATTAATACCTTCAGCTGTTAACGGGCGTTGACACATATCAGCAGGGACAGGTGAAAATGTGTGCCCCAACCGGGGACTCGAATCTGGGATCTCCGGCATACATGCAGACGCTCTATCCACATTTTTTTTTTTTTAAATCTCATTTTGTTCGCTTTCGTTCGTTGCATCTGCTCGGGGCGGACGTCGTAAGACATCCGTTTAAGTCCGTTGTTGATCGATTAACTCAGTTTTTTTATTACAGAGGGTTGCTAACCCTCTGACCAAACACGCTGAGCTACCGTGCCGGCTCCTGAGCCACCGAGGGCACAGAGCATAGGGCGACTGCAGGGACTATCTCACGCCCGCCTCCCGCGAGACCCACATTCTCACCTTTTATGTCCATACACTATACTCGTGGTGTCTCTAGCGTTAAAAGGTTTTTTTGGCTTTTCACATTTAACCAAATATAACATTGATGTTGATAATTCATGGCAATGTTTGCCGACAAGATAAAGAATGCAACCTTTTAACACTAGATTGCGTACTCACGGCAGTTCTCCTTGGCCGTTTCTTGGTACGACTTGGAAAAAGAGAAAAATTAATGAATGATCGATGATGCGTCGGTTCTCGATTGTGTTTAGGAGACGTACGGATTGATTGCGTGAAAATAGTTTCTCAAATGACCTCTTAACCCGGATTGCTTTCACGCAATCAGACTCTTCAATGAAATTACCTAAGGGACCTATTTGAATAATAAAAAAAAATTGGAAATGAATGCAAAACAGTGAAATTTTGTAAAAAAAGTTGTCAGATCGTAAACTGAACACGTTAATGGTCTCCCAAATACAATCGACACACCGCGATAAAGAGCGAACCTGTAACAAAGTTCATTTAAACATAAACATTATTTGTGGTTAATTTAAAGAAAAGAATAAGCATAGATTTTCTGTATAGTGGAGGAAAAGTATATTCTCAAAGAAGAAAGGCGTTAAACTATAAACATTACCAAATTTACAATGAATACAAAACTTACATTTTTATGTTTTTCTCATACATGGAGCAGTCCAACAATCGCTGCTTTTGTATGTGTGATATTTTGTAAAAATTAAATGTCCTGGCGTGCGCGTAAGTATTTTTTTTTTTGTCACTAAGTTTACAAAAGCGTTTTCTTTCTTGATGATAACGTGGTTTTTCACACTAAACTTGTAGCGGTGCTACACAACACGTCTTAACAAGTCGGCAACCAAACATCAAAGGTAATGAAGTACATGTTAACATATCGGCGACCAAAAGTACAACTAACTATAAAGACTCTAGAATTTTCCTAACAAATGATAAATTGTTCTTTCTTCTGTTTCGCAGCTTCTTGCTATCAAGCGCTGCGGCAATGATTTTAAATATCTGCGCCCAGCGAGTCATAGTGTTTAAAAGTACCTTTTAAACGCTGGCCGCGCGTCTTGGTATAGGCGCACATTATAAACAGATTTTGTTTCTTTACTCTCGCGTTGTCATGCTTAGTATCATTACAAACTGCAGCTCGATGGCTATCCTTTTCTCATATGCAAAATGTCTGAAATCCAATAATATCACATTGCTTCCCGCGTGAGGAGCGACGACTCCGTCAGGATCATCGCGACTCACGCGTAGTCGTGATATTATTGCTTGCGTGAAACAAGTTAGTATTACTTGCAAAAATTCTTTACAATAGATTTTACACATTACATCAAGCAAAGTGGTTAACATACAGAGTATTAGGTAAGTATATTCGTACGACTGAAATTGATAGTAATTTGTCCATAAGGTAACTACATGACAATTGAACTGTGCCCTTTCTAATGTATTGTACAAGGATAACAAATGTTCATTTCTCGGTAAAAGATAATGAAATTAAGATAAAGAGACACATACATAGATACATTATACATGGCATAATAAATATAAAAAAAAACAAAGAAATAAATTACTTGACTTCGCAGGAAGTCTGGGTGCTGTGTGCACTCGTGGAAAAAATATGTTACAAAAGATTGACATTCTTGTTTTACAGTGACATACTACAGGAATATTTTTGTCGTTGTTTCGTCGAAGATTTCTTGCAGTAAATACGTAGCACTTTACTTATTTGTGGCGTTTATGACCTGCAAAAAAAAAAATGTTTCACTACACTTGGGTAGGTATGAATTGCACTGGGAGTGGTAGAACTTCGGGTATAAATGATAGCACTGCACTTGAGTGGGGAAATTGATTACACTTTCACAGTGGAGGAAAAGTAGGGCATCACTTTCATTGTGGAAGTTGGAGTAGTTGTCGGGGTGTGATGTTGCGTTGGAAATACGTCGTGGGTCAGGAACTGGAAGACTGGTTCTGCAACACGTTGAGCCGTATGGTGGCGGTCTCTATTTCACTTGACACTTGCCGTGCTTCCATTTATGTTTTCGTACATGAAAAATACAAAAAAAAAATTGTATTAGAATGTGCTTACTTACTAATAACTTAGTCTAAAAGAAAATTGGCTTAGGTAAGGATAACAATGGTTTATGTACATACGGTCTCATTCTCTTAGGAATGCTTAGTTCTCATATTTATCTATTTTTCTGGTTTTACTTGGTTTGACACGTTTTCGTCATTACTCGGCCTGGTCAGTGAATTCGGTAGCTATTGTCAAAATCGAGCTTAAGACTCTTCCGATTAGTGTCTTTATAATTTCACAAGGTACATGAGTGCTTAATTCATTGCTTTATCATATTTTATTTTGAATGCATTTCAAACACATTTGGCATCCGCGCTCGTTGTTCAAAGAAAAATTGATTGTTGAGCGCTCAGGGTACACAGTGTTACGTCCGTTGGTCACAATCACGTGATAATAACTTGACAGTTCCACAACGCTAGCAGCAGTATTCTGCGAGGAGCAGAGCGTTTGGTGTCTACTAGCCGTGGTATGAATTTTTACACAGTTTTTCATCGACTCTGGATTACGGAAGCAGCGCCAGTTGCGGCGACTCCCGCAGCTGTTTCGAAGAATGTGTTCGTGGAAAGGCGTACAGTACCGTTTGTGGTAAGTACAACACTTATTCACTTTCACTCTTCGGTTTTCTACATCGTGGTTTCGTGGTACAAGTACTTATAACATTACTTCACACGCGGTATTTCACGCGCGTCCTTGGAGTTATCACCTTTTTAGTTCACACGTTATTGTTAATTCGTGTTCACATTTATTTGGTCATCATGTTAAGGTTCACACGCACCACTTTTATACGTGTCCATTAATTACTTGTCTATAGTCGGTTCACACGCAGCAGCACATACGTGTCCATTTATTACTGACTGCATTATTACTACAAAGTACAGTTAACATTTAGTATACATATCATGTCTAAAAATTATTTACAAAGAAATATTTAGTCTCTGTGACTACAAGGCCTGACGAAAAGCGTGTCTCTTGTTCGTAGTTTGTGCTTCCAAGGCACTTTAGGTTTACACTTTGTTCGAAATCTTGTTATTCTTTTCTTTTTACAATAGTTACTTTTTTCGCAAGTTCAGCTCTTTTATTTTCTCTCTATTACGTCGTTAGTTTGAAGACATAGTCAATGTGGCTTCGTTTACGTGATGAACAGTTCGTGTTCAAACTACCATTAGGGTAATTGGGAAGCTTGGTGTTCCCTGTCGTGCAATTGCACATACCAAATCTTAATTGAACTCGCAATTTGCGAAGAATAAGCATAGCCCGTCGACAACCAATGTGTCACGACTATCCATTCGTATAGCCTGTATGTATCAATCATGCAACCAGCTCGTAAAATTCACTTCTCTACTGGATAAGGTAGGATGGTAAGGATACTGGTTAGAGGAAAACACAAAAGACTTTTATGGAGTGAAGAGATTTGAAGACACAGTGTTAATGACGTATGATATGATGAGCTTAACATAAATTATTATCACCTTAGTTTTTCATGACAAATAGTATAATTAAATCGATACAGTAGTTTCAGTGTCGTCTGATCCAGCTCTCTAAACAATTTTCTATGCATATCTAAAATTACTTAAACCATGCATTAGCAGTGAACTGTGTCTGTTAACTATCTCCTGTTCCATGTATCGTAAAATTGTTTTCTAAAAAAAAACGTCGTATCTCGAGGACCTGAAATAGATATTTCTAGTACTAAACTAATTTATTTATAAATGATCTTTGTATTTCAGCTGCACTGTGCCGTAAAATTGTTATGAGCGTATACGGTTTTCTCCGTATTATAATAAAATAATTGAGTTGCGCACTTCTTTCCTGCTACCTGGATCGTTATTGATTACTTGATTCTTATATGCTAAGCTGCTGCTTTTTGCCTGCTGCGTTTCGTAGGTGGTCTCATAAAATTTGTTGTCACACACTCCTTATGCATAACATAACATTTACCTCATTAGAGTAAGCGTCCTTGATAATTTTTATTTATTTATTTATTTATTTATTTATTTATTTATTTATTTTTACCTACGAGCAATCATTCTGGTCTGAATGATCATTTTAATTTATTTCATTCAAGAGGAGAGAGCTTTGCTATACTTAAAACTAGTGGTAGCAGGTGGCACTTAGCACGTCCCTACTATAATATATGTCAGCTCTTTCGGCTGTGGCCGTTCATGGCTCAATTAACTTAAAACTAACTTACATCTAAGGCAAATCTTGCTCTCCTACAATAAATGTGTTTTACTTAAGGTGCTCATATAAATTACTTATCTTGTTGTGGCAGGTCGACAGGGTGTTAGTCCTGTGCACTACTCTTACATACGTTGGTACTTCACACATAGTATGACAATTTATAGTGTGTGTGTATATTTTCTTTTAGCAGCTTAACTTAACAGATATTTTCAATGGTTGACTCGGTATTTCTTCAAGTCTGCGTGATGAAACAATCCTTTTATTCGTCCAGATACAGGGTCAACTAATAGATAGCAACCAATGTGCGGCTTTCTTAAGATAATATATGGTCCTTCATACAAGTGCTGCCACTTGCGATTCTTATGATGAATCAAAGATGGTTTGAAGTGGGTCTTTAATAGCACTCGTTCATTTATACGATACGATAAGACTTTGCTAATGTGTTTGTCATGCGCCTTTTTTCTTAGGTTGGCATCAGTTGTTAAAGATATGAGAGCTTATTGGTTCCACAGCTTCCCCGTGGAGGCCTAAAGAAGCTGCTAATGATTTTACGACTGGGGTGGAGCTGAAATGTCAGTTATTTTTTACTTGACTAGTATTTTGCGACCTACCAGGTCGAAAATTTGCGTTCGTATCCCATACGACTTGTGCATCTGTTGATTGCGTGTTATTTGACATCGCGTTTGGTGCTTGGTTCGCCTGTGTGTAAAAAATAGTCGGATTCCCTTGGCTATTATAACCGGCGGTGTCAGGAAAAGCATCCGACGAATTGTCCTGACTATTTTTCCTGAACTGTTGGTTGCGTTGGTGAGAAAATGTCGCATTTTTCGGCTGTGAAAAATTTATTTGCTGAGAGGGAGTGAAGTGACTCGGCTGACTGTACTGTTGTGGTCTGTTATAATTGTTCCATTTCTTTCCCTTGTGACGACTTCCATTATTCGTCTTGTTGTTCTGGTACTGGTAATTACCGTTATGATTTATCGGTGAATTGCCGTATTGTTGCTGTGTGTTTTGATAAATCGGATTGTACCTATTGTGGTGTGGATGTTTGTTATATTGTTTTCCATTACGGCGGTTGAAACTGTTATGATTGCCGTAAGGCTGAGCGTTTGGTTGTCCCGTGTTATGTTGGTACGACATTCCATTGACACAGTTTGTTATGTGCTGCTGCGGAGCGGGCGGTCCATTATTATAATTATTCCGCGCGCTCGCACGCACATCCTCATAGATCATATCCAAATTGTCAAGAACAGAAAGAAAGGCTTCTAGGTCTTCTTCACTCACATTAACTAGTTTTTCTCTTATTGACACAGGAAGTTTTGACTTTAAGATCATGATTACATCTTTGGTTGAAATGGGCGTGTCCCAATACTGAATTTTACGTAGATATTTTTCAAAATAACGTCTCAAGCCTCCTCCTTTGGTGTTGAAAGGTTCGGCGTTGTAAACCTCTTTTCGGAGTCTTTGTTGTATACCTGAACTCCAGAATTTATTCAAAAAATGCTTTTCAAAATCTGCATAGGTGTGACATTTGTCTATTATTTCTGTACCCCAAATTGATCCTTCACCGTGTACGTAGCCTAAGATGAACTGTATCCGCTGCCTGTCGTTCCATGATTCCGGAAAAGCACCTGTGAATGATTTTAGAAATACCATGGGATGTATATTTCGTTTTTCAGGTATAAAAGGCTGAAAAACTCTGTGTTTTAGCACACTCTCGTCTCGCATTAGTTCAACGAGTGTTAGTTGATCGGCATGACTACGTGACGTAGAAGTTTCGTCACGCGTATTATTTACTGTTGGTGAGAATTGTACCTGACACGCGGGATATTGACGACTATCGTGTTCTGGCGGTAGCGAATACTCACTTTGATTGTCACCTTGCAATTCCGTAACTTGTCGTTTTAGTTGATCTATATCATTGCTTAGCTGACGTTTCCATTCCGGAAGATCGTGGCTAAATGCTCGTCTGATTTCACCTAATTCACTGGTTAAAGTGTCACCAGAAGTACCGGGAGCGGTTAAGATTTCTGCTGTAGCAGATTTAACCGTACCCTTTAGTTCAGCGTGTACCTTGCTGACAATGTACTGTTCTTTGGATTGCATCCACTCTTCAAATTCCCTATTAAGTGTATTGCTTATACCGGTGTTGACATCTGCGATCTTTTTGTCAATATTGACATCGGATATTTGCTGAGCAAGGTCTTCGACTCGCTCGCCAACGTGGTTGACACTTTCTGTCAATTGGCTTACTCTCTTTGAAACATCACTGTAATGTTTCAAAGAGTCACTCGCAGTTGATTTACACACATCTATTTGGGCCTGCATATCTATGAACTTGCTATCAATATTGGTCTCGGCGGATTCCACCATCGAAAGAACACTATCAATTTTTGCGTGTACGCTTGCGTTTAGCTCGCTTGCGTAAGCAGTGGTAATGGCTTTAATTTTTTCCTCCATGGTGTCATTCGATTTTTTGATTTGTGCTTGGATGTCGGTAATAACAGAATTTATATTGTTCATTCGCACTTGAGTGTCCTCTACCCTTGATTCTAAACTGTTGAACCTGCTGTCACTTTGATTTGCTAACTGACTGATTTGCGTTCCAAGATTGTCACTTTGGTTTGTTAACTGACTGATTTGCGTTCCAAGATTGTCACTTTGGTTTGTTAACTGACTGATTTGCGTTCCAAGATTATCACTTTGGTTTGTTAACTGACTGATTTGCGTTCCAAGATTGTCACTTTGGTTTGTTAACTGTGCCATTCGAGTGTCAAGATTACCCATGTTTGCTTCAAAACTGGTTTTCATATCAGCAAACAATTTTAGTATATCTGACAGCGAGCATTCACGTGACTGCGACGCGGTCTGTGGCACCGACAGCTCACGTGTCGCTTCGTCCTGTTTTGTTCCCTCACTACGAGATTCAGGTTTGTTTACACCCGCGCGCGGTCTAAGTTGCATTGGTTGCTCATCAGCCATCGTAAATTTAAAGTAGTTACACTGCACGAGCTAGAAAAGATAATTTTTTTTTTTTTTAAATTATGATTTTCACTTGTCAGGTGCGCCAAGGATTTCGCGTCCTGATTTCACAGATATTGCTTGCGCGTTATAAACATTTGAAACTCTGACACACGAAAATGCCAATATGGCAACGGGAGTGACAAAATAAATGAAAAACACTTATGGAGCACTGAAACTGGCACAGATAGCGGCCATTGTGATTCACTTAAATGCACAACAATGGAAATTCTTGCTAACTATTTCTAACTATTGCAAGCGAAATGATGAAATAGAGGCGGATCTAATAGCAAAAGGAAACAGAAATTTGGAAATTAAATTGCTTGAGGAAAAGGAAAAAAGCGTAGAGAGTGAATGTCACGAGCCGACTGAATGCTCGGTACGCAAAGCTTCAAACGTAATGAAACATCGTACTCACATTAATTGTCTTGCGCGCTGCTATTTATTGCTGTTGTGGATTCTTGCTGCGATTTTCTGCATATGCGTCCTTTTTTTATCACTGGTTTTGGCTTCCAATTTTCTCCAGATGGTAGCATGAAAATAAAAAGAACAAATTAGTTTTTTAGTTAGGTCCCTGTTCGGGCGCCACATCTAGCGTTAAAAGGTTTTTTTGGCTTTTCACATTTAACCAAATATAACATTGATGTTGATAATTCATGGCAATGTTTGCCGACAAGATAAAGAATGCAACCTTTTAACACTAGATTGCGTACTCACGGCAGTTCTCCTTGGCCGTTTCTTGGTACGACTTGGAAAAAGAGAAAAATTAATGAATGATCGATGATGCGTCGGTTCTCGATTGTGTTTAGGAGACGTACGGATTGATTGCGTGAAAATAGTTTCTCAAATGACCTCTTAACCCGGATTGCTTTCACGCAATCAGACTCTTCAATGAAATTACCTAAGGGACCTATTTGAATAATAAAAAAAATTGGAAATGAATGCAAAACAGTGAAATTTTGTAAAAAAAGTTGTCAGATCGTAAACTGAACACGTTAATGGTCTCCCAAATACAATCGACACACCGCGATAAAGAGCGAACCTGTAACAAAGTTCATTTAAACATAAACATTATTTGTGGTTAATTTAAAGAAAAGAATAAGCATAGATTTTCTGTATAGTGGAGGAAAAGTATATTCTCAAAGAAGAAAGGCGTTAAACTATAAACATTACCAAATTTACAATGAATACAAAACTTACATTTTTATGTTTTTCTCATACATGGAGCAGTCCAACAATCGCTGCTTTTGTATGTGTGATATTTTGTAAAAATTAAATGTCCTGGCGTGCGCGTAAGTATTTTTTTTTTTGTCACTAAGTTTACAAAAGCGTTTTCTTTCTTGATGATAACGTGGTTTTTCACACTAAACTTGTAGCGGTGCTACACAACACGTCTTAACAAGTCGGCAACCAAACATCAAAGGTAATGAAGTACATGTTAACATATCGGCGACCAAAAGTACAACTAACTATAAAGACTCTAGAATTTTCCTAACAAATGATAAATTGTTCTTTCTTCTGTTTCGCAGCTTCTTGCTATCAAGCGCTGCGGCAATGATTTTAAATATCTGCGCCCAGCGAGTCATAGTGTTTAAAAGTACCTTTTAAACGCTGGCCGCGCGTCTTGGTATAGGCGCACATTATAAACAGATTTTGTTTCTTTACTCTCGCGTTGTCATGCTTAGTATCATTACAAACTGCAGCTCGATGGCTATCCTTTTCTCATATGCAAAATGTCTGAAATCCAATAATATCACATGTCCCACCCCAACACACTCATTACTCGTGGAAGACATTCTTACCAAGTCCCGTATGAGTTCGGGGAATATGTGTGCATCCGCACAGAAGAAGAAGAAGGTCATGGCCGGTATTGCCAGAACTATATACTTATATGGATATGGCGTCTGTTCTTTCGGACATTTCCGAAAGAACAGACACCATATCCATATAAGTATAAAAAGAAGGTAAGTTATAACTTGCTGGTATGGCATTCTGAGTTCCTATTGGTCCACTGCAAAATAGAGAGTGGAGTCTGAAGGTATATAAAGCCCAAATCACAACACAATCCTGATCCGTCTTTGACAGTACCCAATTGTATCCGTGTGATTTGCACAATATGAAACTGTCAGCCAGCAGTGATGCCAATGGCAGTGGTGATGGGAACGGCCAAACTTTGGACAATTGCCATGTAAGCATTTACAAAAAATTATGAGTCCAAATTGCGACAGTTATAAAATTTCATTGCAAAGTATTCGAATTTTTCCAGATTGTGATACATTTTCGTAACAAGTGGTTATAAAAGTTCTTTTCTTCTTGCTATTGCATCATTCATTCCCAAAATGTAGGCTGAATTAGAACAGCAGCTAGAAACTGAAAGTCGGCAGCAAGCTGAAGAGGTTCTGCTACCATCATGTAAGTACATCCAGAAATTCTGTGTAATGGTTTACATGTTCAGAAAAAGCTCTTAATGTATACAGATCGCAACAAATGCTTATAAAAGTTTTGATCTCGCTGTTGCAGTATTAGAGCAGCAGCTGACAGACACAGAGCTGATCCTGGAGGTCGAAATGCAGCAAGAACGTAAGTACATTTGTAATATATTGCCTTTAGACTTTATTTCATCGCATACAGTTGTGTGAGGCATATATTCTTCATTGTTATAGATGTTGCTATGGATCAAGAGGAGTATGAGAATCTAGTGGCGGTATGCATTGAGAATGATGACTAGGAGTCGTTGCTTTTATCTGGTGTGAACTTTTTATTTTTATTTTTTTGTAGTTACATGTAATCAATATCTTGCTGTAGGCCAATTCAGTGCACATTTTTTGTTGTTATTTTTGTAATCAATGTCTTGTTGTAGGCGACTTCCGTGAGATAGATGGATGACTCCATAACAGCAATTCTGGCGAGGGTGAAATACCAGAGTGAGTGCATGAGATAGTGGCTACTGAAAGGCAGTGCGTTCTCTCCTTTTTGGAAGAGGACGAGGAGATATTTGACTGGATGGGAAAAGAAAGATCGACTGAACTGTTCAGTCCTGGGACCCAAAGTGTAAAAGTTGATTATAATGCAGCAATCATCGTTACAGCATATAATTATTACTCTGAAATGCTGATGTACCTAATTTCTGTTATTGGTTTACCGCATATACTGTATTTAAAAAAATCTTGAGCACTGTACTCAATTTTTTTCTGTTATTCATATGTACAGAGGTGCCCTATCCCAGACGTGGTTTACTGTGGATCTGCATCCCAACATCGCTTCAGATATTATGCGTGGTGAATCAAACTTCAAACCTTATTCCAGGCATGGCATATTGTGGATCCCATCTCAGCATCGCTCCGGGTATAATGCGCAACAGATCCACACTCGAACTCTAACTTGGGTCTACTGTGGGTCCTGGGAGGCATCCACAACACATGCACAGACAGAGCCACACAGAAAACAGAGCAAACGCACCACAAATGTAGAATATGTGGATGGAGGTGACTGTATCTTTCGAGTACAGTGTTACACTATGCCGCCCGACCAGAAAAATGGTGTATTTGCGCTAGATGTTGGCAGCTGTACTACGTTTACAAGCAATTTTAGAACACGGAACGAGAAGTGATGTCATGATCGCATGGGTAGAAGTGACATAAAACCGATAAAGTTATGAAAAATAACGTAAAATACGTATATATTGAGGGAAAATACACCGAAATACGAAGAAACTGAGGAAGTACTTGCGTGTCTTCTGGTTGGCGCACAACAGGTCTTGTACGTGAAAACGGGTATGCGGCAGCAAGAGGAAAAAGAAAAAACCTTGACAATGATGCATCGGTAACCAGGGATACAGTCTTTTTTTTTTGTCGAGGCAGCATTCTACTGTATGTCTATTGAGGTAATAGTGATACAGACGAGTTGACTGCTGTCTTTGATGCTTTCCTGGAGAAACAGAGAACCATCTGCCCTTAAACTTGCGTGCATCTGCATTAAAGGATTATAGAGAGTGGATGGAGTGATCGGTTGAGATGGAGTTGTAATGAGGTACGTTTTATGATAGACTGATGGTGAGTTTTAGAGAGAGAGGGAGATGTTGCTGCAGGTCATTTGACCATTTTTTCCGTTGTTCCGTCAGGCTGCATCAGCTGTGTGACATAGCCTGCGTTCGACTCGTATACAACCACGTGTTCTGTCTACTTGCCATCGTTAACAGCAAACCTCTCAGTCATCGGAGGACTTCCATCTTATGTATGATGAAACGTGATCATCCTGTTTCGACACATCCCTCTAAACGAGCGAAGATTTATGCGACGTACTCCATTCCCCTGTCGCATCTTGGATATAAAATCGATACTTCAGTTTCATAACTAAGGCGATTCTAAGCTAGCGACATGTGTTTGTGAGGCACTGCAATCCCCTTGTATACATCTGCTTGACAGATATCCTGTTTAGAGAGTTAGTGGTGGCATGACGTGTATTTTCACATGTGAAATGCCGCTGCTATGCGTTTATCTGTTGCCTTGTAAGAGGTATTTTCTGTTACTAACGATCATTTTATAGGAGTGATAGAAGCAAAGTATAATTTCTGGACGATGATCGGATGTGAACAGTGGATACTATACACATCTGGAAAGCTATACTGTGCACGTGTCACACAGAATCGACGTTTTAAGGAAGAAGTTGTTTCATTTTACAGTGTGTCACCATAGTCTATCGTAGAGAAACCTGCAAGAAAGATGTATCATGCGCTGGAAGAATATTTCTTACACTGATATATTAACAGCGTTGCATTCCACACGACAAATAGATTGGAAACTGCAATGACCTAACATTATAGCCTATTTTAAGTGCAGAATAGTGTAGCCTCAGGGGTGCATGTGTTTATGTTCTCTATCACCAGTACCTTCTTGGTACTGATCCCAGACACTAGAACAATACTGTAGAATTGATAGTGTAGATGATTTACGTAAAATGCCTCAAACTCCTTCCGTCTGAATCTCCATCATAAAAACCACCCGTTTCTTTTTCTTCTTAATCGATTGCTTTTTCTTTTGTCATCATTCTTCTGACTGGTTTGATGCGGCCTGCCATGAATTCCTGTCCTTCGATAACCTCTTCATCCCAGAGTAGTACTTGCAACTTACGTCCTCAATTATTTGCTGGATGTATTCCAATCTCTCCACAGTTTTTGCCTTCTACTGCTATTACATCACAACTCTTTCATATCTACTAATATACACTGATAAGGGGTGCTAACCTCCTCAACATGCGCGCATCTGGAGAAATCTTGTCACTTGGATGGGTGCGAAACAACAATTATGGACTTGGTATGCTCCATTCTTTCACGAGACGCGGAACGTGGCGGTCTACTTCTGGTCAGCTGCAGATTAAATCGGTGACAGTGCTGCAGGACAGGTTGGTCAAAGACAGTGTCTCTAACTTTATCCAAAAAGTGTATGAATGTCCTGTGACTCCCATCCGCACAGAGAAAGATCGTAAATTACGCACTACGCTCGAAGTGCTAGAAATATGTAGATCGCTGTCTGGTATACTTTGATTTATATGTTCGACAATTAACGATGAATGGACATACTTATGTATTTGCATTCGCTCTGGTACTCGCAAAGTAGAAGAGGGATGGTTTAGCGATGATGCAGAATCTGGGAAGCATGCTTCCATATCATTGGTCGGTGTTGAAATTACGATAAAATTTCTGAAATTCTTCGCACTATCAACTGTGATGCTTATTATTACACTATATCGGCGGTGTCTTTCCCATCCCATCCATTCACCGGTACACTGTTGATTACCTCATAATGATTGCCTGAGATCGCTTGTTTGAGATGGATAAAGAGTCTTGGTGGTGGGGCAACACCTTCCGGGAATGGCTAGCACCGAAACAGTGATCATGTACATGACTGCAACGTGAGGAAACAATCGAAATGGAACACTGAGTCATCAGCTATTCTGTCACTCTGACAGATGACTTTAAATGTAGAGACCATCAGTCACCTTCCAGTTTCCTTATGTTGTGACTATCTTTTATTTAAAATCGTCATGTGTGTGTGTTTGTGTGTGTGTGTGTGTGTGTGTGTGTGTGTGTGTGTTATGGTAGTAGCAACAACAACATGATTTACACCGTGCGACGTCTAGTTTTCTGTGAGAAGCAATGGATCAGAATGTGTTAATGTCAGTTTAGAACCTGACACAGACCTCGAAGTCGTGGCAGAAAAAACAAAACTATGGCAGTGTGAAAAGTGTGTTACAGCAGAAAAAAACAATGTATAAAATAATAAAAAGGGACCCTTTCTTGCGACTGATAATCGGTGTGATATGATCCTCCTCCTCCTCCTACAGTACGGACGTTGGCACTGTGCATTGGTCTGTGCAATGGATCAGTACCTGTATATTTAACAGGATCACCACATATGCTCGATGCCAGTATGCATATGGTTTGTTTCCGATATATCCGACGAGAGAGAGGCAGAAAAATCTTTTGTAGTTCCTATCGGATGAAGTTAGCGGAGCTTTTATAGTTCATAATTTTCTCTATTGGATGGTACAGAATAACGATGATAGAATGTTGGGGTGATAGACGTGACTGGACCCTGAGGGGCGTGGATATGCTTCGGACTGCAGTACCTGTATGATACTGAGTCTTCCTAATTTTCCTGATAAGAAACACCACCGTAACTGTTCGTACTGTCTTTATACTACCTCATCTTGCAGGAGCGGGCTTCATTTAGCGCTGACCTTGCACATCGGCGCTACAAAATGTTTCCATTTCCTCCGAGTGGTGAAAACATGATCCTGTCACATTAACTCAGCTCACTCTGTTTCTACACGGGTTGCAGAATGTGGTAGTATAGCTCTCTCCAACTTCTGCTCAGTTCGACTTAAACTGGAACGATCACATGCGCAAAGCTGCAGGAATGGCAGGGTAGAGTCTGAGGAGCAGTTACAAGATTCATAGGGACTATCTAAAACCACCTTGGAATTTTACTGTAACAGATAGGCACGAAAAAGGTGACTGATTTCGAGATATGAGAGTGGCACAAATATGATTCGCTAGTGGCTGTAATCATTAAAAGACTTCTCCATAGGACCCAACACAGGTATGTGGCTGAATGGAAAAACTTCATTCTAAACTGCAGACAGCATTTCTACTGTAAATCGTAACACTAGAGATCTGAAAAGCCTGTACATTTCTTATGACCTCAATCAGTACACCATCTACTGTATGTGATCATTCTCAATCAAATATCACCTATAACCGATCGGATATCTTGCACGACCTCTGACGTGGCATCAATATAGAATGCGCTACAAATACTGGAGAAGCATCTAGCGGCGACATGAGGGAGTTGCAAATACCGGCTTCACACCACGTTCCTTAGATGAATCACTTTCTAAATTCAGTAATTTTATTTCGAAATTACACCGTCAGCGACGTGTAACCGCACTGTCGGTCTGTTAATACACACTCTCGCGAACACCATCTATATTCAATGTCGCGGTATTTGTGTGGAAAACCCACTTCAATCCGCGATTTATAATGCATGTAGAGTTTTTAACATGGATACCGTTAGCGTTACTTGTGAGCACCTGTAGAACCAAGACCACTTGTAACAGTAACAAAGCCATTGCGATCGTGTTTTTAACATTTGGTGGCTTGCAAGACGATTACGCCTCTCTTTCTAAGACACAGTGTTACCACTTATGAATCATGTCCACCCATCGCTGATTTTCGCCCAGTATTGTTTCGTATCGCCAGCATTCAGATACTGATGAAGTATTATACTTACAAGGGAACCTCCCCATCGCACACCCCTCAGATTTAGTTATAAGTTGGCACAGTGGATAGGCCTTGAAAAACTGAACACAGATCAATCGAGAAAACAGGAAGAAGTTGTGTGTAACTATATAAAAAATAAGCAAAATATACAAACTGAGTAGTCCATGTGCAACATAAGCAACATCAAGGACAATAGGAGTTCAGGAGCGCCGTGGTCCCGTGGATAGCGTGAGCAGCTGCGGAGTGAGAGGTCCTTGGTTCAAGTCTTCCCTCATGTGAAGAGTTTTCTTTCTTTATTTTCGCAAAGTTATGATCTGTCCGTTCGTTCATTGACGTCTCTGTTCACTGTAATAAGTTTAGTGTCTGCGTTTTGCGACCGCACCGCAAAACCGTGCGATTAGTAGACGAAAGGACGTGCCTCTCCAATGGGAACCGAAAACATTTGATCGTAAGGTCATAGGTCAACCGATTCCTCCACAGGAAAACACGTCTGATATATTCCATACGACACTGGTGACAGCATGTGCGTCACATGACAGGAATATGTTGTCGACCCACCTAACTTGTACACTTGTCGAATGGGTAAAAACATTCTTCTACCTTGCCCGATTTAGGTTTTCTTGTGGATGTGACAATCACTCCCAAAAAAGTGATGAAAACATAAGAGTTTGTCACATAAACTGCAACAAATGAATGCAACAGTTTCACAGTCGCACAATTGTCCCTGTGCTCTGTCAAAACTTGTGTTTTGTTTCGATGTTTGTTTAGGTGTAGCGTCCCCATACTACGGCGCAGTTACCTCGCATCGGACGGACGGACGGACGGACAGATAATAATTGTTTGAAAATAAAAAAAATTAAACTTTTCACTCGAGGGAAGACTTGAACCGAGAACCTCTCGTTCCGCAGCTGCTCACTCTATTCACGGGACCTTTTTTTTCCTTTATTAAAACAACCATATATGTACATAAGCACAAAAACAAAATATTGAAGTGCTGGAACTGATTCAACACGAATTGTATCCTACAATAGACTGAAGAACACATTTTAATATAGTGCCATTTGTAAGCTTACAAAATAGAACATAAATAGTAGCCTCTTCAGTCCAGACAGAGACATAGATCCGAAACGCAAACATATATATAATTGATTGTCTTAACTGGAATGACAGTTCTGTCATTTGATTCATAACCGTCCAAACTCAAAGTCATTTGGAGCACACAAACGGATAACAAGAGATGCACAGGTACATAAATTAATGAAAACGTCATAATGAAGTTAATAACACCATTGAGAAGTCGGGAGTAGTCCTAGGAACTGGTATAACCCCTTACTCGTTGTGTATTTTGTTCGCTACATAGTCTTGCATGTGATTTGTGTCCTTACCGGCATCGAGAATTACCCTACGCCTTGTTTTTCAAAAATTATGTCTAACATGTTAGCAAACATCTTCCTGAAATTTGGGTAACGTTTCATCTTCCAGCGTGCCGTTCTCATGTAAGCCTCGAAACTAATGAGATTATCTTCACTATTGTGGATGATGATATATGTCACAAACTGTCCTAACATCCACATCACGGTGTTGTTCTTGGTAGCGGGAAAATGTTTCGCGTTCGGCCAGAGCAGGATGTCGGTGCAGTGGCTGGCTGGGCTGCTGCGGGTAATCAGGCCCAGCCTCTGCTGCACCCATTTCCAGTTAATGAGATGACCGCCACAAGTGAAGCGATGGCGTAAGGTGTCGACCAGGCCACAGCGGACGCATTTGTCACTGTCACTTAAACCGATTCTATGCAACCTTTCATTAGTGGGTATAACACCGTTTACCACTTTATACCATGTGGACGCCACTTCAGCAGTGTGGACGGTTAAACTTATGTTGTCCCAAACTGCCTTCCAATGAACACTCGGGTATTTAAGTTCAATGGGATTCCGGACTATTGGAGATGTCCATCTTTTTAATAATAGGTGCGTCGTCGGTAAATCCTGCGTGAAATAATGTCCATCAATATACACTCCTGGAAATGGAAAAAAGAACACATTGACACCGGTGTGTCAGACCCACCATACTTGCTCCGGACACTGCGAGAGGGCTGTACAAGCAATGATCACACGCACGGCACAGTGGACACACCAGGAACCGCGGTGTTGGCCGTTGAATGGCGCTAGCTGCGCAGCATTTGTGCACCGCCGCCGTCAGTGTCAGCCAGTTTGCCGTGGCATACGGAGCTCCATCGCAGTCTTTAACACTGGTAGCATGCCGCGACAGCGTGGACGTGAACCGTATGTGCAGTTGACGGACTTTGAGCGAGGGCGTATAGTGGGCATGCGGGAGGCCGGGTGGACGTACCGCCGAATTGCTCAACACGTGGGGCGTGAGGTCTCCACAGTACATCGATGTTGTCGCCAGTGGTCGGCGGAAGGTGCACGTGCCCGTCGACCTGGGACCGGACCGCAGCGACGCACGGATGCACGCCAAGACCGTAGAATCCTACGCAGTCCCGTAGGGGACCGCACCGCCACTTCCCAGCAAATTAGGGACACTGTTGCTCCTGGGGTATCGGCGAGGACCATTCGCAACCGTCTCCATGAAGCTGGGCTACGGTCCCGCACACCGTTAGGCCGTCTTCCGCTCACGCCCCAACATCGTGCAGCCCGCCTCCAGTGGTGTCGCGACAGGCGTGAATGGAGGGACGAATGGAGACGTGTCGTCTTCAGCGATGAGAGTCGCTTCTGCCTTGGTGCCAATGATGGTCGTATGCGTGTTTGGCGCCGTGCAGGTGAGCGCCACAATCAGGACTGCATACGACCGAGGCACACAGGGCCAACACCCGGCATCATGGTGTGGGGAGCGATCTCCTACACTGGCCGTACACCACTGGTGATCGTCGAGGGGACACTGAATAGTGCACGGTACATCCAAACCGTCATCGAACCCATCGTTCTACCATTCCTAGACCGGCAAGGGAACTTGCTGTTCCAGCAGGACAATGCACGTCCGCATGTATCCCGTGCCACCCAACGTGCTCTAGAAGGTGTAAGTCAACTACCCTGGCCAGCAAGATCTCCGGATCTGTCCCCCATTGAGCATGTTTGGGACTGGATGAAGCGCCGTCTCACGCGGTCTGCACGTCCAGCACGAACGCTGGTCTAACTGAGGCGCCAGGTGAAAATGGCATGGCAAGCCGTTCCACAGGACTACATCCAGCATCTCTACGATCGTCTCCATGGGAGAATAGCAGCCTGCATTGCTGCGAAAGGTGGATATACACTGTACTAGTGCCGACATTGTGCATGCTCTGTTGCCTGTGTCTATGTGCCTGTGGTTCTGTCAGTGTGATCATGTGATGTATCTGACCCCAGGAATGTGTCAATAAAGTTTCCCCTTCCTGGGACAATGAATTCACGGTGTTCTTATTTCAATTTCCAGGAGTGTAACTTACTTCAAGAAAAAACTGCTTGACATGTCGTAGTTTGTAATGTATTTTACCTACATCAATGGGTGGATGCGTATTGGTGGGTTGTAAGGTTCGGAAGAGCCAACTGGTTACGCTGAGAGGTTCCTTGTCCAACAAATGGGTGATTCGTTTAATATATAACGCAGTACGCTTTCGGTTAATGCCAGGCATGTTTAGTCCGCCGGCCGGTCTGGAAGATGTCAGCGTGGTGTATTTCACTTTGAACAGATGCCCTTGCCAGATAAATCTATTAGAGAGTTTCATCACGTGTTTGGCCTGCATCTTGGGGATTGGAAATAGTTGGGCCATATAGTACGCTTTACTGAATATATAACTGCTGAGGAGTCGTATGCGTTGGAGAATGTTAACGGACCGCCAATTGTTTTATAGATGGCACCTTGCATTTTATTGGTGACCTGCTTCCAATTTTTTGCATTCATTTTTAGCGGGCATTTGTCGATAATCATCCCCAGAGTGGTGTGGTTTTCGACACGCTTCGCCCAAGGTATAATAACTGCGTCGAATCCTCGAATGTTGACAAAGGTGCATTTACCGGCGTTGATTTTAGCACCGGAAGCACGACATTACTCGTCTACCGCGGTCTTGAGGGTTGATACGTCTTCGTCGTTGCGCAGTAACACTCCGACGTCGTCGGCGTAAGCACGAACCACGAAGGACGTCCCGGCGATCGAAAGGCCTGCAAGTTTGTCATGAATAGAACGTAAGAGCGGCTCGAGCGATAAAACAAATAACATCATGGAGATGGTTCAAATGGTTCAAATGGCTCTGAGCACTATGGGACTCAACATCTTAGGTCATCAGTCCCCTAGAACTTAGAACTACTTAAACCTAACTAACCTAAGGACATCACACACACCCATGCCCGAGGCAGGATTCGAACCTGCGACCGTAGCAGTCCCGCGGTTCCGGACTGCAGCGCCAGAACCGCTAGACCACCGCGGCCGGCATCATCATGGAGATAGGGCTCCCCTGCGGCACTCCTCTTTGGACCTCGATGGGTTGAGTAAGCTGTCCATTTACACTGATTCTGGTTGTAATGCCCGTGACGAAATGTTGCACGACATTTATAACCCGTTGCTCCAAACCACACCGCTGCAGTAGCTGTAGGAGGTACTCGTGGCGGACGCGATCAAAAGCCTTGCAAAAGTCGATAAACAGCAATGCGAGATTCACGTTAGTGACTGACGCTATGGCTATTACATCTCTATATTCCGAAAGGGGCGTCATAATAGTGCGACCAGGGATGCATGATTGATGGTTGTGAATCACTTGCTTCATTAACGGAGACAATCTGCTGTTGAGTGCTCTGGCGAAGGTTTTGTAATCAAAATTGAGTAAAGTAATAGGTCGGAAGTTATCTAAGTTTTTTCGGTGTTTGCTTTTTGGTATCAATACAATTCGGCCTTCCTTCATTGCGGCCGGCACGTCACTCCCTCGCATCACTTCATTGAGAACATCTGTAAATGCGTGTCCGATTATGGGCCAGAAGCGCACATAAAATTCCCGTGGCAAACCACCAGGGCCAGGTGATTTATTTGATGGCGAGCCAGAAATCAGTTCAAGGACTTCGTCTGGAGCAAAATCGTGTACGACCGCCAAGTTGTCCGCAGGCGTGACTACGGTGGGCAGAGCACTCACGATATCGCCGCCGTCTTCACCATGTGTATCGCATTGCGAGTACAGATCCGTGAAGTACCGGTAAACTGCAGTAAGAATATCACTCTGTCGGGTCAAACGGAGTCCATCATCTGTGTCCAGCTCCCCGATAAAAGCTCGCTTGCGATGGGCACGATGTTTTATGAGGTGATACAGCGATGCAAGTTCGTCCTCTTGAAGCGATTTTGCTTTAGATCTGATCTTCAGTCCTTCAAGCTGCGTTCGCTTTATGCCTATAAGCTTCGCCTTTATTTGTTTGATGGTCGTCAGCTGTGTGTTGGTTGGTGTCGTAGTCGCATACAACTCTCGCAGAACTGTTTGGTAAAAATCAATCGTGCGTTTGACATCTTGCGCCCGTTGCCAATTGTAGTTTCTTAAAGATAATCGCATTTTCCGTTTGCCACAGCATTCCACCAGGCTATCTTGCTCGGATATCTGCAGCATTGCTTGAGACAATCCGCCCATGTCGTGGAAATGACATCTTGTAGCAAGGCACCGGCGAGAATAGAAACATTTAGGCTCCACGGAATCCTATGCCATTTAGTATGCTGTTTGTCCAGATTTATTTGACACAGAGGGCGCAGTGGTCGGAGAAGCTAGCTGGAATGACATCGGCGTCCAGAACATGTTGGCAAATGTTCTCAGAGATGTACAAACGGTCTAGACGGCTACATGCGGTGGTGGTCAGGTACGTGTACTTTACCAGGGTAGGAAATTTTAGTTCCCACGCATCCTTCAGCTGCAGGTGACGCACCAGATCATGTAGTTCCCTACAGTAATTAAAGTTTGGCGATTGGTCTTTCCTGTGGATCACACAGTTGAAATCACCACTAATTATCAACTGGGTTGGGTTGCGGCATAGCAAGTATATGATGTCTTGTTTAAAGAAGTTGGCTCTTTCTGATTTTAAGGTCGTTCCAGATGGAGCATAGATATTGACGAGGGTGACATCAAAAATTTGGCAAGCTATGCCTCTACCGGAGTCCAACATTTCGATATTGCTCACTGGGATTCCGTCTCGTGATAGAATGGCCGTACCTGTACCCCCGTCCGCCACGGTGTTTACGATTGTTGCAAATCCTGATACATGAAAACTTAAGATAGACACTTCCTGTAACAGAACTATATCAGCTTCGGACTCGTAGATAAACTGCCGTAGCATTGCTAATTTTAAATCTGTCCTAACTCTATTAATGTTCAGGGACAAAAACTTATAAGCTTGACTCATGATCGTCCGAGACTTGTGTGTGATGGGAAGCGTAGGAAGCCCAGTCCATCTCACCGTCGGACTTCGAACCTACATCCGCAGGTTTTGTACCAGTTTTTGCGCTGACTTTACTTTTTGAGTTACTTCGAGCACGGAGTCCTTTGGTTTAACTTTATTTTGCCGTCGCAAAGGCGTCCGAAGTGTCATTGAAGACGGCGGAGTCGGCGAGTCATGGCTGTAAGCAGTAGGCTCACTGTGTTTTTTTGGAGCCGCACTGGCTGTTTGTATACAGCTGTCCGGGTCCTCGTGTTGTTTGGAAGCAGTTTCGAGGTGGCGGCTGTTTATGTTATGCTCTACACCGCGTGCTTCATCCGCCGTGTTTACGAGTTGCAGTTGACTGACTGCCACCTCTTGTGTGTTGGCCACCTGCGGCGAGTCGGCAAGCGGCATCGGAACGGATTGCTGTAAACACTCGGCTGCACTCGTATTGACAGTTTCTGCGTCGGGCGGTTGAATGGGAATTTGGCGGGTCGTAACTGAGCCATCCGACACATGCGTGTCCTGTGTCGTCACATGCGTGTCCTGTGTGGAGGCCCGTGGCTCCGCGTCATCGGTTTGATTTTTTACTGCCTGTTCGCCGGAACCACTACCGTCGTCGTTTGTTACCGACAGATAATGCAACACCGGTGGCTAAGGGGTGACTGGCCACGGGTTTTTGAGGCAAGGGTGGGAAGGTGCCGTTACCGAGATCGTTGTCCTCTGACACAGATGCACTCGGTTGGGAGTCAGTCACAGAAGGCGTCTGATTTTGAGTTAGGACATCAGCCAATGTTAATCTCTGTCGTTGTTGCAGATTGTTTCGAAGTACGACAACTCGCCGTGGGCAATCCTCTCGTAAATTGCCACTCGTGTTACAGATGAAACAAGTACCTACTTGCCCCTCGTAAATGACATGAGCCTTATAACCACAAATCATTATATAGGATGGGATATTGACTTTAACGGCCATGTCAACTGAGCGAACCCCACTATAACATTGGAGTTTGTGACGGCTCGAGCATTTTTCGTTTCTAATCTGTCGGATGTCACCGTATTTGGCGAGGACATCTCTAAGAAAACAATTCTCAACCTCAGGTGGCAAATTGAACACTCGCACTTGTTTATACTCAAAGTCAGCGTTAGTTATTGAAACTGTACTCACCGACTGATCACGATGTCGGAACTCTACTTTCCCACTAGTATTCACCAAAATTTTCTCCAGTTGTATCTGGTCTAAAAACTTCACAAAGAAACAGTATTCCGCCATGTCATAATATGCTGTGTGGACCTGATCGGATGTGATGCCAATAATATCTACTATCCAGTCATGGATTTCTAGAGAACTCGGTTGCACATTCCTGGAAGATTTCTCAAATGCAAAACACAGGGTATTCTTACGTGGTACACTGGGAGCCATAACTGCACTATATGCGCGGTCGGGACCGCTGTGAGTAAATTAAGAAGCTTGTGTACGACGGTAGTGAAGAAGCACTGAGAATATCACACGTCACAATCCAAGAATTATTATAAACACGGCTTGCGGCGCTACGACTACGCGGAAGTACCGACACGTCCGATCGCTGTCGCGTCCCAAGCGGAACTGAACCATGGCGCTCCTACGGTACCAGTAACCTTGATGTTACCTATGTTGCTTATGGACTACTCAGTTTGTATATTTTGCTTATTTTTTTCATAGTTACACACAACTTCTTCCTGTTTTCTCGATTGATCTGTGTTCAGTTTTTCAAGGCCTATCAACTATGCCAACTTATAACTAAATCTGAGGGGGTTGCGATGGGGAGGTTGCCTTGTTAGTAGCAGGGAATGCGTGACAGATTCGCCTTTAGCGGCAGGCTTATAAAGTATATGTGTGTGTTCCGGCATGTGCAAGGACAATGGATATGTCCTGTCATAAGGGTAATTGCGATAGCTGCGCCGGCAGGAGTGGCCGAGGGGTTCTAGGCGCTACAGTCTGGAACCGCGCGACCGGCTCGAATCCTGCATCGGCCATGGATGTGTGTGATGTCCTTAGGTTGGTTAGGTTTAAGTGGCTCTAAGTTCTAGGGGACTGATGACCTCAGATGTTGAGTCCCATAGTGCTCGGAGCCATTTGAACCATTTTTTTGCGATAGCTGCAAAGGGAATGAAAGATTTTTTTGCTTGGAAAATTATGTCCAATCGTAAGAATGTGCAAATATTTCTATTTCCAGAGCCACAGTCATCATCACGGGGTATTTCCGATACTTCGTTCACTGTCGAATGTCTTTCAATTGAGACCGCAATAGCAATATGTAACTGTAAGTATAGCGATAAAATATATGTGGCCGGTTTCCTACGACGATTCTCCCTGGCTTGCGGGGAGTACGTGGCGGCTGTGGCCTGTGGCAGGAACATTTGACGTTTTGGGCTAACAGTGCGAGCCGTCCGAATGTGAAGGCCTGCTGGGGGACGGGAATGTAACTGACCTAACCGTGTCGCCCTCTAGATGGCTGAATAGTGAACTAAGTGAACTAATGCTCAGTATGTGCTGGACAGCCTTCGTGATCACGTGTGTTCTCAGTGGAAATTTGAGAAGATTCAATATGGACGTGTGTTTGCGCTGCAGTATTATTCCCTCCCACGTAACTTGTCCGGTTGACTGCTCCTGCACGTTTCCTATCTCTATTTGGTTGACAGAACATCGATTGTGGTGTGTGTAGTGTGCATCTAGCAGGTGAGACAGGTGAAAGACGCGTTTGTTGGTTCTCCAGGAATGAGAAACACCTTAGTTTGTAAATTATAAGCAAGATTTGGAATCTGTTATATAACTGACATCGGTATTCGCGAGTGGAATTATCAGTTTCCTCTATTTTTTTAGAGTTTTCACGTAAAGATCTTCGCAGACAAGATAACTTTCTAGCTGTCTGCATTTACATCTACATCTACATGATTACTCTGCTATCCACAATAAAGCGCCTGGCCGAGGGTTCAATGAACCACCTTCAAGCTGTCTCTACAGTACCACTCTCGAACGGCGCACGGGGAAAACGAGCACTTAAATTTTTCTGTGCGAGCCCTGATTTCTACTATTTTATCGTGATGATCATATCTCCCTATGTAGGTGGGTGCCAACATAATGTTTTCGCAATCGGAGGAAGAAACTGGTGATTGAAATTTCATGAGAAGGTTCCACGCAACGAAAAACGCCTTTGTTTTAATGATTGCCACTCCAATTCACGTATCCTGTCTGTGGCACTATCTCCCCTATTCCGGGATAATACAAAACGAGCTGCTCTTTTTTGTACTTTTTCGATGTCATACGTCAGACCCACCTGATGCGGATCCCACACTGCACAGCAGTACTCCAGAACAGAACGGACAAGTGTGGTGCAAACAGTCTCTTTAGTAGACCTGTTGCACCTTCTAAGTGTTCTGCCAATGAATTGCAGTCTTTGGTTCTACACACGACATTATCTATCTGATCGTTCCAATTTCTACATCTACATTCTACATTTATACTCCGCAAGCCACCCAACGGTGTGTGGCGGAGGGCACTTTACGTGCCACTGTCATTATCTCCCTTTCCTGTTCCAGTCGCGTATGGTTCGCGGGAAGAACGACTGTCTGAAAGCCTCTGTGCGCGCTCTAATCTCTCTAATTTTACATTCGTGATCTCCTCGGGAGGTATAAGTAGGGGGAAGCAATATATTCGATACCTCATCCAGAAACGCACCCTCTCGAAACCTGGCGAGCAAGCTACACCGCGATGCAGAGCGCCTCTCTTGCAGAGTCTGCCACTTGAGTTTGTTAAACATCTCCGTAACGCTATCACGGTTACCAAATAACCCTGTGACGAAACGCGCCGCTCTTCTTTGGATCTTCTCTATCTCCTCCGTCAACCCGACCTGGTACGGATCCCACACTGATGAGCAATACTCAAGTATAGGTCGAACGAGTGTTTTGTAAGCCACCTCCTTTGTTGATGGACTACATTTTCTAAGGACTCTCCCAATGAATCTCAACCTGGTACCCGCCTTACCAACAATTAATTTTATATGATCATTCCACTTCAAATCGTTCCGCACGCATACTCCCAGATATTTTACAGAAGTAACTGCTACCAGTGTTTGTTCCGCTATCATATAATCATACAATAAAGGATCCTTCTTTCTATGTATTCGCAATACATTACATTTGTCTATGTTAAGGGTCAGTTGCCACTCCCTGCACCAAGTGCCTATCCGCTGCAGATCTTCCTGCATTTCGCTACAATTTTCTAATGCTGCAACTTCTCTGTATACTACAGCATCATCCGCGAAAAGCCGCATGGAACTTCCGACACTATCTACTAGGTCATTTATATATATTGTGAAAAGCAATGGTCCCATAACACTCCCCTGTGGCACGCCAGAGGTTACTTTAACGTCTGTAGATGTCTCTCCATTGAGAACAACATGCTGTGTTCTGTTTGCTAAAAACTCTTCAATCCAGCCACACAGCTGGTCTGATATTCCGTAGGCTCTTACTTTATCAGACGACAGTGCGGAACTGTATCGAACGCCTTCCGGAAGTCAAGGAAAATGGCATCTACCTGGGAGCCTGTATCTAATATTTTCTGAGTTTCATGAACAAATAATGCGAGTTGGGTTTCACACGATCGCTGTTTCCGGAATCCATGTTGATTCCTACATAGTAGATTCTGAGTTTCCAAAAACGACATGATACTCGAGCAAAAGACATGTTCTAAAATTCTACAACAGATCGACGTCAGAGAGATAGGTCTATAGTTTTGCGCATCTGCTCGACGACCCTTCTTGAAGACTGGGACTACCTGTGCTCTTTTCCAATCATTTGGAACCTTCTGTTCCTCTAGAGACTTGCGGTACACGGCTGTTAGAAGGTTATTTGTAATTGTAACCCCTAAGTATTTAGTTGAATTTACAGCCTTCAGATCCCGTAATCGAAATTTAGTGGATTTCTTTTAGTACTCATGTGAATAATTTCACACTTTTCTTTATGCAGGGTCAATTGCCACTTTTCGCACCATACACATATCTTATCTAAATTATTTTGCAATTCGTTTTTGTCATCTGATAACTTCGCAGACGGTAAATGACAACATCATCTGCAAATAATTTGTCTCCTATGTCGTTAATATAGATCAGGAACAATAGAGGGCCTTTAACACTTCCTTTGGGAACACCGGATATTACTTCTGTTTTACTCAATGACTTTCCCTCTGTTTCTACGAACTGTGACCTTTCTAACAGGAAATCACGAATCTTGTCGTACAACTGAGGCGATATTCCACAGGCACGCAGTTTGGTTAGAAGACGCTTGTGAGGAACTGTGTCGAAAGCCTTCTGGAAATCTAAAAATATGGAATCAATTTGACATCCCCTGTCGATAGCACTCATTACTTCATGAGTCTAAAGAGCTAGTTGTGTTTCACAAGAGGCCGGCCGGGGTGGCCAAGCGGTTCTAGGCGCTACAGTCTGGAACCGCGCGACCGGTACGGTCGCAGGTTAGAATCCTGCCTCGGACATGGATGTGTGTGATGTCCTTAGGTTCGTTAGGTTTAAGTAGTCCTAAGTTCTAGGTACTGATGACCTCAGAAGTTAAGTCCCATAGTGCTCAGAGCCATTTGAACCATTTTGTTTCACAAGAACGATATTTTCTGAATCTGTTCTCAGTGGCTTACAGCACGTTCTGCCTCGCTGCAACTCGCTAAGGTTTCAGGTTTCTAGAAAATTAATTTCCAGTCTATATCTTCGAAATTATACTGTGCAAGCCACACTGTTATGCAAGCGATATTTCTATGTGCTTGATATCGAGAAGTATCGCGTAAATGGTATGATACTTTGGTAACCCATATAAAAATTCATATGTTCTTGTAATCACAGAGTCTGGAGATTGGTGTAGAAAGCAAGAAAGCAAGCAGGTCAGGGTAGAAACAGTAAGTGTTTGTGCCGAGGGGAACCGACCCAGACTTTGTACAACAGTTCGGAGAGCGACCTCATACCTCTGATGGCGCTATGGTCACGTGTCGGGCTAGTGTGTGTGCAGGGGCAGATGACTTGTGACTGTCAGCTGCAGTGGATGACCTACCAAGCTCGCAGGAAATATTAGTGCTGCAATGACTACATACAGTGCAGGTGCTTATGCTGTATCTGTACTGTATGTACTAGTGTCTGGTGGTCGATAACTCTCTCCATATCTGGCGTGATGCTGTCCTCATCCACCATTTTGGCGTTAGGACATCTCCAGACCAGCAGCTGTAGGACACAGAAAATTCCAGCCATTTTTCTCTTCTGTAAGACAGTGCTTCGAGTTCTGTTTGCGTAATTGTTCTGATTTTCCCGTCTGTACTTAGACAGGGCTCTCTTTCCAAACAGCGAGAATGCTTTTATGATTAACGGAATTCGTAAACAGGTCCTGTTAGGTCAAGTATTTCCGTGCAGAGAAGCTGAGACATCATTTTGAAGGCTCATGCAACAAAAGCAACCGGTAACTATTTCTGTGGCACTTTACGATTTCCGGGAAGGGTTGATACGGAATGGACGGGCTGTCACACTAGGATCACGCATCCTGTGTTATTCTGGAATATTTTCGTAAACATTTTCTGAAAGCATTGTAGAGATTTCTATAGCGTGTCCAGAGGGAGACTTGGCTGTTATTTACATAGACACGAGATGCCAGTATAACACTAACAACATTTTAGCTGCGCCTGCGAGAGTGAGTCGCTAGGCAAACATCTCGCTCAGCAATTAGGCGTGTGCTGGACCCACAGGTGCGAAGGCTATGCGTCAGCATAGCAGCCTGATTGGGCAGGTACACACGTGCGTGCGCATGTGGAGACAGGCTGGACCGGCGGTTGCGCCCGACACATTCGCTCATCATTCCAGCATGGACCTCTGCAGGGAACAGTTCGCTGATGTGTTGCAGTCGAATTTCTTAATGATAGTTCGAAAGCGTTTTTACATGCAATGAGTGTTGTGCACTGCTTTACTTTAGCTGTTTAAGCGTTGTGAGAGTGTTTACAGAGCGTTATACATGCATTATTTTGCTAATTTTATGTGTGGCGAATGTGTCTGTACATCAGTGTACTGCATTATTTTGGGAACATGTCTGTAGGCTGTGCAGTGGATTATTCTGACAGTTTACTATTAGTGAGCGCGTTTGCAGAGCGTTTCACATGAATTATTTGGCCAATTTACGAGTTTTGCGTGTGTACATCAGTTTACTGCGTTATTTCGGTAATTTACAAGCATTTTGCAAGTCTGTAGGCTATGTATTGTGACCCCAAGCACGTCAGAGCGAGTGTTTTGTATCAGTATAATAAATAAACCACATGAAATCCATCTCTAAATAAGTATTTCCAACTTCCCACTAAAAATAAATAAAGTACACCTTTTCCTCTCCAGCTGCTGTACTCAGATTGAGTCCTTTTCCCACCTCTTTTTCCTGGACCACTTTCTTGGATGAGGAGAGACAAGGGGGGATGAAAGCGCCCTCTGGTGCCAGTACTGCGTGCTACGTCAGTTGGACTCTGGAACTCATGGTGAACACAGTGGGTGGAGCTACTGCCTATGACAACTCAAATTGTTTAAATAAACAATGCATGCAAAATAGAGACTTACATCCTTCCTATCCAGCAGCCCAGCACAGACTGAGTCCTTTTTCCTCCAATTCCAAGGAAGAGATAGTGGCTGGATAACTTAGGTTAGTGGTGGTAGCCCAGGTGACCTTTTTTCCCTCCAAAATTTTCCTACCATTTCCTTGGGGAGAGGAAGGGGGTGAGGGGATGGGGCTTACCCAAGGGAGAGGGGTTGATTAATTGATCAATTTAATTAAGTAGTTAATCAAATTAATAAGAGTGACAGGGGGCTATTTGAGTAACTCAGACCTGAAAATGTGCCTGTATCAGGGAGGCGGAGTGGGATGGGTTGAGGGTTTCCTTAGGGGTTGGGAGAAGGAGGGGGTAGGGTAGGTGACAATAGGGTAAGGACCTGTCAATCAAATGGAAGGATATCCACAGGGGTCTTAATCCACATAGCAGAACAATATGTTAATTACCTGTCAATCAAAGAAGAACAATAGGTTTGTCCCTGAGAGCATTTCTGCCCTGATGTAGGCAACCCGCAATGTGGCATGATGCCAGCCTTGCCCTACTACTAGCCTGCACTACATCTGGAGTGATAATGGCGTCATATCTTGGAATACATCAATCACTGAGTTGTATCGTGAATCCGTCTTGTGTGCTATACTAGTCCGGTTTTTCAAATGTCAGCTAAAGCCCTCAGCCAAATACCATACCTCGAAGTCCATATTCATGTCTATGATCCATTAAATGGAGAATCAAATTATATCAAAGTCCCTAAGGATATAGCTGATAAGAAAGCGTGTATTAATGTCCAAAATGAAAAGGATTATGCTTGTTTTGCATGCTCAGTCTTGGCTTGTGAAAGAAAAATTAAACAGAGTCCAGAGTGCACATCTAGATATGGAATAGGTCTTAACATTCGTGGATGTTATAATTTTAGCTGTAGCAAGTTCCCTGTAAAGATTCAGGACATACCAAAACTGGAGGCACAAAATTCCGGAATATTGGTTAACGTTTATGATCTGAAAAAGGAGCAGAAAAGCAAGTCAGATGAGCAGGACAAGCATATTGTCATCGGCACTTTCCGTTTCTCAAAATTTGTGGGTGAACGTGACCTTCATGCAAACATGCTGCTCTTCTCTGAACGTGATAATCAGCATTGAGTTTGGATCAAAGCCATGCCTCACCTCCTTTATAGCCAATTGTCGAAACATAAAGATAATAAACATATTCGCTTCAGGTGTCTAAATGCATTTTCAGAATCAAATTATTTTAAAAAATCATCTGGAGGGCTTTGAATCCAAGGAAGCAGTATGTATTGTTATGCCTACAGAAAAAAAACAACTTCATTAAATTCAAGATTGCTCACCACCAGGAATAATGTCTGTTTGTTGTACATGCAGACTTCGAATGTCTCCTTGCCCCTATCACCCATTGTGAAGGGAACCCCTTAGCTTCACATACCACCTTCACACTAGAACATGTACCATACACAGCAGCATACCAAATTGCATGTTCATATGATTAAAGTCTTAACCGCTATGAATCTTATGTCAGGAATAATCCTGCAGTTTGGCTGCTCCATGAGACTTAAAAACTGTCATGGAATGTTGATATTCTTTATAGCACCAACACCCCCATGATCGAAGCGGAGGAGGATAAGAAATTATACAGAGTGGCGCACATAAAACCGGCCTGAACCAGAATGCAAATGCGCATGAGTAGCAGTACTAGCTTGTCAGTTTCTTTGCCACCTTCCAACAGCAGTAGCGCGTGCAGTTCATACGGAAAGTAGCTGTTATAAACTGTGTACTTCATTGTCATGCCTTACTCCATTGCAGAACGTGTGTTCATTGTTGAAGAATATGTGGAGTCTGAATCCATTAAAGTTGTTTGTGACACTTTTCATGAAAAGTTTCCTGAAAGTAATATTCCTGCAAAATCAACAATTCAGGAACTAGTGAGAAAGTGGCGTTCGACAGGCAGTGTTGATAATTCAAAGAGAAATAAGGCACCGACTGTACGTACACCTGAAGTTGTGGCAAACGCGATGGCACACATTGAAAGAAGTCCCTACAAGTCAACACGACAATTATCCCAGCAATGTGGAATATCTCGCAGGTAATGTCAACGCATCCTTCATGGCTTAAAAATGAACCCCTACTGTGTGGGTGTTGTTCAGCAAATAAAAGAAGTGGACAAGGGTAAGTGTACACATTACTGTAATTGGTTGCTGGAAAAAGTCATTTTTTCGACAGATGAAACTTGGTTTCATCTGTTGGGTTACGTTAATTCACAAAACACAAGACACTGGGCTACCGAGAATCCCCATGGAATACTGAAAAAGCCGTTACATAATTTAAAAATTGGTGTATGGTGTGGCGTATCGGCTAACAGAATTATTGGGCCATTATTCTTCAATGAAACTGTCAACACACATGTTTACTTACAACTCTAAAATGAATTTTGGGCTCTGTTAACTCCAAACGAAAAATGTGCATATTTCCAGCAAGATGGGGCAACTTCTCATACATCGGATTTGTCCTTAGCTTGTATACATACTGATTTTACAGAAGAGAGGACCAATAGTAAGGGCTTGTTGCCAGCCCAGCTTCCCGAGTTGTCACCATGTGACATTTACCTCTGGGGATTTCTACAGGCTAGAGTCTACCACAACAATCCCAGAACACTTGACACATTAAAAAACAACATATGTGAAGAAATTTCGAACATTCCTCAAAGAGTACTAAAAAGTGTTTTCCTTAACATGCTTCGATATGCACAACTTTGCTTGGATGTTGGCGGAGAACATTTTGAACATAGACTTTATATTCCTTTCTAAAATATGCTTATTAAACTAATAAAAGTAAATCTGTTACTTAAACTGGTAATTAAATAGTTAATAATGAAACTGCACAATAAAAATGTAGGAAAGCGATGATGTACGTTGATTTTCTTCATTCATATTTCTTTCAGCACAGGGGCCAGTTTTATGTGTGCCACTCTGTACAATGATGCGCTTAACTATCATATTTGTGGGCTGTCATTAGATAGAATAGCTGCAACTCCTTGTAGGGTTCACTGTCATCTTACAGGGAAGTTTTGTGGTGGAGCTCACATGACACATACCTGTCTTCTTCCACGACTTAAGTGGGTATGACACTCAGTTTTTGTTGAGCAATTTTTAACTTCAGATGGGAGAAAAATCAGGTCGGAGACCTGTCTGAGAAGTATACCCTGCTTCTTTGACACACTACGTTTTATGCAGGCGCCACTCTGGCTTGTTGAAACTCTACCTCGGGGGGATATGCATATGACTCGATCTGCATACCCTGATGAGGAAAAGCTTCAGCTTGTGACTAGGAAAGAAATTTTTTCTTATGAGTATCTGTATAGCAAGAAGAAACTCAACGAAACCAGGCTATCAGGTATACCAGCATTTAAAAGTATTCTCACGGCGATAACTAGTGCATATTATGAACATGGTGTGAATGTCTTGCAGAAATTCAATATTCCCAATTTGGGTGAATACATAAGATTACACATGGATACTGACGTGCACTTGCTTTCAGATGTTTTTGAAAGGTTCCGGAGTGTATGCATGGCCACATACTCTCTGGGCTCTGCCTTTTAGTACATGGCACCTGTGTTGTCCTGGGATGCAGTGCTCAAGAAAACGGGGCGCAGCATCGAACTTTTGACTGCTGCTGATAAGATTCTTTACTTTGAGTGCAGGATCCATGGGGGCTTTGCCAGTGTCTCTATAGACACGACAAGGCAAATAATCTACGTATGGGTGTGGGCTCAACACATAGTTCAAGTTATATTCTATATATGGATGTGAATAAGTTATGTGGGCACGCCTTGATACAAACCACTGCTGGTTGGCGAGTTTCAGTGGGTACTCGAAAACGAATTAGAGGCATTAGGTGGAAAAATACTGGGTCTGGAGGCTAATTCTGATGTTGGGTATGTGGTGAAGGCAGACCTCATATACCCCGTTAGTATGCATGAAATGACAAGCGACTTACCATTATGTCCAGAGCAACAAGTGAAACTTCTTTCTTTAAATGAGTGGGTCTGTGCGCAAATTGCTGAATGACTGGGGCCCACAATATCCTAGCACAACGCAATCTGGCTGCTCAAAAAGTTACAACCTGACTTCAAATAATTAATTCAAGAGAATGGCCCTGACTAAAAATAAATCTTAACAATAACCTATACATTTCATTATGCATTTACCTCACAAAAATCTTCATTACACGAACTACAGCAACACAGTAAGGGTCAATACTGCCAGCTAAATAAATGATTCTAACTACTAAAGCCACTAACTACTAATAGGCATGTGGTTAGAAAGGAAAGATTTTGTTACAAAGCAAATAATGTATTTTTTTACCTTAATAATGTGACATCCAGTTCAAATACGATTATAAATCGTCATTGATATCTAGTAGAAAGGTATATAATCATAAATAAAATTCAGTCTCCAAGTTGAACATGTACAGATCATTAGCCTACACTAACACTTCAGAACTCTACCCTCCATCAATGCCAACATCTCACATCTAACATCCATCACTGCTGGCTGTTCACCTCCAATGGCCCAATAGTACTTCCATCACTGCTGGCGACTAACTTCCAACTGCCCAACATTACTGGTAATTAACTTCCAACAATGAGTCCAACCAGCCACAGAGTCTCTTACAAAGAAAGTGCAGTCAGAGATCCAATGCAAAGCGCTACACAGCGCTGCCTACACAGAAACAGCCCACTTACATAGCCCCCCTGTTCCCCACAAAAATTTTACTAATTATTTTGGGCAGTGGCCAGGATCAATTTGTTAAAATTTTTTATATTAACAATATCAAATAGATCAAATGCACACAATTATTAATGCACTGTTGGTCAAAAGCAAAAATTGTCCTCACAGTCCCTAAAGACAGTCCTAATCATTTACCAGAGTTGTAGTCTATGACAGTTTTATGCACAAAGTCTGAGCAGTAAAAGAAAATGCGCACGCAAGCAGTGGATCTCCAAGCGGTCTTGAAGAAGTGTTGTCCTCCTAACAGAAACACAGTTCTGACTCTTGACATGAATATTGGTAATAGTGAGCGTATGCCAAAGAAAACAAAAATGTCGCTGAGAGCTAGCAAGTGACTGACTTTGAAGTTCGCAATATCACACCAGAAAACTGAGACACCAAAGGCATGTCCAGCGTATATCACACTGACACTGGTTTGGTGGAGTCATGGATCCCTCAGACTCTTGACTGCAGACAACTTGTCACGTGATATAAAATAGTCTAGCAGGGACACTTGATTCCTCCCCATTTAAGAGGTCTGTAGCACTGTAAAAGCCCTTACCTTTGCTAGAGTCGCTGAGCCAAGGGATGGGTGATAACAGAGATATTTGGCAGAGGCTCCATCTGGGAGCAATCCAGTGGGACATCAGGAGCGAGTTTTAGGGTAGTGACAGGCCAACAACCCACCAGAAGGTAACAAAGATAGGGGGGAGGGGCACTCTCTACCAGCTGTGCCGAAGATAGAGGGAGGTACCCTGACTCCATCAGACGCTCCCTGGCGAACAGGCCTCCTGTGTGGCAGGTTTCTCTGGGCAAGGACATAAATTATTCGACGAGCAGGGCACAGGTGGTGGGAATGAATCAAGGTGCCACTCTGTGCTGGGAACGAGATTTGGTTGGTCCCTCCCACCTGTTCTGAGGAATCCTGTGTGCCTCATTTATGGCATCCCCTGCTCAGTTTGCTGGGGGGCATAGCTGCTTCACATGGCATGTCAGACATTGCTGACTCACCACAATTAGATAAAGTTGTCGCCCCTTGTTTCCAACCAGTATACCTTGCGTCCATCCATGTATCCATCTGAGCATATGTACCCAGATGGGGGATCCTTGCTGATGTCATGCATGGCCAGTAGACCAGGACCCATGGCACTTGTCACAGTGGGTTGAAAAGACCGTGTGACCGATATCCATGCAGAACCTCTACTGGACTGCACCGACTGATTGTAATTTCTGGCTAAGGTATGAAAAAACTGGACAACTGGGTACTGTCAAAACTGTATTCTTTAACTGTGTTTCATACACTATGTGATCGAAAGTATCCAGGCACCCCCTAAAACATATGTTTTTCATATTAGGTGCATTGTCCTGCCACATACTGCCAGGTACTCCATATCAGCGACCTCAGTAGTCGTTAGAATGTGGCGCTCTGCAGAACTCATGGACTTCGAACTTGATCAAGTGATTGGGTGTCACTTGTGTCATACGTCTGTATGCGAGGTTTCCACACTCCTAAACATCCCTAGGTCCACTGTTTCCGATGTGATAGTGAAGTGGAAACGTGAAGGGACACGTACAGCACAAAAGCGTACTGGGCGACCTCTTCTGTTGACTGAGAGAGACTGCAGACAGTTGAAGAGGGTCGTAATGTGTGATAGGCAGACATCTATCCAGACCATCACACAGAAATTCCAAACTGCGTCAGGATCCACTACAAGTACTATGACAGTTAGGTGGGAAGTGAGATAACTTGGATTTCATTGTCGAGCGGCTGCTCATAAGCCACACATTACGTAGGCAAATGCCAAACTACGCATCGCTTGGTGTAAGAAGCGTAAACATTGGACGATTGAACAGTGGAAAAATGTTGTGTGTAGTGACGAATCACGGTACATAATGTGGCGATCCGATGGCAAGGTGTGGGTATGGTGAATGACCGGTGAACGTCATCTGTCAACGTGTGTAGTCCAACAGTAAAATTCGGATTCGGTGGTGTTGTGGTGTGATCGTGTTTTTCATGGAGGGGGATTCCACCCCTTGTTGTTTTGCGTAGCAGTATCACAGCACAGGCCTACATTGATGTTTTAAGCACTTTCTTGCTCCCCACTGTCGGAAAGCAACTCGGGGATGGCGATTGCATCTTTCAACACGATCGAGCACCTGTTCATAATGTGGCAGAGTGGTTACACGACAGTAACATCCCTGCAATGGACTGGCCTGCACGGAGTCCTGACCTGAATCCTATAGAACACCTTTGCGATGTAGTGAAACGCCGACTTCGTGCCAGGCCTCACCGACCGTCACCGATACCTCTCCTCAGTGCAGCACTCCGTGAAGAATGGACTGCCATTCCTCAAGAAACTTTGCAGCAACTGACTGAACATATGCCTGCGAGAGTGGAGGCTGTTATCAAGGCTATGGATGGGGCAACGCCATATTGTATTCCAGCATTACCGATGGTGGACGCCATGAACTTGTAAGTCATTTTCAGCCAGGTGTCCGGATACTTTTGATCACATAGTGTAGATCCTGACCATCAGCTTGACCTCTGAATTTTATGTCAGATGGAATGGTGTGATGGTTAGGCACTGAATTCTGTTTCAGTGGCAGAATGCTTCAGAATCCTCCAACACGAACTAGCAACTGTTGTGTAAGACCAAGGTGAGCAGCACACCCTTGATAGCTAAAATGGCAGATGAAGCCCGAATTATAACAAGCGACAAATTTGACATGTGTCTGTCATCAACAGCAACATGGTCCCTCCAAGAAGGAATCAGCAAAGTCCACATACACCCAGTGCCATGATTGCTCTGGGTAATTCATGGAGACATTTTTTTGTGATAAGGGCACCTGGTTCTAGGTGCATGCTGAACAGGCATGTTCCATTTGCTTGAAAGCAGAATCAGTTGTAGGGTAATATACACCCCTGGGGACAGTGCTTTCATTTGGGATCTCCTGCAATGGGATACATGCAACAAGTGGAGACTGTGTTGTTCAGTAATGGTGGGACAACAATTTGGCAATTCTGATCTTTGCAACTGACAGTAGGACATCTACAATGTAGAACCTATCACGAAACTTGAGAAACAATCAGAGTGCCACTCTGACCAAACAGGATAATGTTCTGTCTGTCTTCGCTAGACTGCCTGAACCACTCTGCACAAGAGAGGATCCTCACTCATAGCTGCTGCGACTACACATACTGTCAAAGGACATTCGCTGATGTTATCCTGGAGGTTCTAGTCCAGCACAAAACGGATTATCTCCTGCCTATCAAAGTCGATGCTAGGATCCACAAGTAGCCAAAACATGGCATCTCCATTCATACAGTGTGAGATGGGTCTGTAGTGGATTTCATAGGAAAAATTACTCAGGAACAAGGATCAGTGCTATAAACACAGTGCCATTCCATCTGGGAGCTTGGACTGTGCTTAAAACTGCAAGATGAATGGCTTGTTGTCCATAAGGAGGCAGAACAGTGCTGTACAATAAAAAGCTACATTTCTCAAGCTTATATAGTAGAACAGGCCCGATCCTGAAATCCAAACGCTGGCCAACATCCATAAGTTTAACACTTACGCCATGCTGGCAGCGCTGTCCATTGTTGGTGCATGAACCAGCGTTTTGAGACATTTTGGCAGCACAAGGTGGGCTGCGTAGATGAACTCAACCGAAATGAGGTCTACTTTGTCTTGTAAAGTTGGCCATCTGGCCAGGCTGGGATGTCGACACCGATGGGCTTCATATTGGCGTCCTCTGTGTGTTGGTTTCCGCCATGCAGCCACCAACGCTCTTGCCACTGCAGGCCACCACAGGATGACGAGAAGGCGGAGCCAGTACCCTCCGACTCGCCGAAATGTGGGAAACCAGCCAGCACACAACACTCGCTACAGCTGGGCGGGACACAGCTACCCAACCAGCAACATAACAACAACATAAGGTTGCCACATCTGATGCAGCACTGCCAAAGTATGCCATCCATGCAAGGTTTTGGCACTACTAGGGCAGCAACTACCGCCATCCTTGTGACACCATTTCTTGCCACCTTGGGTCATGAGAACGGTATCTGACCACACCTGTGGAACATGGACACAATGGTCAATGCTGGGCTATGCCATTGGACAAGAGTGCACGCCAGTAACTGCTGTAGCTTGTAGGAGTAATAAAGAGTTGACATGCAGGTCTTCTATCTTGCTGTAGCGATTCTCACCTCTGACAAACTCGTGTAGCCCTTGCCAATCAATCAAATCCATAATCCCCAGGGTAAGAAAGCCATCGTCATCTTGACCAGTAGATGAATGGCTCCTCCACCCCTCCATAGTGATCATTTCATCCAGTGACCTACTATATTTTGGCACCCAATATGGGGCACAAGAAACTGTTCACCTTGCTGTAGCACTACATTTTTGGGTGACAGCAGTTGGATTGGCAAAGGTGCTATGATCATCAGCAATGTAGTGTTGTGACTGACAATTCACAAATTTTCACAAATACAACTTTTATTGATGTAAGTTCACAGGGTTGATAACTGAACATATAAACAAAAGGTAACAATAACGAAAAAAAGTCTCCTAATTGAGGCAAACAAAAGTTCACTTCTAATTTTCCACAAAGTTTCGTGATAACACTCTCACACACTAGTAACAGTCCAATTCCGAGACGAAGGGGTAAACTTCAATGGTCCCAGTACACGAGGTCGACATCTGGCGTGAACTGAACTTCGGGCCTGGTTCCAGCCCCTAAATAGCAGTTTCCAGCCAATCAGGTTTTGGCGTAGTGATACTTTCTGCAGGCCATGGCTCGAGCTCCCCCTGCAGGAAGTAGTGCTCGGCATGTCAGTTTCCATTATCTTGCATGTAAATAGCCAGTGTTTACCATGGTGCTTTTGGGTATGCCTTGAGCGTAGACAACCTCGTCCTTTGTGGTGTTATATGGTTGCCGGCCCTCAGGGGCAATCTTGGCTCTGGTACAACATATAGCTTATAAGATTAAGTGATCTCCAAGTGTCTGCATTAGCAGATATCTGGTTTGACGTCTACAGAGTGACTGAGTTGTGGGTGGAGCTTTCTTTTATTTTTCCGTTTCTGTGCACAGTCCTACTGCTTAGTCTATGTCTATAGTATGTTGTTGTTGTTGTTGTGGTCTTCAGTCCTGAGACTGGTTTGATGCAGCTCTCCATGCTACTCTATCCTGTGCAAGCTTCTTCATCTCCCAGTACCTACTGCAGCCTACATCCGTCTGAATGTGCTTAGTGTATTCATCTCTTGGTCTCCCTCTACGATTTTTTCCCTCCACGCTGCCCTCCAATACTAAATTGGTGATCCCTCGATGTCTCAGAACATGTCCTACCAACCGATCCCTTCTTCTAGTCAAGTTGTGCCACAAGCTCCTCTTCTCCTCAATTCTATTCAATACCTCCTCATTAGTTATATGATCTACCCATCTAATCTTCAGCATTCTTCTGTAGCACCACATTTCGAAAGCTTCTATTCTCTTCTTTTCTAAACTATTTATCGTCCACGTTTCACTCCCATACATGGCTACACTCCATACAAATACTTTCAGAAACGACTTCCTGACACTTAAATCTATAATCGATGTTAACAAATTTCTCTTCTTCAGAAACGCTTTCCTTGCCATTGTCAGTCTACATTTTATATCCTCTCTACTTCGACCATCATCACTTATTTTGCTCCCCAAATAGCAAAACTCCTTTACTACTTTAAGTGTCTCATTTCCTAATCTAATTCCCTCAGCATCACCCGACTTAATTAGACTACATTCCATTATCCTAGTTTTGCTTTTGTTGATGTTCATCTTATACCCTCCTTTCAAGACACTGACCATTCCGTTCAACTGCTCTTCCAAGTCCTTTGCTGTCTCTGACAGAATTACAATGTCATCGGTGAACCTCAAAGTTTTTATTTCTTCTCCATGGATTTTAATTCCTACTCCAAACTTTTCTTTTGTTTCCTTTATTGCTTGCTCAATATACAGATTAAATAACATCGGGGATAGACTACAACCCTATCTCACTCCCTTCCCAACCACTGCTTCCCTTTCATACCCTCGACTCTTATAACTGCCATCTGCTTTCTGTACAAATTGTAAATAGCCTTTCACTCCCTGTATTTTACCCCTGCCACCTTGAGAATTTGAAAGAGAGTATTCCAATCAACATTGTCAAAAGCTTTCTCTAAGTCTACAAATGCTAGAAACCTAGGTTTGTCTTTCCTTAATCTTTCTTCTAAGATAAGTCGTAGGGTCAGTATTGCCTCACGTGTCCCAACATTTCTACGGAATCCAAACTGATCTTCCCCAAGGTCGGCTTCTATCAGTTTTTCCATTCGTCTGTAAAGAATTCGCGTTAGTACTTTGCAGCTGTGACTTATTAAACTGATAGTTCGGTAATTTTCACATCTGTCAACACCTGCTTTCTTTGGGATTGGAATTATTATATTCTCCTTGAAGTCTGAGGGTATTTCATCTGTCTCATACATCTTGCTCACCAGATGGTAGAGTTTTGTCAGGACTGGCTCTCCCAAGGCTGTCAGTAGTTCTAATGGAATGTTGTCTACTCCAGGGGCCTTGTTTCGACTCAAATCGTTCAGTACTCTGTCAAACTCTTCACGCAGTATCGTATCTCCCATTTCATCTTCATCTACATCCTCTTCCATTTCCATAATATTGTCCTCAAGTACATCGTCCTTGTATAGACCCTCTATAATCTCCTTCCACCTTTCTGCTTTCCCTTCTTTGCTTAGAACTGGGTTTCCATCTGAGCTCTTGATATTCATGCAAGTGGTTGTCTTTTCTCCAAAGGTCTCTTTAATTTTCCTGTAGGCAGTATCTATCTGACACCTAGTGAGATAAGCCTCTACATCCTTACATTTGTCCTCTAGCCATCCCTACTTAGCAGTTTTGCACTTCCAGTCGATCTCATTTTACTCCTTTTTGCCTGCTTCATTTACTGCATTTTTATATTTTCTCCTTTCATTAATTAAATTCAATATTTCTTCTGTTACCCAACGATTTCTATTAGCCCTTGTCTTTATACTTACTTGATCCTCTGCTGCCTTCACTACTTCATCCCTCAAAGCTACCCATTCTTCTTCTACTGTATTTCTTTCCCCCATTCCTGTCAACTGTTCCCTTATGCTCTCCCTGAAACTCTGTACAATCTCTGGTTCTTTCAGTTTATCCAGGTCCCATCTCCTTAAATTCCCACCTTTTTGCAGTTTCTTCAATTTTAATCTGCAGTTCATAACCAATAGATTGTGGTCAGAGTCCACATCTGCCCCTGGAAATGTCTTACAATTTAAAACCTGGTTCCAAAATCTCTGTCTTACCATTATATAATCTATCTGATACCTTTTAGTATCTCCAGGGTTCTTCCATGTATACAACCTTCTTTCATGATTCTTAAACCAAGTGTTAGCTATGATTAAGTTATGCTCTTCGCAAAATGCTCGCAGACGGCTTCCTCTTTCATTTATTAGCCCCAATCCATATTTACCTACTATGTTTCCTTCTCTCCCTTTTCCTACACTTGAATTCCAGTCACCCATGACTATTAAATTTTCGTCTCCCTTCACTATTTGAATAATTTCTTTTATATCCTCATACATTTCATCAATTTCTTCGTCATTTGCAGAGCTAGTTGGCACATAAACTTGTACTACTGTAGTAGGCGTGGGCTTCGTGTCTATCTTGGCCACAATAATCCGTTCACTATGCTGTTTGTAGTAGCTTAACTGCACTCCTATTTTTTTATTCATTATTAAACCTACTCCTGCATTACGCCTATTTGATTTTGTATTTATAACCCTGTATTCACCTGACCAAAAGTCTTGTTCCTCCTGCCACCGAACTTCACTAATTCCCACTATATCTAACTTTAACCTATTCATTTCCCTTTTTAAATTTTCTAACCTACCTGCCTGATTAAGGGATCTGACATTCCACACTCCTATCCGTAGAACGCCAGTTTTCTTTCTCCTGACAACAACGTCCTCCTGAGTAGTCCCCACCCGGAGATCCGAATGGTGGACTATTTTACCTCTGGAATATTTTACCCAAGAGGACGCCATCATCATTTAATCATACAGTAAAGCTGCATGCCCTCGGGAAAAATTACGGCTGTAGTTTCCCCTTGCTTTCAGCCGTTCACAGTACCAGAACAGCAAGGCTATTTTGGTTAGTGTTACAAGGCCAGATCAGTCAATCATCCAGACTGTTGCCCCTGCAACTACTGAAAAGGCTGCTGCCCCTCTTCAGGACCCACACGTTTGTCTGGCCTCTCAACAGATACCCCACCATTGTGGTTGCACCTACGGTATGGCTATCTGTATCGATGAGGCACGCAAGCCTCCCCACCAACGCCAAGGTCCGTAGTTGATGGGGGGGGGGGGAGGGTTTATAGTATGGTAGTTGTAAACCACGGGACAACATTGACAAGATTAAATGAAAAGTAGTGTGGCAGCAGATTTTTGTTTTTGCATCATGTAGCGCTGACTCAAAACAGTAATACACTCAAAGCACTGCAGGGATGCGATACAAGTCATTGGCCCTGACTTCATCAATTAAACCACTCCAGGTCTGCTGATATACAGTGCACATGCACATAATAGTATTATATGTATTATATCGAATATATCTTCTGAATATGTGCATGTATACACGTTATGGGTGTGTCTCTGCTTGAATGCATTAAGGAGTGCCAAGATTGAAATCATAGAAGATCTTGCATTCATGCAAGAGGCTTATGTAGAAGTATAAAGTAGACAGAGTTTTCTGACGTTAGAGTAAGTGAGTAAGGATCAGGTTAAAATTAGAGCTAGATGGGCTGTCTAATTATGGTGAATACGTAATGTGATTTGTATAGTGCAAACTTAGCATGTTCAATCAAGTCTAGTAGAGAAGCATTGCCAACGACTTTGCCATGGTGACACCAATTCCTGTCAGATCAACGAAGTTGAGCGCTGTTGGGCTTGCCTACCACTTGTATGGGTGACTGTCTGGGTCTGCCAAGAGTGTTGGTAAGTGGGGTGCACTCAGACCTTGTGAGCCCAACTGAGGAGCTACTTGCCTGAGAGGTAGCAGCTCCAGTCACGAAAACTGACAACAGCCAGGAGAGCAGAGTGTTGATCATATGCCCCTCTGTATCCACATCCTGTGATGCTTGGCTGGGAAAAACACAGTGGTTCGTCGATACCGCTGGGCCTTTTGAAGCCTATTCAGTTGGAGACAGAGAGAGAGAGAGAGAGAGAGAGAGAGAGAGAGAAGTGTTGATGTTCTAATGATCCACCTACAAGGCGCTGCTAGGGAAAAAGGAAAAATCGTCTAAGTATGACTAATAGTAGTAAGCCTTGTACCTTAGGTTGAGATGCATAGTGCAAGCCGCTTTCGACAGTCCAAATGGCGAAACTGCTGATTTCGGGCGCACTGAATGGGAATCGCGGGTAAAAACAATGCAGGTACCTATCATCTGTAAGCAAATAGCCCCAGATGCCGAATGCACAAGGCTTCAAACGTCAAGCAAGGCAAGGTTACAGGCAGAGGAGAGTTCCAGATTGAGAAGAGTTTCACACAGAAGCATTAGATGATCAACAGCCTCCAGCAGGTACTACATGAGTCTGCATTATACTCAGTTAAGCTTGTACACCAAGAAGGACTCGCAAAGATTGCCTGTATGTACCTCTGGATGATGGTTCTTGGTTTCCATCGTACCTTTATCTACAGTTTGAATGTCACTTTGATTGTAATGAGTACTTGAACCTAAAGGTTCGATCAGAGTAATAGAATCTGGTGTTTTACACTTACTGAAGCTATAAACTAGTGTCTGTTCTCTTCTGCATGTTCATTGTAAACACATGAAGAAACAATAAAACACAGACCAGTAAGCCAACCAGAGTCTCGTTTCCTTTTCATCCAAGTCATTCTATACTGTTTCCAACCATAGAGACCCGGAAAATCTCAGCTTGACCATATAAAGTACTAAGCAGCGCCGTAAAAGGAAAAGCAATCAATCACTTCAAAGTTTGCAGAAAGAAAAACGTATGAGGGGACAGGATTATTTAGGAATGCAAAAAGATGAATTTGGCAAGAAGAGACCAACAATGAGCAGAAGTAGGAGGGAAATGAAACCAGGATGTACTTGAAAACATTCTTCCTTAAATCGGAACAGGAATTGCAAGGATATTACAGAAGAGCAGAGACAGCTTAATCATTTCCGGCAGGATATGTCTTAGGGTGAAAGAAAAATTTTTGTTAGAAGCCATGTGTACTACGTTCCAGTTAAAAGACGCAGAAATAATTCAGAATCTAATAAATCTCACCGTTCTAACACACTATATTACAATTTTGTAATAGAAGGACAGAGAAAAACTGTCTGCAAGACTATGTTTCTGAATACTTTGTGCTTAGGCGAATGGAGTGTCAGAACATGGGCATCTAGTGCATCAGGAAGAACGCTTGCAGAAGGGCCTCAAATGCAGGAGAGACCAACGAAAGTTTCAGGTGGACGACAATCAGCATCAGATTTTTTTGCAGAGTTGCCGAAACTGGAATCGCATTACTGCCGTCGTTCTTCCACAAAACTCTACATGGAACCTAACTGGCAGAGTAAATCAGAACTACATAGGGAATATATACAATTTTGCAAGAAAAGAGGACAAATCCCAGCTGCTTACAAACAGTTCTGCGAGGTATTCGATGAAAATAATCTTAATTTATTTTCGCCTAAAAAGGACCAGTGCGATCTTTGTTGTTCTCACCAGACAGGAAATCTCTCAGACAATGAATACTCTTTGCATATGGCCCGAAAAACTGAGGCAAGGGAAACGAAAAATAGTGATAAATTAGGATCAGCTAGAGTGTTTACAATGGACCTTCAAGCACTTCTCCTTTCTCCCAGACTAAAAGCATCTGCACTGTACTATAAAAGCAAACTGAAGGTCCACAACTTTACCATCTATGATTTAAAAAGTAACGATGGTTATTGTTACGTTTGGCACGAAAGTGAAGGTGGACTAACAGCTTCGGAATTTGCCAGTATACTCGTGCATTTTATAGAAACGTACGTCCAAAATGATTCAGAAGCTATTTTCTATAGCGACGGATGCACGTACCAGAATCGAAACTCAGTCATCAGTAATGCAGTGGCTTATCTCGCCAATCAGAAAGGCATTACAATAGTGCAAAAATTTCTGGAGAAAGGTCACACTCAAATGGAGTGTGATTCTATGCACTCCACCATAGAAAGGAAGTTAAAAAACAGACATTTATACTCCTGCTGGCTATGTAGAAGTTTGTGCTACCGCAAGACAAAGTCCTAGACCTTATGTTGTCAATTATTTGGACCACACGTTTTTCAAGTCCTATGATAAACTCTCGTTGTATTCGTCTATTCGGCCAGGATCCAAAATTGGGGATCCAATAGTGACTGATATCCGGTGTCTCAAGTATGATCCCTCCGGAAAAATGGAATATAAATTGTTTTGTGGCGGCGTTCGTAGCGACAAACACTTCGCTGTAGAAACGGCTTACGAAGTCACCGCCACACTTTTAATAGCGGGCCGACCGGTCCGCTGGAACAGTGAACAGAAAGATGAAAACCCAAACACTCTGATTAAATAAAAGTCGGTACTTATCTTTATTAACGAAGATACAGAAACACAGTAGTGAACTCCGTGTCTACAGAAATCTGTCTAGTTCGAGTCGGAGCGGCTAGGTCAGCGTCGGCTGACGACAAACAACAACTCTGCTGCGATGAACACACAACTGACTAGCAAGTACACAAATCGGTGGCGAGTATACAACTGAGCGGCGAATACTGAACTGTCCTAGCGCTCGCGACTCCAGCGCTTAAGAAGCCAGAAGCCAGCGGTGGCGCGCGCAGACTTGCGGCGATTTCCTGTATCGCTGGCGCTGCTTATGTGGACGGCGTCCGGACTTCGATGCTGCCAACCTTTTGGCAGCGGGCTCGGTTGGCATTACTGGCTAGGATATAACAAATTGAAATTCAGCGATACATGGGAACCACTTCCAAGAAGGATGTCAAACATACCCAGCTCATTTACAGTGCCCCCTCTCTACAGTTCACCACTAAAGATCAGCGCAGAAAAGTTTACGCATTTGCAACAACTAAAGCTAGTGCTTCCTAAGGATGTGCATTCATTTTATGACACACTGTCTCACATTTGTAATGAGAGAACATGTCTGTGTCTAAAAAAATGCAGCCAAAAATAAACTTGTTTACAGCCACCTATGACTGTCAGTGTAGCAGCAATAGTAACAATAATAAATGTTAATAAACTGCACAAATGTTTACAGTAAGAAAAGGTTAATTAAAGCTAACAACATTGTTTCTATGTATTTTAAACACTGTAATTTACTAACATCCAGATTCCAATATTTTGATCAAACTGAAATTATTCATTTCACTTTATATTTGCAACAATGTATCGTTACAGACGTTTCATAATACACAAATAATGCAAAATTTAAGTAAGATTTAAAAAAAAAATTCATTTCAATTCTTAACCGTGCACTCGTTACATGCCTCTTATCTCCATCACTACAAAAAAAAAAAAATAACTGTGAAAACCTCGTAACTCCAAAAGCCGGCAGACAATTTGAAGTGCATAATAAAGTCTTATGTACCAATGACCGGATCCATATTGTGTAGCAGAAAACACTACATTTGACTAATCAGGTCCTCATGTGATTTCTATAGTTAGTTTTTTGTTTCTCCTGTAAAATTTGACCAATTTGAGTTACGAGGTTTTCATTGCCTAGCGACGCTACTTCCTTTGTTTTCGGATTGCATTTCCTTAGGATTCTTCCAATGAATCTCAGTCTGGCATCTGCTTTACCGACGATCAACTTTATGTGATCATTCCATTTTAAATCACTCATAATGCGTACTATCAGATAATTTATGGAATTAACTGCTTCCAGTTGCTGACCTGCTATTTTGTAGCTAAATGATAAGGGATCTATCTTCTTATGTATTCGCAGCACATTACACTTGTCTACATTGAGATTCAATTGCCATTCCCTGCACCATGCGTCAATTCGCTGCAGATCTTCCTGCATTTCAGTACAATTTTCCATTGTTACAACCTTTCGATACACCACAGCATCATCTGCAAAAACCCTCAGTGAACTTCCGATGTCATCCACAAGGTCATTTATGTATATTGTGAATAGCAACGGTCCTATGACACTCCCCTGCGGCACACCTGAAATCACTCTTACTTTGGAAGACTTCTCTCCATTGATAATGACATGCTGCGTTCTGTTATCTAGGAACTCTTCAATCCAATCACACAATTGGTCTGATAGTCCATATGCTCTTACTTTGTTCATTAAACGACTGTGCGGAACTGTACCAAACGCCTTGCGGTAGTCAAGAAACACGGCATCTACCTGTGAACCCGTGTCTATGGCCCTCTGAGTCTCGTGGACGAATAGCGCGAGCTGGGTTTCACACGACCATCTTTTTCGAAACCCATGCTGATTCCTACAGAGTAGATTTCCAGTCTCCAGAAAAGTCATTATACTCGAACATAATACGTGTTCCAAAATTCTACAACTGATCGACGTTAGAGATATAGGTCTATAGTTCTGCACATCTGTTCGACGTCTCTTCTTGAAAACGGGGATGACCTGTGCCCTTTTCCAATCCTTTGGAACGCTACGCTCTTCTAGAGATCTACGGTACACCGCTGCAGGAAGGGGGGCAAGTTCCTTCGCGTACTCTGTGTAAAATCGAACTGGTATCCCATCAGGTCCAGAGGCCTTTCCTCTTTTGAGCGATTTTAATTGTTTCTCTATCCCTCTGTCGTCTATTTCGATATCTACCATTTTGTCACCTGTACGACAATCTAGAGAAGGAACTACAGTGCCGTCTTCGTCTGTGAAACAGCTTTGGAAAAAGACATTTAGTATTTCGGCCTTTAGTCTGTCATCCTCTGTTTCAGTACCATTTTGGTCACAGAGTGTCTGGACATTTTGTTTTGGTCCACCTACCGTTTTGACATAAGACCAAAATTTCTTAGGATTTTCTGCCAAGTCAGCACGTAGAACTTTACTTTCGAATTCATTGAACGCCTCTCGCATAGCCCTCCTCACACTACATTTCGCATCGCGTAATTTTTTGTTTGTCTGCAAGGCTTTGGCTATGTTTATGTTTGCTGTGAAGTTCCCTTTGCTTCCGCAGCAGTTTTCTAACTCGGTTGTTGTACCACGGTGGCTCTTTTCCATCTCTTACGATCTTGCTTGGCACATACTCATCTAACGCATATTGTATGATGGTTTTGAACTTTGTCCACTGATTCTCAACACTATCTGTACTTGAGACAAAACTTTTGTGTTGAGCCATCAGGTGCCCTGTAATCTGCTTTTTGTCACTTTTGCTAAACAGAAAAATCTTCCTACCTTTTTTAATATTTCTATTTATGGCTGAAATCATCGATGCCGTAACCGCTTTATGATTGCTGATTCCCTGTTCTGCGTTGACTGTTTCAAATAGTTCGGGTCTGTTTGTCACCAGAAGGTCTAATATGTTATCGCCACGAGTCGGTTCTCTGTTCAACAGCTCAAGGTAGTTTTCAGATAAAGCACTTTAAAAAATTTCACTGGATTCTTTGTCCCTGCCACCCGTTATGAACGTTTGAGTCTCCCAGTCTATATCCGGCAAATTAAAATCTCCACCCAGAACTATAACATGGTGGGGAAATCTACTCGAAATATTTTCCAAATTATCCTTCAGGTGCTCAGCCACAACAGCTGCTGAACCAGGGCCTATAGAGACATCCAATTACCATGTCTGAGCCTGCTTTAACCGTAACCTTCACCCAAATCATTTCACATTTCGGATCTCCGTCAATTTCCTTCGATACTATTGCACTTCTTATCGCTATAAACACGCCTCCCCCTTCACTGTCCAGCTTGTCTCTGCGGTATACATTCCAATCTGAGTTTAGGATTTCATTACTGTTTACGTCTGGTTTCAGCCAACTTTCTGTCCCTAATACTATATGGGCGTTGTGACCGTTTATTAATGAGAGCAGTTCTGGGACCTTTCTATAGACGCTCCTGCAGTTTACTATTAGCACATTAATATTGTTATTCCCTGTTGCATTTTGCCTACTCCTACCTTGTCGCATCTCAGGAGGCGTCTTGTCGGGCCTAGGGAGGGGATTCTCTAACCTAAAAAACCCCCATGTGCACTCCACACGTACTCCGCTACCCTTGTAGCCGCTTCCGGCGTGTAGTGCATGCCTGACCTATTCAGGGGGACCCTACATTTCTCCACCCGATAGCGTAGGTCGAGAAATTTGCACCCCAGATCTCCGCAGAATCATCTGAGCCTCTGGTTTAAGCCTTCCACTCGGCTCCAAACCAGAGGACCGCGATCGGTTCTGGGAACGATACTACAAATAGTTAGTTCTGATTCCACCCCGCGAGCGAGGCTTTCTGCCTTAACCAATTCCGCCAACCGCTTGTACGAACTGAGGATGACCTCTGAACCCAGACGGCAGGAGTCATTGGTGCCGACATGAGCAACAATTTGCAGTCGGGTGCACCCAGTGCTCTCTATCGCCGCCGGTAGGGCCTCCTCCACATCTCGGATGAGACCCCCCCGGCAAGCAGACAGAGTGAACACTGGCCTTCTTCCCCGACCTTCCCGCTATTTCCCTAAGGGTCTCCATCACCTGCCTTACGTTGGAGCTCCCAATAACTAATAAACCCCTCCCCCCGTGTGCCTGCTCGGACCTTGCTGAAGGAGCAGCCACATGTCCACTCACAGGCAGAGCGGGCGATGCCACACGGCCAGCCTCCACATTTACCCTCCGCCTCGTGCGCCGCTGAACCCGCCACTCCCCTTGGGGAGAGGGTGGCCCAACCGCGCCCGATACCCGCGAAGATGTCTCGACAGCAGGGACAGTGTGTGAAGCATGTAACAACTGGGGTGTACCATGCGACGCACGAGACTCCCCACTGCCGCTACACTCCGAGGCAGCAGCCTGAAGACGGCTGACTGCGGCCATCAACTCGCTCAACTGTTCGCGAACAGTGGCCAGCTCCTCCTGCGTCCGTACACAGCAGTCACACATTCTATCCATCCTAAGAAATCAATTTACTGTACGGAGTTAATCAACTTTTAACTAGACTGCTAATTCACTAAAGGCGGCTGATTGTTGGCTAAACTGTGATTGCTAGCCACTTCTTGTAGAAAACAATGAAAATAGCACTACCTGTCTCTGGACTGTATTCAAAACAAACACTTGCACTACTGGCTCTGTGGCTGACTAAAGGGACTCTCTCTGACTGTATTAAAAACAAACACGAAATCTATGGAACAATATTACTATCACTCGACAATTAAAGCTTCCTAAAAGCAAAAACACACGGAAGAAGAAGTGACAAGTAAGAAAAATACAGCTAATACTTAAATTAAGGTAGCTCGCTGCACAGCAGACGTGAAGCAGGCAGCAGTTACGACGACACTGACACTATTGCCACTATGGCTGACTAAAGGGACTCTCTGACTTATTCAAAACAAACACGAAATCTATGGAACACTATTACTAGCACTCGACAATTAAAGCTTCCTAAAAGCAAAAACACACGGAAGAAGAAGTGACAAGTAAGAAAAATACAGCTAATACTTAAATTAAGATAGCTCGCTGCACAGCAGACGTGAAGCAGGCAGCAGTTACGACGACGCTGACACTACTGCCGCTATGGCTGACCAAAGGGACTCTCTGACTTATTCAAAACAAACACGAAATCTATGGAACACTATTACTAGCACTCGACAATTAAAGCTTCCTAAAAGCAAAAACACACGGAAGAAGAAGTGACAAGTAAGAAAAATACAGTTAATACTTAAATTAAGGTAGCTCGCTGCACAGCAGATGTGAAACAGGCGGCAGTTACGACGACACTGACAATAAGGGTAACTTTATACCAGGTAGGGTATCTTTGTTGCACTAACGGTTCTACTTTTGTTTCAAATGGCTATTTTCATTATTTTGTACCAAAAGTAACAGATTATTACCCGGTAGTTAGTATTTCAGTTGCCTTTCCCTCTGCCTTACAAGGTCTTAGTCTTGTAATTGGTCATTATTGCACTGGCTGTGGAAAAAGCGAGGCCTACGAGAAAGACAGGCTGCGGCGCGCACGTCACGAAGGTAGGCCTGCGCTCGCTCAGCAGCAGACCACTCGTAACTGGATGTGTACGTACAAACGAGAACTGCATCTTCTACTAGAATCCGCTTTATAGAGTCTAACTGGTTTTAGTCCTACAATGATCGGAAGTCCATAAGCCTACTTATAATTTGATACAGCTGCACTGGGGTATAATAAAATTAAAAGCATGCCAAAATGATTATCAGTTGCATAAGGCACCTCTTCTTATATGAAATGAGGACTGTTAAGCAGAAGAGACTAACAAGCCGTTCTACCGTTTACATCGAGTATTGATCTTAAATTTTGTTGTAGTACTGTTGAACAGTAAGACTTCATAATAGAAAATTCCAGTAGAAGATGCAATTCTCGATAGTACATACACGCGCAGCTGCAATTTAAAAGATTTAGTAACGCACTTTGTCTGCTGAAGTGAGCGTGCGACCGAGTTCACGCCCACGTTCGTGAGTTACGCGCCACGGCCTGTCTGTCTCGTGGGCCTCGTGTAAAAAGCACCTGACGACAATGATTTGAGTTGAACAATGGCAGGTCGATTTCAAAGTAAACCTGCAATACTGGAATAGCACTGTTTGTTTCTATTTCTTATTAACACCTTATTTCCTTCCGGCAAGATCTAAACTTACCAGAGCACTAGTCATAAGAAAATTATTGTTTTCCAGACTGGGTATAACTTTGCACTAGTATTAGAATCAAAATTTTACTCGAATAGCGCAAAATTAGTATACATTTTCATTTTTCCAAGCACTCAGTACCCATAGTCGTTAAATGTTCTTTAATTATCTAATTAGAAACAATATATGGGAATGCAGTGCTGTGACACAGTACCAGATTTCCACATTATGCCCCCCAGTTATTAAATAAGTTTAACACCGGTAAATTAATTTAATACGAAACAAACTGTGCAAAATTCTCTTTTACCTCAACTTCGTTTCCATCTGCATCAATTCTCGTTGACAGTTTATTTCCTGTTTTTGGCATAGAAGTAATTAATAAAATAAATAAATAAATTTAATTGCGATAATAATAGCAATAAGTTAAAAATTGTTAAAACAAGTTTAAATTTCGTAATCAACCAATACGATTTAGATTTACACTCCACGAACAGTTCCTGAGATTTTATGACAGCTGAAAAAGCGTAAATGTGGGGCGACCCTAATGTGATGTCAGCTTTCGAAGAACACACACATGAACGAAGATAAACGACGGAGACAGCACTCCCGAGAAAAGTACAGACTACAGACTGCTTGACGGTCTAACTGGGCCCGTAATTTTACGAGGGTTAAAAGTGTCAAGAACCAAATGTGTCTATTGTGCTGTGTAATTTATTTTGTTTCTAGTATTTTCTAGAAGAGGAAAAATGTTACACCGATTGACTGTACATCGATATATTGCAGCGATATGAACATCGATTATTAATGTCAATAAGACGCGGTGTGCACAGCGTAGCCGACGAAGCTAATTGTCAAAACATTGAAAATTACAAGATTTGAAATTTAGCTTGTATTTGTGTTGTCAATTTCGCAACGTTGATTGTTAGGAATTATTTAATTGTTAATGTCATATGAAGATGTCTGTCGCCGCAAATGTATTTACTTCTAAGCCAAAAACAGGAAATAAACTGTCAACGAGAATTGATGCAGATGGAAATGAAGTTGAGGTAAAAGAGAACTTTGCACAGTTTGTTATGTATTAAATTAATTTACCGGTGGTGCACTTATTTAATGACGGGGGGGGGGACATAATGTGGAAATCTGGTACCATGTCACAGCACTACATTCCCATAGCCTATTATTGTTTCTAATTAGATTACATTCAACATTCATATCAATTTGGACTTTGTGATTTATGAAACACATTTGATTCGAATTACGTGCTTCTGTTTAAGACCTTGTCAATGGTGAAGCTGTTGAAACGACACAACATTAATCTTTATCTAAATTTAACTTCACTTTCAGATCGGTACCCAACATTCCTAATTCCATTAGGGCCTAACTTCAAAAGTGAAGAGACCAGTAAAATACTCCTTATGCAATTTTAGTTGTTGGTATTGAGATTGGAACAGTGGATAAGAAAAAAAAGCATTGTACAGGTTTTAATCGTTGACAGAACTACTTCCAGAATTCTGCATGAATAATATCACATAAAATTTTTTAACAAGTCTGGTAGAATATTGGGTTTATATTTTGATGAAAAGTTGGCTGCATTGCCACATCTCAGAGTTGAAAATTTCATGGAAATATATATATATGTGTGTGAACATCATTAAGGATTACAAATGTGTCTGGAGAGGTGACATGGCTTGACTCCTGCAGTTTCTTCCTGCATCTATTAGAATATGGTGTATCAAAAGATATTATATGCTTCCCACATGTTCCACACCCACGAGAATCGTCTCATTTTTTGGGTCTATGGAACGAAAACTGAATCTAATCTAATCTAGTGAGGAAATTAGGCTGGCATGCAGTGCCTACTGAACCAACTCAATATCCAGCCTGTGCACCGAGCCTGGCAAACCACCACTCTCAATGAGGCAGCATCTTCTCATGGTGAGACATGCTTTGCAGGTCTTATTTTTCACAATCATTACTTTCATTAGATTCAATACCACAGTAATCCATCTTTTGGGTGGTGTTTGAACTCTAGCAGCAAACAACAAAACCACAAACAACAAAATCTGGACATGAAAATGCCTTGTTCATTGTAAGTAGCAGATGTAAGATTATGAATTGACAGGTCTTTATCGCAGATAATTAAAAGTCTAAATTATCTGCATATGGTGCTGGCAAACCTCCAGTAAACTATGGCAAAAATATTTTGGTTTTTGTGTTATTAAAAAAACAAATATCCGTCCATTTTGATAGCTAATTGCAACTGACATGTCATAAATAATACTGTAAAATATGGTCTTAAACATTTCATTGTGATGTAGAGACATTATTTCTCAAAATCTATGTTGAATTTGGTTCCTCCGCATCAAATGTTCAGTCAGAGAGAGATTTTTTCACAGTTTGTGGAGATAGATTTTAAGGAAATATTATGACATATTTATTAAGGGCGGTTCTTGCTACTTACTACAGTTCACAGTCCTAAATACTGCTGGCCTGCCTTAAAGGCCTATTTTATTTCAAATAGTGAAGATGATTGATTGAGATTGATTTGGCAGGTTATGACATTACATGGGGAACATGATGTTGAAGAAACTGAACATTGTCTTCCCGAATGCTGTCTAAGTTTTCTGTAGCATAGTTTGCTCTTAATTCAAATCTGCTTTATAATCTGCTTCTGAAATCTCTGTCTTACCATTACATAATCGGTCTGAATTCTTCTGGTGTCTCCAGGTCTCTTTCACATGTAGAACCTTCTTTCATGATTTTTAAACCAAGTGTTAGTGATGATTGAATTATGCTCCATGCAAAATTCTACCAGGCAGCTTCCTCTTTCAATTCTTTCTCCCCCAGCCCACGTTATCTTACAGTTTTTCCTTCTCTTACTTTTCCTTATCGAATTCTGATCCCCCATCACAAATAAATTTTTGTCTCCCTCAATTGTCTGAATACTTTCTTTTATCTCATCATACATTTCTTCAGTCTCTTCTGCTGTTCATAGTATCTCAACTACATTCCTATTTTCTTATTCATTATTGAACCTAATCCTGCAGTGTCCCTATTTGATTTTGTGTTTATAACCCTGTATTCGTCTGACCAGAAGTCCTGTTCCTCCTGCCACTGAAGTTCACTAATCCCCACTATATCTTAACTTCAAAGTATCAGTTTCCCTTTTTAAATATTCTAATATATGTGTCTGGTTAAGTGATCTTCACACTCCAATCCTAGAACACCAATTTTTTTTTTCTTCTTATGACGACATTCTCCTGAGTAGTCCCCACCTGAAGATTAAAATGAGGGACTGTTTTACCCCTGGAATATTTTATCCAAGAGGTTGCCATCATCATTTAACCATATAGCAGAGCTGCATATACTTGGGAAAAATTATGACTGGACTTGCCCCTTGCTTTCAGCTGTTCACAGTTTCAACAGAAACACATTTGTTGTGGCTGCACCTTCAGTACAGCTATCTGTATTGCACAGGCACACAAGCCACCACACTAATGGTATGATCCATGGTTCATGGAGGGTGGATTTTCGTGTTAATACAATACTGAAACAAAATTTTGATATGCATAGAAATTATAGGTGCAACAACTTGGTTATGAACAGCGTATTGACCACATTATCATAGCCACCGTATATACAAAGTCAACATCCACGGCAGTAGTACCAGTTTATATATCAGCTAGCTCAGTAGATGATAAAGAGGTTGAAAGAAAATATTCATGAGGTAAAAGAAATTATTCAGATAGCTGAAGGGGAAGGAAATTGTGATGGGTACTGCAATCTGAGAAAAATAGTAGAACGTGGGCTAGGGGAAAGGAGTAAAAGAGGAAGCTGCCTGGTAGAATTATGCACAGAACATAATTTAATACTTGCTAACAATTTATTTAAGGATCATGAAAGAATGCTGTGTGTGCGAAAGAGACCTGGAGACAATGGAAAGTTTCAGACAGATTACATAATTATTATTATTTTTTTTTTTGCTCATGTTAGAATTGTGCTAAATATATACAATTAAATGTATAATTGTTCCCATAAAATCATAGTTATATGTACATGGATTATAAAAAATAAATTAACAAGACAAAGCAGTTGACCAAATCTGCATTCAGATAACATTTCTCCAAACCTGAACCACACCTAGGGCATTGTCATTTGCAAGTTGTAAATCTTGTTCTGAGATTGAAAATGAACAGAGGCACAATGGATGGCTGTTTGTTCTTGGCCACATTTGCAGTTCCCATCCCCAGATATGAAGCTCCATGACTTAAAAGATGACTTAGCCCTGCCAACACTAGTTCTTATTTGCTTAAGGGACCTCCAAACACCCCAGTCCTCATTGTAACCAGATGGAAGATGTTCACACGGTTCCATCCACTCATGATGTTTGGAGCTCCACAATCAAGCCTTGCCTTATCTGGAGGTACTTCCAAAGACCTTGATGTCTAGAGGAAACTTATGCTTGATTTCAGCCCATACTGAGTGTGTTGTTGGCCAAATAGTGGTTGAGCTTCAACGACCTCAGCCGTCAGTTGTTCTTGATCAGCAGTGACGTTTTGAAAAATACTTGGAATTGCAATAACTTTTTAACAGGTGTGGGTTTTAAGCATCCAGTGACCAACCTGCAAGCTTTGTTCAAGGCAGTGCCCACGGTCTTGGCATGGATAGATCTTTGCCACACAGGGTATACATATTCTGCAGCAGAGAATCAGTGTTGTGGTTCTGATAGTAAGACAGAGATTTTGAACTGCAAAACATTTCCAGTGGCAGATGGGGACAGTGGTTTAAAACTGAAGAAATAGCGGAAATGTAGGAAATTAAGGAGATGGGACCTTGATAAACTGAAAGAGTCAGAGGTTGTTGAGACAATCAAAGAAAGCATTAGGCAACAGTTGACTGAAATAGTGCTAAGGAGGAGAACAGATGACAAATGGGTAGCTTTGTGAGATGAAATAGTGCAGGCAGCAGATGGTCAAATAGGCAAAGTCCACTAGGAATCCTTGGATAACACACAATATATTGAATCTAATTGACAGAAGGAAAAGATACAAAAATGTAGGAAATGATGCATGCAAATGGGAATACAGACATAAAAAAATTAGATTGTCAGGAAGTACAAAGTGGCAAAGCAGAAATGACTATAAGAGAAATGCAAATCTGTAACAGCATGTATGACTCTGGGAAAGATAGAAGCCACTCTGAGACCACAACAACAATAGTGCTGTTTTATCTCTCAGGCAATTGACTGAGAAAATTAATGGTTCCAGCATTGAGTCACAGTCCAGCTTATAGTTTTAATCTGTCAGGAAGATTCAAACTGGCTGCAGGAAAGTGAAATTTCATCCATACATTCAAATTCAGCATGTAAACTGGTAACTACTCCATAGAGCACCCTTAAATCATCATCATCATCATCACATCATCTATCTCCTGGTTCATTCCTATTGTGTAGGGATGAAACATTAAAGAAAATCAGTAAAATGATAGTTCCGTGGTAGACTATGTGTCAGCACTCCTGGTACGAGTTGTATGATCTGCACACCTTAAAATTACTATAAACAGTAAGTCAGATATCAGGTACAGGTATGTACTCATAATCTTTTGTGTATTGTGGTATGAAGTGCACTTCAATTACATGTTTGCTTCTTGGTGACAGTATCACAAAGTTTAATATATAAAGTGACAGAACATTTGAACTGATTAAATTATGATTTTGTCACTTTAAATAACATATTTGATTCCGAAATACCCTCTTTTTTTTATTGAAAAAGGTAACAGGGCTCAGGTGTAGCAGATGAGGAAGAAAGTGATGAAAAATATTGCTGTGTGAACACAGTTGATATTAAAGAGTTAGAGAGGACACTCAAAAAACCTGCAAATACACTCCTGGAAATGGAAAAAAGAACACATTGACACCGGTGTGTCAGACCCACCATACTTGCTCCGGACACTGCGAGAGGGCTGTACAAGCAATGATGACATGCACGGCACAGCGGACACACCAGGAACCGCGGTGTTGGCCATCGAATGGCGCTAGCTGCGCAGCATTTGTGCACCGCCGCCGTCAGTGTCAGCCAGTTTGCCGTGGCATACGGAGCTCCATCGCAGTCTTTAACACTGGTAGCATGCCGCGACAGCGTGGACGTGAACTGTATGTGCAGTTGACGGACTTTGAGCGAGGGTGTATAGTGGGCATGCGGGAGGCCGGGTGGACGTACCGCCGAATTGCTCAACACGTGGGGCGTGAGGTCTCCACAGTACATCGATGTTGTCGCCAGTGGTCGGCGGAAGGTGTACGTGCCCGTCGACCTGGGACCGGACCGCAGCGATGCACGGATGCACGCCAAGACCGTAGGATCCTACGCAGTGCCGTAGGGGACCGCACCGCCACTTCCCAGCAAATTAGGGACACTGTTGCTCCTGGGGTATCGGCGAGGATCATTCGCAACCGTCTCCATGAAGCTGGGCTACGGTCCCACACACCGTTAGGCCATCTTCCGCTCACGCCCCAACATCGTGCAGCCCGCCTCCAGTGGTGTCGCGACAGGCGTGAATGGAGGGCCGAATGGAGACGTGTCGTCTTCAGAGATGAGAGTCGCTTCTGCCTTGGTGCCAATGATGGTCGTATGCGTGTTTGGCGCCGTGCAGGTGAGCGCCACAATCAGGACTGCATACGACCGAGGCACACAGGGCCAACACCCGGCATCATGGTGTGGGGAGCGATCTCCTACACTGGCCGTACACCACTGGTGATCGTCGAGGGGACACTGAATAGTGCACGGTACATCCAAACCGTCATCGAACCCATCGTTCTACCATTCCTAGACTGGCAAGGGAACTTGCTGTTCCAACAGGACAATGCACGTCCGCATGTATCCCATGCCACCCAACGTGCTCTAGAAGGTGTAAGTCAACTACCCTGGCCAGCAAGATCTCCGGATCTGTCCCCCATTGAGCATGTTTGGGACTGGATGAAGCGTCGTCTCATGCGGTCTGCACGTCCAGCACGAACGCTGGTCCAACTGAGGTGCCAGGTGGAAATGGCATGGCAAGCCGTTCCACAGGACTACATCCAGCATTTCTACAATCGTATCCATGGGAGAATAGCAGCCTGCATTGCTGCGAAAGGTGGATATACACTTTACTAGTGCCGACATTGTGCATGCTCTGTTGCCTGTATCTATGTGCCTGTGGTTCTGTCAGTGTGATCATGTGATGTATCTGACCCCAGGAATGTGTCAATAAAGTTTCCCCTTCCTAGGACAATGAATTCACGGTGTTCTTATTTCAATTTCCAGGAGTGTAGATATGCCACTGGCTCATATAATATGCCATTAGAAGAGCTCAAAAATGTTAACTTGTTATGATGTAATGCTCAGTTAATGAAATATGTCCAGCTGGAGCTTGCTACCTACACTGGTGTCCAAAATTAAAGCAACAAACAGAAATTTTGCAAAGTTGCATTTATTTTGCCACAAAACTATATAAACAGGTGATAGTAAAGTAGAAACAATTTAAGGAGTACAGAACATATTCAACTGCAACATGCATAATGATAGACAAAAATGTTCTCAATTTTTTCTAAATTAATGGATTTAGACACACATTCTGACAACTGGTTAATGTGTTCAGTACCGGGTGTGACCACCTCTGGCACCAATACAGGCATGACAGTGATGCTGCATGCTGTAAATGATGTCATCAATCTCATGTTGAGGCAGTAACACCCATTCTTCCTGCAGAGATGCTCGCAAGTCTTGGAGAGTTGTTGGTGTGTCCCTACTGCATCCCAGATTTGCTCTATAGGATTCAAATCATGAGCAAGCATGCCACACCATGTGTGCAAATTCTTCCGTTTGTAAGAAAATATCAACCACCCGTGCTCTTTGAAGTCTAACATTATCATCTGTCAGTACAAAGTCTGGGCCCATGGCACCTCACAACAACCCCACATGAGGTCCCAAGATCTCATCACGATACCTGACAGCAGTTAAACCTTGCTGATCCAACTGTAGAATTTCATGAAGAAGTCATCTTGATGTTGGAGATCTTTTGTCTGTGTTTGCTTTAACAATAACATATGTGTTTGAGTGGGGTACACCTTTAGCAAAACACTATAGATACTGATAGACAGTGACAGTGACAACTCAGAACATTGAACTTGGCAATGAAGAAGATGACGAAAAAAGAAACCTTGCAGGTGGAAAAAAAAAAAAACAGACACTATAAAAATGTAATACAGCAGGAAAATGACACCATGAGGTAAGTAGCCATAACAATAAGAAAACCCACTGATGATACTGCAATTGCAGTGATACATGTGTGGGACAAAAACAAAATAGTGTTTTGCTAATGGCGGACCCCACTCAAAAACATATGTTATCATGAAGAAGTGTTCAAGTGGTCAACATAAGTCCTGCTCACACTATTAGGGGCCCTTCTCAGTATCAGTCTCTTTCCACAATGTTTGGGTTTGAAAACGTGTTCCACATTCCCTCCATATGTGAATCAGTCGAGACTCTCACTACAGATCAAATCAGGACTCATCTGTGGACAGAACATTAGCCCACTGTTTGACTGGCCAGGTGGCATGTTGACAGTTCCACTCTAGACATTCCCTTCTGTGAAAATGGATCAGAGGTACACATACAGCAGGTCTCCAACAATAAAGGCCATTCCACAGAAGCCTTCTATATGCTGTTTTACTCAATACAAGTCCAGTGGATGCTGGGAGGTCAGATGCCAGCTGCCTTGCAGTACTAAAGCAGTGCCAACGTCCCCTTACTGTGAAATAATGGTGCTCTCTTTCTCTTGTCACACGTGGTCGGCCCTGCTCTTTTCTTCAGAATACAGTTCTGGTCTGTATGAACTGTTACCACATCCCAAAAACAACAGAACAATTCATGTTAAGCCTTTGGGCCACATCAGTTTGTGACTGCCCTGCTTCTATTCTTCCTGTGTCCCTCCACTGCAGAGTGTCTGGTAGGCATCTTCACTGTCTGATACAACACCATCTATGCCTGTGTACACATACAGCACCATCTATGACTGTGTACACAAAGATTGTGGGTTTGGACTACCCGGCAGGCACTACACACTTGATAGGTGCCCTGACATCATTGTTGGTGCGGTTAGTCACTGACCAGAATGCCATCTTCTGTGCAGAACACAATTGTGCGGACATGTTTGTAAACAGTTAGTATGATTACATCATGAAGTAGACATAGGACAGGTAAATAGTGGTTTGATGTTTTAATTTTGGATACCAGTATATTTGAAATGCGTTCTTTTATGTCTTGATGACATTTGATAGCTGTTGGCCTGCTTAATTATTTCAGTAGTCTCTCTTACTTTCACTGGTGCGAATGTGGCTGCTGAGCAGGCACAAATTGGGCTTCTACTTTAAAGTGGAGAAAATGGAAGAAGTACTTAGGTGCCAAAAGCATCTTTATGTACTATACACACAGTGGTGTGCCACAGACATCTGGCAGGGAAGTGTCATTGTTTCCAGCCACCTCCATGTTAAGGAAATGATGCCACGGACACAGTGGTGGCGTGGCTGTGAAATGTTTACCACCTTACTTCATTTGTTAAGATGGAGGTCGCTTAGAGCAGTATCTTGTCTCCACCACATCACTGCCATATGCCCACACTGTGCCACTTCTGTGTGTATTGGACCTTACAGTAGCTTGAATTTGACAGCATAGCAGCAGAACCAGGCCACAATGGTGTGAGGTGATGATCTCTTTACCATTGTCAAAACAACCAAATAGAAAATATATGGGTGCTAATGAAAGGAAATGTCCAAATAATATTCTGAATTGAATATGTGCAGAATTTATATGAGGAAGCCATGGAAAATGTTACAAAGGGCATTCAAAAAGTTTTGCACAGTCGTCTCTAATGTTTTTATTTTTTGCAGGAGGAGAATGAAATTTTTTTTTGAACATATGTGGAACATTTAGCTATACATTGAGCCTGCTCAATGTAGCATCCATCAGCTGTGACACATGATGTAAATGCACTTTGGTAAAATTCTGGGGATTGACTTTTACACCATCGCTTGACACAGGAAATAAGGTCTTTCTCGCTATCAAATGTTTTACCGCACAGGTGGGCCTTCAGATGACCAAATAGGTAAAAATAAGACGGAACCAAGTCCGGACTGTATAGAGGATGAGGAACAATTTTCCAACCCATTTTCCTGATTTTCTGCTGCGTCATAAGGGCTGTAAGGGGTTTGGCATTGTCATGGTGTAGTCTGATGAGCTGACCCTGAAGCTGTGGTCTGTGGCTCTTGACGCACGTCACAGCTTGTCTAAATACAAACAGTAATGGTCCTGGTTAATTTTGGAGTAAGGTTCCAAAAAGTCATTGAAAATAACACCACACTGATCCCCAAAGAAGGAGGCCATCACCTTTTGGCCTGCTGTTCGTGAAAGTCTTGGTTTCTTCTTCCCAGGGGATTACATATGACACCACTCCATGGATTGGGTTTTGCTTTCAGGTTCAGACAAAAACAACCATGTTTCATCCTGGGTAATGACGCTGTCGAAACACTGTTTCCACTCTTCAGTAAAGGTCTTCATGAGACTCTTGCACACATTCTTCCTCATCGTTTTCATTTCTCTTGTCAATAATCTAGGCACCCAACATGCACAGATTTTTCTGTCCCCTAGTGACCGTAGCAGTGATACCACACTAGCCAGTGACAAATGAGTCATTTCAGCAAGCTGTCATGTTGTCACACATCTGCCATTTTGGATGATGTAATCAGTGGTCTCCTTATTCACATCACTCACTGCCGTAGATGGTCTAGCGCATCATGGTTTGTCCAATAGAGGGATATCACCTTCTTTAAACCTCTGCAACCACCGCTGGATACTGCTGCGATCCACTGTGCCCTCCCCATAAACAGGGAGCAACTTCCTGTGAATCGATGTGGCAGAGTCATTGCTGGTCTTGAAGAGGAACTCCATCACCGACTGTTGTTGCAACCTGACATCTACTTCACTGTCCATTATGGCTCACCTGTAAATAAAAGAAAATACTCTTATAGACCAACTTGTAGCTAAATGTTCCAAGTATGTTCACAAAAAATTTCATTCTCCTCCTGCAAAAAAATAAAAAAATTAGAGGTGATTGTGCAAAACATTTTGAACGCCCTTTGTGCTAAAGGAGACTGGGAAAATGTGTATGCAATGTTGCAAATTTGAAAGATAATAAATTCCTGAAAGAAAACATCCAAGGAAGCTGGCATTCCTGGAAATTACTGATGAATACTGAATTTTCAGCTGCTCTAGTTCTTTGGAAGGACAGTTAAGAAATAACAAATTACATGAACTGTCATCTGCCATGTTCCTTCATTTGGCTAAGACTAGTGCACACAGTAACATGTTTCTACGCTCTCTTTCTGTCTCTTTATTTCCAGTGATCTATCAATATGTGACAGAACAACTTCTGGGTGTATTTCACTGTGCTAGTATGTTTATCCATTTAAATTTCAGGGAGCAGGTGACCTGTATTTCCTGTATTGTATAGAGCTTAAACTAATATGCATAACTAATGAATGCTTAAATGTTCATGTAATCAAAATAGTACTGTAATTTGACGGAGAAGCAGTAATAGTGTATTTTGCTCCAGTAGATCTAGTAATTTGCACTAAAATACATTAAACATGGTGATATAACTCACAACATAAAAAAGTATGAGACGACACTTCCAGAATAAGTACATTTAATGATGTAACAGGACAATAGTTCACAATGGATACAGTGTATGGATTATGCACATGGCAAGACAGGTACAGTACAGTTCTTGCTAGCATAGTAACTAGCATGATGAGTGAGAGCAGACTGAGGATGGTTGCTGTGCTGTGATTTCGTATGCAGACGGTGGGTCTTAGGTGGCAGTGGGAGGTGTCTGCACAACCATCTTGCATGTTCACTTGGCCAAAGTGTCTCCCCATGGAAGCCACGGTTCGCAATAGTGAACACAGAATAACTGTAATGCCGTACGGTGCCAGTTTTGCAACGGTGTCTGATGTCAGCTTGTGCTGACATCTCGATGGTATCCCAGGGGGTTACCACATCCCTTCTTCCTTGGGAAAGCAACAAGCTACATCTCAGCAAATTGACCCGTGCCCAGCTGATCACCCGGGCAGTGCTCTGAACCAGGTCAGTGTCTTTGAAAGTATTGGACGACCCCTCCAGTTTTACCAGCTCTCAGTTGGAGTGGATACAAGCATACAGCCAGAAGTTCCCTGGCTGGTAGCACTGCCAGAGTCTTGGTGACTCCAAAGCTGGACTCCATGTCCACATTAGGACCTGGCACAGAGGAGAGCTGCAATTGTGGGGCAGTCTTATCTTCTTCTGACATCTGGTCCACCTTGAGTGGACTATAAACAGAGGGAGATGAGGTTATGGCTGGGATTGGTGAATTGAACAGAGAACCAGAGAGCAGGAACAGCGTGGGAGTATGAGTGGAGATAGCAGAGGGTCCGGCAGAAGACAAATGAAAGTTAGCATTGCTGTAATGTTTGTCTGCTAGAGGGCCTGGAGGCAGCAGCAGTGGCTGTGGTTGGGTCCCCTGACACAGGTGGAGCTGATTTTGAGGATGTGTCACCATCCGGTCCCCTGTGGCCGGAGTGAACATGCAGCATCCCTAGTGCTGCTGGATTCCACTTGCCTTGATGTCAGGAGCCCTGTGCTCATACATGGCTGCCCAACCAGAAGCATGAAGACAGTGTTGCCGATGGTCCAGGAGGCGCTGGCAGTTTGAGATATAGGAGCATGTGGGCCTCTGACAATGGCCATAGTGAAGTTGCCCCGGACTCTTCCCCCACTGTTGGTGTGAACTGTTAGGAACTCAAAATAGTTTCGGCTGGAGGAACATCAGCCACATCTTTCTTCATCTGTGTATTAAAAGTTTGTATCAGTCTTTCAACCTCACCATTTGTTTGTGGACTCATCAAAAATCTGGAACCGAAACTATGGTCCATTGTTCAACACAAGTGTTAGAGGTGAAAATTCTGTTGAATGCCATGACCATAGCCTCTGCACTTATGGTCCACCAGTTGACCACCTTCGGAAAGTTGGAGTACACATCAAGGACAATCAGCCAGGTGGTCCCAGGAAGGGACCCATGAAGTCAATGTGAACCCACTCCCTCAGGTGTGAGGGCATTGACCACGGTGAGAATGTTTGGTGGGGAGCATCTTGGTGTTGTTCACACTGGTGACAGTTGTGTATAAGATATTTGACCTGCCTGTCCATGCCCGACAAGTGCAAATGGTGCCAGGTGATCAGTTTAGTTTACGAGATACGCCAGTGACATTGGTGCAAGAGCCATAAGGTTGTCAGGTGGAAAGGTTCCGGCTTGACTATCTTGAGGAAGCTGGTGATCTGTAGTTAGTAGGTGAGTCCCAACCGGGTATGAAGTTTAGCCAGACATGTTGTATTTACCACCAAACCTCCTGTAAGATGATATTCTTGACCATGACCATGACCACATGGTCCACCCTGAAGGGAATAATATCCACCACCAGTTGAGCCTCTTTGTCCAACTGTAAGCACAAGATCTTGTCTTGGTTGAACTCTGGATAAGAGCCCATCAGGAGACAGGGCAGGGAGTCCATGTTGGCACGTTGAGTGATACTGCAGAAGGGAATGTTGTAATTGTATCTGCTGAGAAAGAGTGCCTAGTGCCGGAGTAGATGGTAGTCCTCTCAGGTAGCTTTGCTGCAGTATGGAAGAGGGAGATCATTGGCTTATGATCTGTAAAGAGATGAAACTTTGTTCACTATAGGAATACATGAAATTTCTTCAGCGCAAAGAAGATTGTGAGAGCCTCTATTTTTATTTGTGAATCTTTCTTCTGCACAGCACTTAGTGTCTTTGATGCAAATGGGATCTGATGTTCAGAACCGTCCACATCTACATTCATGCTCATAAATTAAGGATAATTGCAGAATGTGGTGCCACACAATATGGCATTACTCAAAACTGGCACTAGTAGCATAGGCACATAGGGAACACACACGACACAAATCTGTAAGTCCACGATATTGGTGATAAGTTGAGAAAACCATCCCGAAACACATGTGCTACAAAACGCCACTGTTTCCTGCACATTTACCCTGACATCAATTTGGGATATGATCACCATGCACATGTACACAGGCCACACAATGGGTTGGCATACTCAGGATCAGCTGGTCGAGCAGCTACTGGGGTATAGTCTCCAATTCTTGCACCAGTGCCTGTCGGAGCTCCTGAAGTGTCGTAGGGGTTTGCAGGTGTGCAGCGATACATTGACCGAGAGCATCCCAGATGTGCTCGATGGGGTTTAGGTCTGGAGAACAGGCAGGCCACTCCCCTCACCTTATATCTTCTGTTTCAAGGTACTCCTCCACGATTGCAGCTTTTTCAAGGTACTCCTCCAATCCCACCCCACACCACGAAACCACGACCTCCATACAGGTCCCTTTCAAGGACATTAAGGGGTTGGTATCTGGTTCCTGGTTCATGCCAGATGAAAACCCGGCAAGAATCACTGTTCAGACTGTACCTAGACACATCCGTGAACATAACCTGGGACCACTGTTCCAATGACCATGTACTGTGTTCTTGACACCAGGCTTTATGGGCTCTCCTGCAACCAGGGGTCAGTGGAATGCACCTTGCAGGTCTCTGGGTAAATAAACCATGTCTGTTCAGTCATCTGTAGACTGTGAGTCTGGAGACAACTGTTCCAGTGGCTGCGGTAAGGTCCCGAGCAAGGCTACCTGCAGTACTCCGTGGCCGTCTGTGGGCACTGATGGTGAGATATTGGTCTTCTTGTGGTGTTGTACACTGTGGACATCCCGTACTGTAGCGCCTGGACACGCTTCCTGCCTGCTGGAATTGTTGCCATAATCTTGAGATCACACTTTGTGGCACACGGAGGGCCCATGCTACGACCTACTGTGTTTGACCAGCCTCCAGTGGCCCTAATATTCTACCCCTCATAACGTCATCAATATATGTTCTTTGAGCCATTTTCAACACGCAGTCACCATTAGCATGTCTGGAAATGTCTGCACACTTACTCACTACACCGTACTCTGACATGCACCAAAACACCTCTGCACATGTGGACTGCTGCCAGCGCCACCATGTGACGACAGCAGGTCAAATGCACCGCATGGTCATACCCCGAGATGATTTAAACCTGCAAACCGCCCACCAGAGTGTTGTTTTACCGTGTATCAGCATTATCCTTAATTTATGAGCATGAGTATCTATGTTCCAGGATGGCCCCCACGTTCCATTCAGAGGCATTCATCGGCACTTCTAGTTGTTCGCCTGGTTGACATTTGGAGAGACATGGTGCCAGTAGAAGTGTGTGCTTCAGGGTCTTGAATGCCAGTTCACATGCCTGTGACCAAACAAAACGCACGCCCTTCTTTCACAGATTGTTGAGCATGTGCAGAATCTATGCTACATCTGGGATAAATTGTCCGTAACACATTACTTTTCCGAAGAAGGAATGGAACTTTTTTAAATTTGTGGCTTAAAGAAGTGCAGTGATTGCTTCACCAGCTTATGTGTGGGCCTAATACTATCGCTAGAGATGATATGTCCTAGGTATTCCCTTGATGGTTGAGAGAGAGAGAGAGAGAAATTTCTAAGGTTGAATTCGAGGCTTTCAGAGTGGAGGTGTACAACAGCTGCTTCAGGTTTCCTAAGCATACTTATGCTGTGGCCCCCATCAGCACAGTGTCATGTAGGTAATTTATGCAGCCCAGAACATGCAGCAGCAGTTGCCTGAGGTACCTTCAAAAGATTGCTGGGGTCTGGCCACCCTGAAAACTAAGGATTTGAAATGATATAATTTTTGTGGTGTGTTGACCACAAGGACTTTCTGTGATTCCTCATTCAGGAGTAGTTTTAAGTAAGCTTAAGAAAGAGCGCCCTTTGAAAAATACTGGCCTTTCATGAGTACAGGGAAAATCTTGTCTGCCGTCAGAATGGGATATGCATCAATCTCCAACTGGGTATTGACAGTAACCTCAAAGTCTCCACATCCTCCCAAGGGGCTCGGCACTCTTTGTCAGTTTCGTACTTGGCTACCACAGGGCCCCAGCCTTTGCAGCATCTTTTCCTTTCCATACTGCATGTCTGTCCAGTTGCTGTTCTTTTCCCCTCCCTTGGGGAACATGCTGGGTGTTATTGGGAAAGTTGTGCATTGTCAGTTACTGACATTAGGAAAGTCTCACCACTGTTTTTCGCTCCCTTTTCCTTTCTTTCTTTCTTTCCCTTCTCCTCTTGTTCCTCCACTTTGGCGTTTGAGGTTCCTCTCTTTCTTCCTCCTCCCTGTGTGCTCCTGAAGGCTGGCCCATGTGTCTGACATGTAACAGGTGACTTGATAATGCGTAATTCCCAGCCGCAGGTCGACAGGTAGGGTTCGCACGTACCACGTGGTACAGGCCAGGCCCAGGGAAAGGTGATTGCCTGAACTTCAACCTTCCCAAATTACTGATTGGTCCCTCTTTCGGGTGTTCGGGAGGTGTGACTTGAGGTGTGAACAATCACCTAAGGTGGGTGCACCCTTTGTGAAAGGAGCGCACCATCGAAGACGCTGGCAATCATGGGGGATTTCCTTGCAGTGAGGCTAATGATTCAAAGACCCTTCCTGCTGCACCGCGGTTCTTTGTGGTCTTACGTACTGAAGACCGTCAGTCCTTCACCACAGTAAATCTATTTATTATTCAGAAAGCTGTTGATGCAATTGCTGGCCCTGTGAAATCCTACTTTCGTTTATGGAATGGCACTTTGCTTTTGGAGACTACTTCTGATACTCAAGCACAATAATTGCTTGCCTCCTTGCTTCTCCACAGCTACGATGTTCGTGTTGAGGCCCGTAGAACTTAGAATTCTTCCTATGGTGTTATTTACACTAGGTTGCTTGACAGTCTAACCGAGGCCAAAATCCAATCTGATGTCTCTGATCAGGTTGTCATTGCCGTCCATCGGGTGATGAAAAAGGTAGATTCCTCCTTAGTGCCCACCCGCACTTTTTTTCTCATCTTTGATAGAGTCGTGCTTCCATCCAAAATCAAGGCAGGCTATGAAATTATCACAGTCTGGCTGTACATTCCAAACCTGATGCGCTGCTACCAGTGTCATCATTTCAACCACACTAGAACTTCTTGTCGACACACAGCCAAATGTGTAATGTGTTATTGGGATACACAAAAGGGTGATTAACTGCCCCCTTCTCCCCGCTGTATCAACTGAAATGGCAGCCATGCTGCCACTTCTCAGGATTGCCCCATGTATCTTGATGAGTGGGCTGCCCAAGAGATTCGGGTAACGGAAAAAGTGCCTTACCCAGTCGCACGCAAGTTATTCGGCTCTGAGGTTGTGTTGTTTGTTATATGCCACTAAAGTCAGGCTTAGGTCACATCTTCGATCTCCTGCCAACAAACACATCTGAACTTCTTTAATCAATTAATGTAGAGGAAGATCAAAAGGCAGTGATAGCAAAGCAACTATGAACATGGGTTTTACGAGGATTGTTAAGAAAGGTAGGAAAATATTTTTGCTTAATAAAGGTGAGAGCGAACAAATTGTAGTGTATCGAAGTAATCAGTATCAAATATTCAGTGTTGAGGATGAAGATATGGAGCACAAATGGAAAAAATTCAAAAGCATCATTCAATATGCTTTAGACAAATATGTTCTGAACATCTTAAGGGATGGGAAAGACCCTTTGTCATTTAATAATTGTGTTAGGAAACTGCTTCATCAGGATTCAAGATAAGTCAAAACCTACCTGCCAAAAATAAAAGGCTGCACAAAGTGAAAATGGGCTCAAGGGATGCAATAAAAGAGCCTTTCGGTGACTCTGAAAGTAAAATTTTCACAACCTTGCTGAGTAAAACCCCAAGAGATTTTGGTTTTACACAAAATCAATTATCAGCCGAAATTCTCTATTCATTCCTTCAGTGACCTTGCTGGCACCAAAATGGAAGAAACAGAGAGAAGGCTAAAATACTGAATTCACTCTTCTAAAATTATTTCCCCACAGGTGATTGTAACATGGCCTCTCATGTGAATCATCATACAAATGCAAAAATGGTAGATATTGAGATAATCAATCGCGGAATAGAAAAGCAACAGAATCACTTAGTAGTGGAAAGGTGTCAGGACCAGATGAGATATCTGTATGATTCTACACAGACTATACAAAAGAACTTGCTCCTCTTCCATCAGCAGTTTATCATAAACTGCTGGAGCTACAAAAGCTAACTAGCACTGGAAAAAAGTGCGGGTCACTTCTGTTTTCAAGAAGGGTCATGGATAGATGCACATAATTATAGCCCTATGTTGTTGATGTCAATCTGTTGTAGAATTATGGAACATGTTTTATGCTCAAGACTTATGACGTTTTTGGAGATGAATAACTCTTCCACAAAAATCAGCTTGGATTCTGCAAACAGAGATCTTGCGAATTCAGCTCGCTCTGTTCCTCCATGAGATCCATAGTACTGTAGACAAAGGTACTCATGTTGATGATGCCCCAAAAGCATTTGACACCATCCTGTACTGCTGGCTTACCAATTATTAGACCGGATTCAAGACTTCCTTGCAGGTAAAACCCAACACAGTGCTCTTAACAGAACAAAATTGACAGATGTAAGTGTAATTTCTGGAGTACTCCAAGGAAGTGTGACAATACCATTATTGTTTACATTGCCTGTAAATGATCTAGTAGAAGGCACCAGAAACTATTTGAGATATGTTTGCAGATGGCGTGGTTATTTGTAAGAAAGTAGCAATGCCAGATGACAATATTGCTTTGCAGAATGACCTGCGGAGGACTGATGAATGGTACAGTTTCTTGCAGTTGACCCTTACCATAAATAATGTAACATATTGCGCGTACATAGACAGAGAAATCCACTGCTGCACAACTACACTGTCGATGTCAAATTGCTGGAAACAGTATATATGGTAAAATATCTAGGAGTACCTTAAATGGAATGACTACATAAAGAAAACAGCAAGAAAAGCAGATGCCAGACTGAGATTCAGAGGAAGAATCTTAAGGAAGTGTAACTCAACCATGTACAAAGTGGCATAAAAGGCACTTGATCAACCGATGCTTGAGTACTGTTCATGTACTGGAATCCTTACCAGTCAGGACTGATAGAAGAGTAGAGAAAATACAATGAAGAACAGCGTGCTTTGTTGCAGATCATTTAGTTAGCTTGAGTACATAGAGAGATGTTCAAGAAACCCCAATGGCAGGAATTATAAGAGAGGCATTGTGAGTCATTGAGAGGTTTGCTGTCCGATATTTCATGAGAGCACGTTCTGGGAAGAGTCAGGCAATATTACTTGGTCCCACCTACATCTTATGAAATCTCTGCCACACACACTATTAGGTACCTTGCAGAGTATGATGTAGATGTAGAGTTGTGGATTGAGAGGGAGATGCTCCCAGCTGGAGATACATTTAAGTGTTTAACAGGGATGCAGAGGCACTCCAGAGTGTGGCAGGCAGACATGAGATGTCCTTCCTTCCAGCATGTCTGATACTGTGCCCACCTGTTGGGAAAGTCTTCTTTGACACGTGTTCAGGTACAATGGATATGACAGCGGTCAGGGGACCAAGACTTTTTTCCTTGGTTTTGAGATGGAGTGCTGTGCTGTTTGTGCTCTACTGTTGCTGCATTTGCTGTGTTGGCAAAGTTGGATTCCTGTCCTGGGTCTGATGTGACAGTCGTCCTCACATCTCAGAATTCTAATCAATGGCCTGTGCCCAGAAAAACTTTGAAAGATTGGATCAATTTTAAATTATCTTTCAAAGTAGGGCCCTAAGATTGTAGAGTTTCTGATGCACCTCCTTATCTGGAGCTGCCCGATTGATTACATCCCTAATTATCTTCTCTGCATACAATTCATTATGTACTGGAGTCACAGAATGGCCTTCCCTATTGAGTCCCTGCATTTCAGCTGCCCAGAATTGTATGACTGATTAGGCTGTTTATGGCACTGATAAAATATTCCACACAGGATGCAATCACATGTCAGTGTCAATAAAAATACGCAGTTAGTAGAGAACAGATTGTGTTGTTTCCAGGAGAGGGGACTTTTGCACAAAAGCTGGTACGTACTGGGTGAGATCAGTGACAGGAAAAACGATTTTTCAGCTGCTGGATCCTTTACCTGGAATGCGGCAAAATGCTCCGGAGGCACTAGTCGTGCACATCCCACTCTCCCACCATGTCATAGCACATAGCCAGGACAGCAACATGGAGAACAAGGCTTCCTGACATTTCTGACCCTCTAACTGGTGTTGAAGAAACTGCTGTAACATGAATTCCATCGACACAACTGGTAAGGTAGCTTGTTGTGCAGGGTCCACGATTATGTAATGAACATGAAAAATTCCCAAGAACATCATCATTTATGTTGTAACTCACTGCGTAAAAGATGAGACGGCACCTCCAGAACCAGTGTATTTAACGATCTCGCAGGACGATAGTTCACAGTGGAAACAATGTATGGTATAGTCATGTTACAAGATAGGTACTGTACAGTTCTAGCTAACTTAGTAAGTAGCACAATGAGCGAGATAAGATTGAGGGTGATCATTGGGTGGTGATTGTATATGTAGACGGCCTGTTTCAGGTGGTGCTGGGAAGTGCCTGGGCAGCCGTCATGCAAAGTGTGCACAGCCTCGGTATCTCCCCCTGGCAGCCACACTTGCCAATAGTGTACTGTAGCGTCATATTTGCTCATCGTGCAATGAATACTGATGTCAGAGATGTCTAGGTCATAGCCCAGTGGGTTTCCATACATCACAATGCTCAAGAATGGAACCATGGCTACTATTTCACTGCAGTATTTTTATACATTTTTTTTTATTTTTTTGAGATGTGGTTCCACATAAATATTATATCGATTGAAAGAAGCCTTTGTGTGCTTTTCGCTGTACTGCATTGTGCCATTGGTGTATTTTGACTAAAATGTTTCTCAAGTTAGCACCTATTAAAGCACTGTACACGACCTTCTCATACATATGTCAGACAGCATCATTCGATGGCAAAGTTTGATGAGTTTTGTTTTGAAACACGTGGGCACCACATGAATTTTCCATTCTCTGATGACTGAAATCTACAAAATTGAGGGGAGTCATGCAGTTGTTGCAAGGGGAGTGTTCCAACAGCCACTTTTGCTAATCCCTGGCATGATATTGTGCGATCCTTATTTGTACAATATGTATATAACAGGAAAAAAAAGAGAAAAACATCCGATTGTGAGAATAACTGCAGAAATATTCTGCAAACATGTAATGTTGTGTACTTATTATTCCAAATGAAAACCATTTCCTTTGTTACTGCTTCATAAAAGTGGCAAACCTAATATGTTATAAGAATCTCTCTGATTTATGATCAAGCTGTCATAATTACCTTGCAGTATTGAGAACGAAGTTGAACTTTCAAAACTTATGTTTTAATTTTTTGCAGGTTGAAGTACGGGATGATGAAGAGCAAAAATTGAAATTTCAGGAAATAATTGATCTTCTTGTGGCAGCTGGGTATTTCCGAGCTCGAATTAAAGGACTTTCACCATTTGATAAGGTCTGTTTTTGCAAATTCTGTATATCAGGATTCTGTTTGTGACTGACAAGATGATATTACTTATTAATGATATGTAATCTTCATTATTGCAGGTTGTAGGAGGGATGACATGGTGTATTGAGACATGTAATTTTGATGTTGACGTTGACTTGCTTTTTCAAGACAGTTTTACAATAGGGCAGAAAATGTAAGTTGATAATTATACAACCATCCAATTATAATTATGTGATGATGCCTACGAAATTAAACTGAAGTGTGTGTGTGTGTGTGTGTGTGTGTGAGAGAGAGAGAGAGAGAGAGAGAGAGAGAGAGAGAGAGAGAGATGGTTGGGAGGGTGGGTGAGTACATGGGGCGGGGTGGGGGTGGGGTTACAGAGACAGTAGAGAAGTATTGGAAGGCAGAAAAAGGAGAGACAGTTGGATTTCAGCAGCAAAGGCAAAATTGTATTAATTCTGGTAATAATTTCAGAGAGGTAGAGAGAGGGAGAGGGAGGGAAGGGCGGAGGAATAGAGGGGGAGATAGATGAGTCCTGCAGTCGGGGGAATAGGATGGAAAATGACTACTCAGCTGAGGGTGAGAGGAAGAGATTGGGTTGCTACCCAGATGGAACTAGTGAAAGTTGAGGCCCAGAGATTACAGGTATGAAGTACACTACTGGCCATTAAAATTGCTACACCACGAAGATGACGTGCTACAGACGCAAAATTTAACCAACAGGAAGAAGATGCTATGATATGCAAATGATATAGCTTTTCAGAGCATTCACACAAGATTGGCGCCGGTGGCGACACCTACAACGTGCTGACATGAGGAAAGGTTCCAACCGATTTCTCATACACAAACAGCAGTTGACCGGCATTGCCTGGTGAAACGTTGTTGTGATGCCTCATGTAAGGGGGTTTCCAACTCTGACAAAGGTCAAATTGTAGCCTATCACGATTGTGGTTTATCGTATCGCAACATTGCTGCTTGTGTTGGTCGAGATCCAATGACTGTTAACAGAATATGGAATCAGTGGGTTTAGGAAGGTAATACGGAACCCTGTGCTGGATCCCAACGGCCTCGTATCACTAGCAGTCGAGATGACAGGCATCTTATCTGTGTGGCTGTAACGGATTGTGCAGCCACGTCTTGATCCCTCAGTCAACAGATGGGGACGTTTGCAAGACAACAACCATCTGCACGAACAGTTCGACGACGTTTGCAGCAGCATGGACTATCAGCTCGGAGACCACGGCTGCAGTTACCCTTGACGCTGCATCACAGACAGGAGGGCCTGCGATGGTGTACTCGACGGTGAACCTGGGTGCACAAATCGCAAAACGTCATTTTTCGGATGAATCCAGGTTCTGTTTGCAGCATCATGATAGTCACATCCATGTTTGGAGACATCGCAGTGAACGCACATTGGAAGCGTGTATTCGTCATCGCCATACTGGCATACCACCCAACGTGATGGTATGCGGTGCCATTGGTTACACGTCTCGGTCACCTCTTTTTCGCATTGACGGTGCTTTGAACAGTGGACGTTACATTTCAGATGTGTTACGACCTGTGAATCTACCCTTCATTCGATCCCTGCAAAACCCTACATTTAGGCAGGGTAATGCACGACCGCATGTTGCAGGTCCTGTCTGGGCTATGGGCCTTTCTGGATACAGAAAATGTTCGATTGCTGCCCTTGCCAGCACATTCTCCAGATCTCTCACCAATTGAAAACATATGGTCAATGGTAGCCGAGCAACTGGCTTGTCACAATACACAAGTCACTACTCTTGATGAACTGTGGTATCATGCTGAAGCTGCATGGCCAGTTGTACCTGTACACGCCATCCAAGCTCTGTTTGACTCAATGCCCAGGCATATCAAGGTCGTTATTATGGCCAGAGGTGGTTGTTCTGGGTACTGATTTCTCAGTATCTATGCACCCAAATAGCATGAAAATGTAATCACATGTCTGTTCTAGTATAATATATTTGTCCAATGAATACCCATTTATCATCTGGATTTCTTCTTGGTGTAACAATTTTAATGGCCAGTAGTGTAGATTGGTTCACATTTTTCCTGTAGCCATTTCGCTTTGGCTTCCCTGCACCTACTATTTATTTAATTCCTGAGTGATTTATATTGCTGCATTCCTGTCTTTTCCTGAACATTTTTATACTTCCTTCTTTCCTCGAACGGTTGAAATATGGAACCCAAGATTTCCTCACAATTATCTTCCTAGTACATATGTTTGTCTTTGCAACATCTGTGAAGGCTCTTTTCCGAGATGTCCACCCCTCTACAGCTGAACTTCCTTCTGTAGTATTCCTTATTGTAGCATCCACACCATGAACTTCAAGCACATCTCATCATTCCTCAGTGCTTTACTACCCCACTTCTGCTCACACTGATCCTTCTGTACGATTCTCTCAAACTTCAGTCTACTCTTCATCGATACTAATTTGTGATCTGGGTCTGTATCTGCTTCTTGGTGTAGCAATTTTAATGGCCAGTAGTGTATATGCAGGAGGTTCCGCAGCTCCTTGGAGTAAACAATTGCTAGTCTCAAACCTCAATTTCCTCCATCTGATTCTGTTATCCTCGTCCTGCTCCTTTTAGCTTCACTTATCTCTCCTTTCATTTTCTTTACCTTTCTGTCCTGTACTGACATTGTTTTTAGATTAATTGATATTGTCAGATTCTGCTGTGAAATGTTCATCTTTCTCTATTTTAATATTATAAGTCAAACAATGGAAAAACCAGGATGGAATGTAACAATACCAGAGAAGGAAAATTACTACTCACCATGTAGCAGAGTTGCTGAGTCATGATAGGCACAACGAAAAGATTCACACAATTATAGCTGTCGGCCATTAAGGCCTTTCTCAGCAGTACACACACACACACACACACACACACACACACACACACACATGTAAATGCAACTTGCACACACATCTGCAGTCTCAGAGAGCTGAAACCACACTGCGAACAGCAGCACCAGTGCATGATGGGAGTGGTGACTGGGTGGGGGTAAGGAGGAGGCTGTGGCAGGGAGGGAGAGGGATAGTATGGTGGGAGTGGCGGACAGTGAAGTGTTGCAGTTTAGACGGAGGGCAGGAGAGAAGGTGTGGAGGGGGGGGGGGGGTAAGTAGCGGAAAGGAGAGAAATAAAAATAAAAATAAATTAAAAGACTGGGTGTGGTGGTGAAATGATGGCTGTGTAGTGCTGGAATGGGAACAGGGAGGAGGCTGGATGGGTGAGGACAGTGACTAACGAAGGTTGAGGCCAGGATGGCTACGGGAACGTAGGATGTATTGCAGGGAAAGTTCCCACCTGCGCAATTCTGAAAAGCTGGTGTTGGTGGGAAGGATCCATATGGCACAAGCTGTGAAGCAGTCATTGAGATGAGGGATATCATGTTTGGCAGTGTGTTCAGCAACAGGGTGGTCCACTTGTTTTTTAGCCATAGTTTGTCGGTGGCCGTTCATGCAGACAGACAGCTTGTTGGTTGTCATGCCTACATAGAATGCAGCTCAGTGGTTGCAGCTTAGCTTGTAAATCACATGACTGGTTTCACAGGTAGCCCTGCCTTTGATGGGTTTGGAGATGTTAGTGACCGGACTGGAGTAGGTGGTGGTAGGAGGATGTATGGGACAGGTCTTGCATCTAGGTCTATTATAGGGGTATGAGCAGTGGTCGTGTAAGGATGGACGAGTATATTGTGTAGGTTCAGTGGACGGTGGAATACCACGGTAGGAGGGGTGGGAAGGATAGTGGGCAGGACATTTCTCATTTCAGGGTATGATGAGAGGTAATCGAAACCCTGGCAGAGAATGTAATTCAGTTGCTCCAGTCCCGGATGGTACTGAGTTATGAGGGGAATGCTCCTTTGTGGCTGGACTGTGGACTGTGGGACTTTGGGAGGTGGTGGGAGAATGGGAAGATAAGGCATGGGAGATTTGTTTTTGTACAAGGATGGGAGGATAATTACAGTCAGTTGAGGCTTCAGTGAGACCCTTGGCATATTTTGGAGGGACTGCTCGTCACTGCAGATGTGACGACCTCGGGTGGCTAGGCTGTACGGAAGGGACTCCTTGGTATGGAATGGGTGGCAGCTGTCGAAGTGAAGGTATTGCTGGTGGTTAGTAGGTTTGATATGGACGGAGGTACTGATGTAGCCATCTCTGAGGCGAAGGTCAACATCTAGGAAGGTGGCTTGTTGGGTTGAATAGGACCAGCTGAAGCAAATGGAGGAGAAGTTGTTGAGGTTCTGGAGGAATGTGAATAAGGTGTCCTTGCCTTCAATCCAGAAAGCAAAGATGTCATCAGTGAATCTGAACCATATGAGGGGTTTAGGATTCTGGATTTTTAGGAAGGATTCCTCTAGATGGCCCCTGAATAGGTTAGCACAAGATGGTGCCATGCAGGTGCCCATAGCCATAATGCAGATTTGTTTTTAGGTAATGCCTTCCTTTGTAAGGAGAAGTAATTTTGGGGAGGATATAGTTGGTCATGGAGACTAGGAAGGAGGTTGTTGGTTTGGAATCCATAGGGTGCCTGGAAAGGTAGTGTTCGATAGCAGCAAGGCCATGGGCATTAGGAATGTTAGTGTACAGGGAAGTGGCATCAATAGTGACAAGTGGGGCACCGTGTGGTAAAGGGACAGGAACTGTGGAGAGTCGGTCGAGGAAATGGTTGGTATATTTTACATAGGAGGATAGGTTCCGGGTAATAGGTTGAAGGTGTTGGTCTATGAGAGCAGAGATTCTCTCAGTGGGGGTCCAGTAACTGGCCACAATGGGGCATCCTGGGTGGTTGCATTTATGGACTTTAGGAAGCATGTAGAAGGTGGGAGTGCGGGGAGTGGTAGGGGTAAGTATAGAGATGGACTCTGGGGAGAGGTTCTGGGATGGGCCTAAGGATTCGAGTGGTGACTGGAGATCCTGCTGGATTACTGGAATGGGATGGGATTTGTATGTGTGTCTACTGTTGACAAAGGCCTTAATGGCCGAAAGCTTTGATTGTGTGAATCTTTTTGTTGTGCCTATCGCAACTCAGCATCTCCGCTATATGGTGAGTAGCAACTTTCCTTCTCTGGTATTGTTAATATTATAAGTTTTAGTCATGATTTTTTTTCCTAAGCTCTGTTGATTTTGTATTTACTTTGGATCCATAGTCTTAGGGATGGTGCCTTTGAAAGGGAATAAAATTTCTAGAAACTCTTGTAAGAGAACCAAAATCAAAGTTAAAATTACATAGAAAGTATTAGTACACTTAAGCTCAAGGATGCTAGGTAATGATTAATGAAAGAAAGGAATACTCAAACTTTGCCAAGAAAAGGGAGGATGGGCAGAGAGGATAGACAGGCTAGTGTTGAAGGTGCTGATTGGAATGTTTCTGAAGATTTGGGGTCTGAAGTAGTGTAAGAGTTCTAACAAAAGTATCAGTACACTCAATCATCAGATTTGTCAAATTATCACATTACAGTGCACTGACAGAAAAAATTGTTGCGGTGCTACCAGAGATGAAATGTCCTCACCAGATTGAGCCTCACCAAATTCAAGGATTGGATTTTATCCACATATTTCCTGTTATTCAGGTAACTTCACTACTGTCAGCTACAAAAATAAATTGCTAGAAAACACTCTAGACTCAGACTGAACATCTGATTTTCTTTCCTTAGTGGCTAGTGAAAAAATCAATGGAAACAAGAGCTGAGATTGGAGATTTCTTGCGTTCATATGCGGTCAGTCAATTTGATAAACAGTATGGTGGAGCAGAAGAGGAAACCTCTTTAAAGCAGCGAGCCAGTATTACCAAAAATATTCTGAGTGTGAAGGTTTGCTGTATCAAAACTTTTGTTTTTAGTTTTATAAGTTGCTCCTTTAAATTAGATCATGTTTATACCATTTCCAGTTCAGATTTTTTAAAAATTTGTTTATATTGTTTCTTCCAGGAACTCTACCACCCACAACGAAGGTTCCGGAGAAAGGGGCCACCACCTGAAGATGAGGAAACATCTGTTTACAGTACTTTATTGGAATATGGTCATAGCATAAAGATGTTTGATGTACCTGTTGGAACAGAATCAGTGAGTGTTAAGCCCTGTCTTTGTAAACAAGGAATTACAAGCATCAGATACATATTGTGTGATCACTAACTTTAACCACTTTCCTGTTACTGCATTGAACTACCACTCCTGTGAAATTTGTGATCACTGTATGAGATAAAACAAAAATTTGCATTTGACCCAAATCAACACATCCCTGTATAAAAATGGTTCTTTGCTCATGGAAGTCAAACTTTATAATGAACTTTTGGAAAACATGAAAGCAAAATATTTAAAGTCATATTTACAGCATCACAGCTTTTAGTCCATTGAAGAATATTTAACAATATGAAATAATATGTAAAATAAGTGAAAGGCAACCACTTGCCTAAGTTGGACTGATGTTTGGAGCATATTCACATTAGATTTTGAACTCTAGCTCTTTCTCGAGTAAATGTTCATACATTCAAAACCACTAAAACACACACACACACACACACACACACACACAAATGCACACTCCTGCAGGCATTCCTAACTGATGAATTTGGGGTAACTCAAGAAGACGAGAATCCACACACGTGTATGTGTGGACTGTTTGTGCAAGGATCACCTGGATCACCTACGTGAAAAAATCAAACACAAACATAGTGATTTATCAACACTTTTCATTCCTGTACTGATGTTACATGTAGGGTCTGTCAACTGATTTTTATATTGAACCTGACCTTGATGTGATACTGTCATTCTCAGTCCAAATTGTAAGTTGCTTTGGCAGAGGATCAGAAGATTAGTTGGCATTTTGTTATTTTCGTGTTGCGAGGCCTCAATGATTGTCATTGAATCTGTGCTGCTTTCAACAATTTTAAGTTTCCTTGTTCATATTCCTTGTGGTATGAATACAGAACAGCTACTGATACTTAATTTTTCATCATCTTTAGCCACTTTTGTGTACTTTAAATATACTGGCATTTTATGGCCTCTGTTAACAAGGATGTTAGAGAGGGATACAGTGTTGCTGGCTTCAGGAAATTAATGCACTGCAAAAGAAAACAAAGATATATTTAAATACATGTGAAGTCTTGAAACATTTTGGTTAGTAAAATTGATGCTGTAGAATACACATGATCTGAAACTCGGAAACTGAGAGTTGCTTCCAAGCACATTGGTTGAAGTAAGGGGACAGTAGCATATATTTCTCAATTACTCATTTTCATTTCTATTTTGAGGTAACTACTAGTCTGTTCTTTTATAACAGCTATGGAAACAAAATAGGGTACATAAAGCTGAATATATTGTGCAAACCTACTTTGTCACATGCTTCTTACTGTGCTTTTCTGGGGCACCCTTAATGCATTTCACAAGTGATGCTAAAGAAGGGCTACAAAAACTGTGGGACCCAAGAGCACCATATCGTTAAATACTATCCTGATAGAAGGATGCCACTAGTGTAAAAAATTGACTGTAACAAACAAATTTCCCATATAATTGTGTCTCAAATCATACAATTGCTACTATCAGCTGGGATTTTGGATACCGAGCATGATGAAACTACTGCCTCATGCAAATTACCCCAAACAAACTGAGAATCAGTCCAAAAAATAACCGTAAAACCTGAGAGTTATTAAGTCAGCATATATTTCCTCTGTAACCAGCTGCCAAGTTCATATTTTTGTGACACTGAATGATTTAGTTTTGCTGCTAAGCTTGCTTTTGGGATATGAGAAGCAGTAAGACTCGTCTGGAGTAGTTCATTTGTATTTTTTGTATGGTATTTGGTCATAAATTATGTGGTGTTGGGTTGTGCTGCTGTATTGAGTGATCTACTCCACCATGGTGTATCTGATGGGATGTACTATTCCCCCAAACCAGATACCAATGTTGCCTATTCACTAACTTTCAACTTTGTTTAGAGAATTCTATGTACCAAATAGCCAAAACATGCCAGATGGAATAAAAGGTTCTTCAGTGATTCAGACAGAAGTTATTTATTTCACATACATAATGCTCACAGCCTCATAACTGGAACTTCTTTTGTTACAGTGCTAAAAAAATAAACTGACAGCACTCATGTTAAATGTGAAATCCATGGTCAGTGTTTTGCAATGAAGCCACACAATTTCATTTGCTTGTGATTCAACTAAGTGGACATATTTGTTTCTCCAATGTCAAGCTTATATCAACAGTCTATCATAAACATCTCCTTTCCTCTCATAAACTTGTTGTTTCTGATCAGTACTTAGGGAGCAACATTTTGAAACATTATGTTGCACTCTGAGTATTGCGTAGACATGAGAAACCAGATAAGCGAAGGAAAATTCTCCTTCAAGATAATTTCAAGTGGATATGGCATGTAAGGATATATTTTTATTTGTTTGCAAAATGTTTCAAGTCAAAGATCAGTATTAAATACGAGGGTTGCCCAAAAAGCAACACACCACATTTTTTTCTCAGCTGAAAACAATGCTATGAATGCAAAACATTACGTATGTATTATTTGAAGTCTCCTTAGTGAGCGCGCCGAGTTCCCACCACTTTCAACAGATGGCATAGCTGCAGGACAGTTTTAAAATGGTGTCTGTAAGTGATGTATGTTACAAACAACGTGCCATCATTGAATTTCTCATTGTATAGAAAGAAACTGTGGAGGATATTCACAAATGTTTGTGCAAAGTCTATTGAGTATCTGCTCTTGACAGAAGTACAGTTAATCGCTGGGAATGGAAGGTGAGGTCATCAGAAGGCGGTTAGGCAGAGCTTCATGATTTGCAGCAGTCGGGAAGACCATCCACGGCTGTTACACCTGACAGCCGTGTCCTAGCCCCATCGTACTTCCACTTGTTTGGGCCATTAAAGGAGGGCATTAGTGGAAGACATTTTGATGATGATGAGGAGCTGATTCACACAGTGAAGCACTGCCTCTGCCACCAGGACAGTGATTGGTACCGACAGGGCATACATGCTCTTGTTCCACACTGGAGGAAGGCCATAGAAAGGGATGGACATTACGTGGAAAAATGGGGCATGTAGATAAAACACCATTCTTCCGTGTGTGTGAAATTCTCATTATGCTCAGTAAAGAATTGTTGAAGAAAAAAATGTGGTGCATTACTTTCTGGGCAACCCTCATACGAATATACTTTCTTGTAATTTAAGTTAAACTGTTTGCAAAATCATTCATGAAGAAAGATATCACTCCCCCCACCCCATCCCCTAAAAAAACCATTAAAGTGTTCTGATACTTTTCGAAAATCATTAATTCATTATTTGTATTTATTACTTTGACAGCATTTGTAGATGAAATGATGGCATTTGCTGCTGTTGTAATTATTCAGTTATTTTTTGCAAAGTGTATCATTAGATTAATAATATATAGCAGTGTTATTAGTAGTGTTGTATATATTGGACATATTTATGGTGTCTTTAATCCAATCTTGTAATTTTTCTGTCAGAAAATGGAATGTTGTATTTCCATGCCTATTTCAAAATCTTTCTCTTTCAGGGTATCAGTGCTGATGACAGCAGTCAGGAACGTACTGTTGATGTTCAGGAAACTCGAAAACTTGAGGAGGTAACATATGTGTTAGGCATGATTGTCAGTGTACATTGTATAGTTGTGATTTATCTTCTGTGTGATTAATTGCTAACAATCACTGTAGATATTTTTGATCTTTTTGCATGGTGTGACAGCAAAAAATCCAGAAATTAATGAACAACCTGTCATCTATGGGAGAACAAGAGGTAAGCACAGATAATATCCACATATTTCTTAATTACTTAAGAAATTATTTGTTTCTGTGTGTAGCATAACTGTTACTTAACCCTCGTCTTGGGGTTTCTGCACTTTTGTCAAAAAATTGTCATAGTGCAGTAATTTTATTGTATCACTAAGATGAAAGAAAGTATACTTTCCTTCTTCAGTTTTATTTCTTAAAAGGCAAAAGATGATGCATGTGGATTTTCTATGTTGTAGATGGTCTGCTTACTCGTGGTAGTAGCTTTTCTTTTGTCACTGATTTTTATCCCTCTTGTAGAGAATTCTCAGTGCAGCACATTTCTTACTGTAATATATAACAACTGTATAATACACAGTTTAGAGTGATGTTGCTTTGTAACTTTACTATTTGAAGCAGTTAATCATTTTTAAAGAATCAGTTTCTAATATTGAAGTTTCTTATCTCTTCATGCATGAATTTGGAATGTAGTAAGCTGCAGTAGGTCTTGCAACTGTTTTTTTTTTTAATCAAATGTTTCTACTCTGAGAATGAGAAACTAGTTTGAATTAATACACAATGTCTTACATTTTGTGAATTGGAAGTTTCTGTCGTGTTATGTTAGGTTGTGCGAATCACTGCTTCATCTCAGGAAACAAATAAATTATTTTAAAATGTTAAGTGAAAAGTGACTGAAGTAAATGATCAAGTAGCATGTCTGTTGAACAGAATTAAAACTCTACTGCAAATTAACTTGACATTTAAGATAAAGCTGTCAGAAATACAACTTATCTTGTGAGGAAGAAAGCAGCATTGTTGCTCAGGAATTAATGGTAAAATATTTTATGCTGGGAAGACACAACTGGTTTGTTGCAATTATTAATGGCATTCAGGACGTTTTTATTTCTGTCTGAGTTTGAAATGACAATATTATGAAAAGGTGCTACTCGCCATATAGCGGAGATCATGAGTTGTAGATAGGCACAACAAGAAGACTGTCAAACAAAGCTTTCGGCCAACTCTCTCTCTCTCTCTCTCTCTCTCTCTCTCTCTCTCTCACACACACACACACACACACACACACACACACACACACAGACGACGACAGTCTTGTGTAAGGCAATGGTCGCTGGCTTGTCACCCAGATGTAGATTGTGCAGCAGAGGAGACTTTGATCAATAGTAATCCAGTGCACATTTTTCCCAGTCACCCAACTTCTCCAAATTTATCTTCGAAATGTTCAACAAAAAAAAGTATTCGTTGCAGTGAAAGTATTCCCATCAGCTTGAGTATGTACTAAATACTGAGCAATTTGTTTCGCTCCTAGACGTCTGGCTTGTGCCATTTCCCATGAGGTTGCCACAGTAGGGAAAGCTACCATCTGATGAGATGGCCGGGTACAAATGGCCATTGTTTTGATGTAATTTAACATGTTTCATGTGCAAAACATGCCACCTATTCTGATTAAGGGCTCTCCTCATGGACACCACCCAGCCACAGCAAAGGCCATCTGGCATGATGGACATTGCTGAGAATACTGATGCCCAAGAAAGATGGGCATCTACTCCTTGGCACATGTGGGGACTAGTGACTCAGGCATCAGCAGTGCAATCCTGTGTTGTCAAGGGGCTCAGCTGAAAGTGTACATAATGAAGCTACCATGCTGGCATTGAAGTGCAAGTATTGTGCAGGTACTGTGTGAGAGGATCTTGAAAACTGCATGGATTAGGTATTATTTAAGGTGTTTCCCCCAGTTGGTTCACACTACAGAAAAATTTGAAAACTGAAGGCCAGGTCCATAAGGGAGCCACAAATTACTTCAGCCAAAAGGTAATGATTGAAAGAATATTCCAAGAAAGGCAAGCAGAACCTAAAAAAATAGTAGAGTTGACATCAGAGGATGCTACCATTAGAAAGACAGCAAGAGAAGGAAAGGCAGTCAGAGATGAGAGATTGCAGCACAGAAAAGAAAGTAAGCTCTGCAGTAGCTTGGTAGCTTGGGGACCTATGTTCACTACACAAATTCTCAAGAAGGAGCATGAGCCCCCTGAGAGGGCAAGAGAATCAGAATTGTTGTTCTCCTTTTGAAACTTTTCAGAGGGTGATGAATGGTGTCTTTCTTGCATTCCAAGGGGCATTAGTATAATTAAAATTTAGTAGAAGACATCATTGTTGTCTGGACTTCTGATAGGCCTGAAGTACCAAATTTTCTGCCACGCATCAACTTTTCCTCTTTCCTGAAATTTTCAAAGCTTCTCTGAAAATGGCCTGCCACTTTTCTTCACGTAGGCATTCACCTGTCTTATTGTCACTTACATGCTTCTTTTCACTTGCACTCACCAACAGCAGCTTTGGAAGTTATGACCCCTACCAAGTTTTACATCAGCTTTGAATTTATGGGAGCTACAGGGCCAATTTAAGACCCAAGGAATGCAAGCAGGCACTTGGAGCACCAAGCTGAGAGGGCCACAAGGGGTTCTCCTAGAGCAAAATTTGTATGCGGTGTGTGTCATAATTAGTTTACAAATTTACTAGATATGTACTTATTTTTAAAGGCCTGGCAAAGAACCCATGGAATGGCAACTAATGTATGAGGGAGGGTGGAAAAAGGGGGGGGGGGGGGCACCAATATGTCACTTGTGTGGAAAAATGTTCTTGAACTGACCCTGGAGAGATAGGTGTGCTCTTCATCTGTCACTGAGCTAACTGCGTGTAGGCCCTTGCAAGAATCATGGACACCAAAGGCTATGGAGGAATAGGAGGAGGAGGAGGAGGAGAATCGGAATGAGCCTACTCTAGTTACCCCTGACACACCAGATATCGCCACGCTGTCTGATTGTGAACCGGTGCCCTTTGATGTGGTTCCACCCCTATGAGTGACAGGCAGTAATCTTGGGACATCACCAGCTCTCGTAGCCCCTTCACACCTAGCCTGGACATCCGTGACATGATCATTCTGTGGAATTGTAATGGATATTATCGTCACCTGCCAGAAGTACACCACCTTATTTCCTCCTCTTCTGCAATTTGCGATACTTTACAAGAAATGCACGACACCAATGCGATTTCCCCAACACACTATGGTTATCATGCATTCTGTCAGAACCCTTAGAGGACATCTGAAGGGGTCTGTACAGTCGTCTGCACTGATGTCAGTGAGTGGATTCCCCTTGGTGCCACATTGGAAGCAATAGCGGTGTGAGGGCAAAAACTTCAGCAATCACCATTTGCAATGTTTACATTCATACAGGCAGGCCACTGACTTACCTTGAGTTGATCACCTCAATCCAACAAGTCCCCCCACCCCTTTTCCTCCTATTTGGGGATTTCAATGTGCACCACCCCCTGTGGGGGGAGTGCCACTTCGTCTGATAGGGACGTCTGCTTGACAAGCTTATTACTGACCATGATCTGTGTCTCCTCAATAATGATACTCCTACCCAGTTCAGTGCTGAACATGGAATCTTTGCAGTTAACAATCTCTTACCCCAGTCTGTGGCTTCATTGCATTGGTCACTGCGTAACAATCTTTGTGATACTGACCACTTTCTGGTGATCCAGTTGCTTTCTTGCCACCGCTAGGTGAACCAAGTACCGTGTGAGGTGCTTCAAAGAGCCACCTGGCAGTTGTATGCCTCTGCTGTTACCTTTGTCCCCTTTCTGTCAGATTGCATGGACAAGGTTGTGCAAGAAGTCTCTGACACAATCATCCACACTGCTGGAACTGCTATTCATCTGTCTACAGGTCTCTTCCACTGCCGATTGGTGCCATGGTGGACCCAAGATATTGCGATAGCTGTTCTTGATCATCAAAGAGCTCTGCAACACTTTAAGTGACATCTTTCACAGACCAACCTTTCCACTTTTTAGTTACTTGGCACCAAGGCTCTCTTTCTAATTAAAACAGCAAGAAGGAATGCTGAGAGCACTAAATCTCCTCTCTAGGAGTGTACGCCTCTTTGTCGCAGGTGTGGACCGAACTCTGTAGCCTTCTGGGCCACCACTGATCAACAACGTTCCGGATCTTGGCCTTCAGGGTGATCTTTGTACTGATGAATTGGTTTTTGCTGAACACCTTGCGACCCATGTTGCGACAGTGTTGGCATCCTCTTCTTATCTGGCTACCTCTGTACTGCAGGAATGACAAGTTGGAGCCACCCCCCTGTGCTTCAGCCTTGCCCAGCCATATCATATAACGAACCTTTCATTGACTGGAAACTGCTTCAGGCTCTCGCCTCATCTCATGATATGGTCCAGGCCCTGATTCAATTCGTAATCAGATGATCCAACAATGTTACTCATAGGTTACATCTACTCAGGGTCTTCAACTGTGGTTGGATATGGGGTGGGGCATTTCTCGCCATTGGATGAGTCCTGGGAGACTCCTCATCAGCTCTGATGTACATGCCATCCCAATCCATACTACAATTCTCCATAAATTCTGTTTCAGCTTTAGCTTCAATATTGGCTTCATTGCCTCAGTCTTGCTGTTCCTGTGTACTTTCATCATCTGAACAAGTACTTTGCAGACGTCATTAATTTCAGATGAACTGCCCCTGGTTTGAGTGACTGATGACCTTGCTGTTAATTTCCTTAACCCCCTTAACCAACCAGCCAACAAACCCACCCAACCAACTAACCAACCATCTTGCTTATACACTTGTGATGTATCTGTAAGTAGCCCATCTATGATTAAATGCTTATTATATGTAAATTGATGCTTATTATATGTAAATTGAAGGTGAAGGGGGAGAAAGGAAAGAAAGAAAAAAGGGCTTACCAATTTCAGCTGCATCACTATATTATTTGGAATCAACGGTGATGAGTGAAAATTTGTGCCTAACGGGATTCAAACACCAGGATATCCTGCTTAATAAGCAGGTGCGTTAACCACTGCGCCACCTGGGACACAGTGTTTATTGCAAATGCACAGACTATCTCGGCATGCCTCTCAACCGATCCACATTCCCACTGAGTGCCACCTATCCACTGTCCCTGTTTATTTCCTCAATGGGGCTCAGCATTGATTTGTGGGGTACGGGCTTGGCGACCCCGGGGTTCCTGAGCTGGGGACTGGTAAGCACCGCCAATCCTCTGTCATTGTAAGCTCTGGGCTGTGTGGCACGTCGGTGGAACATGTGTCTCAGGGAATGGGGATCGTGGCTTGACCGCCCGGATCGTGAGGACAGGGTAAACCTCTATAAAAAATCCAGGCAGCTGCACCAGGAAGGATCAACAACAGTTCCACAGGGAGCATCCAGAAGGTACAAGAAAAGCAGAGTGTCTTTCAGTGTGCTATTTCTCCCTCATCCTCGAAGGGACAGGGTGCAGGGAAAGGCTTATGAAGTTCAGGTCAAAAGCTGTTCCAAGTGCCATCAGACATCATTCTTCCCTGTCTGACTGATGAGGAGGATATCATGGAGTTACATGCCTTGAATCCAGGCAGCTCCTCCACTCCCCCTTGCTCTTCAAGTGTTTCACCTCCCCAGTGCAAAGATAGGGGTAAATTAAAACTGCACTGATAACGTGGCTTCCATACTACAGTGGAACGTGAATGGGTTCAGGACCCATGTGGAGGAACTGAAACTCCTAGCACAGGCATGTCTCTTGTGCTTTTGTTTACAAGAAACTCATTTTAAAGATACAGATGTCCCTGTGCTACAGGGATATACACTATACTGCAAGGATGACCTGTCAAGGGAAGGGGCCAAGGGAGGTGTCACAGTGTTTGTCACTAATGTGCACCACTCCTCTGCCTTCCCCTTGGCTACTGACTTGCAAGCAGTTGCAGTTCAAATTCATGTTTGTCGAAGGATCACTGTTTGCTCACTGTATTTACCTCCGCAAGATGCACTAGACTCTGAGACTCTTGGGGATCTTATCACACAAATCCCACAACCATTCCTCCTCCTGGGAGACTTCAGTGCCCTATTATGTCCTGTGGGGCTTAACCAATACTTGCCCTCGGGGTCGGGTTTTGGAGGGGCCTCAGGACAACTCACGAGCTGTGCATCCTTATCACGGGTACTCACACACATATCTGTACTGCTACTGGGTCATTCTCAGCCATCGACCTCTCTTTCTGTTCTCCCACCCTCACAGACTCTGTTCAGTGGGAGATCATTGACAACCTTCATTCCAGTGACCACTTCCCAATCTGCCTACTAAGTGGCTCACCACCTGAAGTTAAGCCCCCAAGATGGATGGTCAGCAAGGATAAGTGGACGCATTTCAGCCAGCTGGTTGTGCTCGAACAGTGGGACATAGTCCAAGGATGGGTGGACCACATTACACGAGTGATCCATTATGCCGCTGACTTCTCCAACCCACAGTCCTCAGGTCATCTTAGGAGGCAGCCAGTACTTTGGTGGACAGATGAGTGCCGTTCTCTGACCCAGGAAAGGCGTGCAGCTCTTCGACATTTGAAATGCCGACTGTCAGCAGACAACCTTAGGGCCTTTCGAGTTGCGAGTGCCAGTGCCTGACACATCATTGGGAAGAGTAAGAAAATGTCGTTTCAAGTGTTCCTGGACTCCATCAATCGTTCCACTACTTCTATAAAAGTATGAGAAACCATGTGGAGAATTTCTGGTAAACGCAGCTGTTTACTGATAGCAACAGTGCTGAAACAGGGGTGCCTCCAAACAACACCCAGAGACATTGCTCAGATGCTGGCCGAACATTGTGCACAAACTACTGCCAATGCAAGCCAGAATCCATCGTGTTATCCCTATCGTGCGACTGTAGAGAGAGAAAAGTTCAACTCCAGTTCCACCAGTTCTGAGGCCTACAACTCCCCTTTCTCCATGTGGGAGCTCAACTCGGCACTGACTGAGATTCGTGGCACCGCACGTGGTCACGACCAAGTCCGGTACTGCCTGCTTCGATATTTTCCGGTGGCATCAAACAAAATCCTCCTGAAATGTTTTAATCTAATTTGGCAGACAGGGAACTTCCCCAACTCGTGGAGGGAGGCAATTCTGATCCCTCTCCTCAAACCAGGAAAGGATTGCACATGTCCCAGTGGTTATCGGAGTGTTGCCTTAACGAGCTGTGTAGGAAAAAACCTGGAGCAAATGGTTAACTGTCATCTGCTGTGATTGTTAAAGACCAGGCAACTCCATAGCTGCTCTCAGTATGGATTCCAAAGGTTTCGGTCCACTGTCGACAACTGACCCTCCTAGAGGCAGATATTCAGCAGGCTTTCCTCCATAAGCATCACTGTATCAGCATATTCTTCAATATAAGTAAAGCATACGATACTACTTGGAGAGACTGTATTCTCGCACAGCTGCATCAGTGGGGCTTTTGTGGCCACCTCCCTATCTTCATAAGGTCTTTCCTGTCTCAGTGGTTTTTTAGGACCCGAGTTGGTGACACGCTGTCTGATCAATTTGAGCAGGAGAATGGTGTTCCACAGCACAGAGTTTTAAGTGTTACCCTCTTTGCCATAGCCATCAACAGTATCACATCTATGGTAAGGAGTCATGTACGGTGCTCCTTATTTGTAGATGGTTTATCTGTTTTATGTTCCTCCTCAAGTGTTGCAACAGTGAGCCATCATTTGCAACTTCAAGCATGGAGGTTAGAGGAGTGGGCTGCAAAGATGGGATTCCAGTTTTCTTCAGATAAGTGTGTTTGTGTGTGTTCATTTTGATCATTCTCGTCATCTTTTTAATTTGCTTGCCTTGAATATGGGAAACACCATCCTACATTTTAGAGGTGCAGTGCAATTTCTGGGCCTCATTTTTGACTCTCGATTGTCATGGTTACCACTCATGAGAGACCTGAAAGCCAGAACCCTGAAGGCACTGAACATTGTCAAGTGCTTTAGCCACAGGTCTTGGGGAGCAGACGGGGCGCATCTCCTTCAGTTTTATCAGGCTTTTGTGCATTTGCAGCTGGACTGTGGTTGCACGGTGTATGGGTCAGTGAGGCCCTCTTACTTGCGGATCATTGACACTGTCCATCATAAGGGGATTCGGCTGGCTATGGGTGCTTATCGGATCAGCTCTATACCTAACATCTATGTCGAGGCGGGGGAACTGCCACTTACTGTCTGGCACCAGCTTCTCATGGTGCATCAGGTGTGTAAGTTCATTGCAGTTAAAACTTCACTCGCACACCATACTGTTGCTCGTCCACCTCTAGAACCTCTGTTTTCCAACCGTCCATGAGCCACAATGGCATTTGGGATCCGCGTGTCACATGTGATGGAGTCACCCGGTGTGAAGCCAGTACGACCCCAAATCCAGGGTTTTAACTGCCCGCTGCCCTGGTTACTGGAGAGGCCCAAAGTGATTTTAGATTTGGTGTGGTACAGGAGAGATAGCACTCCTGCTTCCGTTTTTAATGTTTTTATTTTATTTTATTTTATTTGATATTTTCTGATCTCTGTTTTTGTGGATGGGTCTAATCAGGGAGACTCTGTTGATTGCTCTGTCGTTTTCCCAGATTGTGTTGTCAAGGTCAGATTGCCTCCAGAATTTACTGTCTTCATCACAGAATTATATGCGATCTTGCAAGCACTGGAGCAGATGAGACATTCTCCTGGCTGTTAGATTTCTCATTTGCTCAGATTGTCTGAGTGCCCTTTACTCTCTCCAACATTTGTACCCAGCAGGTACAGTAATCCAGCATATCCAGGATGCCCTCCTACAACTACAAGGACTGAGGAAGGAGGTGTCTTTCTGCTGGGTACGTGGGCACATTGGAATTGCGGGGAATGAAAGGGTGGATCGAGCGACCAAGGAGGTGTGTCATGGTCCTCTGGTATTTTGGTGTGCTATCTCGTCACATGCTAACACCTCGCTGTTTAGGTACAAAGTCATGTGTAGATGGAAACACGAGTGGCTGACATTCACCTATAAAAAGCTCCATGTCATAAAGCCCACAACTCAGCCGTGGAGTACTTCCTTCCAGTCATGTTGGCGAGATGAGGTCCTTCTTACTCATCTTCACAAAGGCCACAGCCCAATGACACATGGATTCTAACTCCGGCAAGAGGACCCTCCAATGTGTGGTGCTTGTGGGGCGCAGATCACAGTAGGCTACATTTTATTGGACTGCATTTTATTTGCTGACCAGCAGACTGCAGAGGATTTGCTAGCGGATCTGCCGTCTATTTTATGTAATGATCAAACAGTTTGGTTAGGGTTTTAAAGTTTTGTGAATTGTCCAACATTTTTGAAAGATTTTAGGGAGCTGTTCTTAATATGTCAAAGGGTGGCTGACTCACCCTAGTTTTTTGTAAGTGGTCAGCCAATCATGTTCCCTGTGATTTTCTTTTAGTTCTACTGTGTTTTGTTTTCTCTGTGCTTTAATTCCTTGATTAGCTCTCTTCTCTCATAATTGGTTTTAGTGCATGTGATGCAGAGTGACTGTGTGGTCATTTCAAGCGCATGGGTGTACAAACACTTTTCATTTATCTCCACATTCGTTTGTTTTCATAAGTGTAAGGGCACTGATGACCTCGCTGTTGGGCGCCCATCAGATCCACACACACACACACACACACACACACACACACACACACACACATGCCAGGCGGACCCGAGCCCACCATGGAGAGGCTCGCGGAGCAGCCTTCGGGACCCTCCGACTGCTGTACCGCCGCCCTTCAGGTAGAACCGCGCCGGGTACGCCGCTCGTCCCGGCCTCCCGTCGCGCACAGTGCTCCGCCCACTTCACAACGGGCGAAGGATCGCGCCAACCGCCACACTGGGAGATCCACTACTCTGAGATTCCCGCAGGAGGTCGGACGTGCTTGTGCATCCACACTGAAGAAGGTTGATGCAGTGCCCATCGAGGAGAAACAATTATATGAATGCGTGGTATCTTTTCTATCGGATATGTCCAAAAGAACAAACATCATGCATTCGTATAATTGTTTCGCCTAGACGGGCAGTGGATCGACCTTCTTCAGTGCAGATGCACAAGCACGTCTTGACATCCTGCGGGAACCTCAGAGTAGCGGGTATGGAGGGAATGGGCAGGGACTGCAGATAAGTGGCACTAGGTGGGAATGTGGGTCGGCTGAGAGGTGTGTCAAGGTAGTCTGCACAGTTGTGATAAACACTGTTTCCCAGGTGGCACAATCGATAATGCACCTGTTTAGTAAGCAGGAGATCCTGTGATCGAATGCCAGTCTGGCACACATTTTTACTCGTTGCCACTGATTCCGTTTAATGTCCTGATACAGTTGATATAAGTAATCCCTTTCCTTTCTCTCTTCTCTCATCCCCCTCCTCCCCCCCCCCCCCCCCTCCACCTTCTATTTACATATAATGTATCACAGCTGTGGATTCTGCTTGGTACCTGTTCCTTTGGACATGTCCAAAAGAACAGACACCAAGCTTTCATGTAATTCATATAAATGATTATTATTTGAAATGTATGGTTGGTTCAGGTGTTGGTCAGATAATGTTGTGGAAGCTGCACAATATTTCAATGAAATAGCTGCTCTTCATCTTCACGTGACTCACCAATATATACACTGCCTTGCTAGAAAAGTGCAGGCACTAAAGCATGGGGCCATAATGTCATTGTCGATGAATCATAGAGTTGGAGAAACAGATTACGGTCTCCACATGCATGACATGGGAAAAGTGCGACCGCAAATCACATCCCAGTGCTCGTGCGGACAGTGTGTTGGTGACCAGTTTCATTGTGGGGACTGGGGATTCATTTGCCTAGGGTTGATGATGCCTTAGTCATGCCAATACTGGTTCCCATGCCTTGCTGAGCTGAAATCCTCTGTCTCTGTTAATCAGGTATCTCAACTCCTTCTTTAATGATGGAGTCCCAGTATGTGGAAGCAGACAAAAGGATCTTTGTGTCTCCGTAGTTCGTGCTATGTCCCATGTCAAGACAGTGTTCAGCAACAGCAGACTTTTCTGGCTTACTCAGTATGGTGTGACGTCTGTGTTCAGCACATCTGTCCTTAACATTGCAACACGTCTGGCCAGTCTATGATTTTCTGCACTGGCACAGGATTTTATATATCCCTGGCCTTCTTAGACATAGGTTGTCTTTTAATAGAACCCAGCATCATTTGAACTCATGCTGGAGCATGGAAGACACATTTTGTGTGATGTTTCTTGAACGACCTGCTGATCTTAAAGGACACGCCACCGACATAGGGTACAAAAACCATTCTTGTGGATTTCTCCATGTCTTCAGGATGTTTGTGAAGTTTAGTGCTTGCAGATTGAAATGCATTTCGAATCCGTTTATCAGAATACCTGTTTCGCACAAACACAGAGTGAAGATGACCACATTCGACTGATAAGCTCCCTGCATCTGAGATAACTCTAGTCCTATGAACGCCTGTTCATAATAAGTCACTGCACTGAAATGGGTGATGGCAGACCCTGTGACCCAAGGAACCATCTTCTTTTTTGCAGATCAAGACATCTAAGAATGGGTGATCTCCATTTTTCTCCACTTCTGTGGTGAAGCAAATGCACAGATGGAGGGAGTTAAGGTGTTCCAGAAATGCAGGAAGTGTTTCTGCCCCATGTGGCCATACTACAAAGGTGTTGTCCACATACCTCCAGAAACATTTAGGTTTCAACACTTCTGACTGAAGTGCTTTTACCTCAAAGTCTTCCATAAAAAGGTTAGCTACTATGGAAGATGTCATCTATGACGGCCTTATAGCCCCACTCTTTGGCGCCTGCAATTTTCTAGTGAGCCAGCATATATATCGGTGAGCCACTGCAGCAACACATCAGTAAGCATCTGAAGTTGATGAGCAGCTGTCTTGTTGAAATATTGTGCAGCTTCCACAACATTATGCAATACAATGTCAGTGAATCAATGAAGCAATTATTTCATCGGGAAAGTCTCAAACAGCACAGTTGAAATGTAACTGATCAGAGGACAAGGAATGTGTCTTGGCCCTGTAATGAAAGGGAAACTGGAAAAGCAAATGGTCAGCAGAAGAAGGGGCCAGTTGTATTGGTGTACAGTGGCTTGGAATCATACATAGATTTGGCGTAAATGAGAAAGAGATGATTTTAGGCACAGATGATTCTCAGTTGCACAGCCAGTTACAATCGTAGAAATCTTATTGTATTTCTTTAATGTACTGTGCTGTCATTATTAGGTAACAAGGTGTACTGGAGGCCTGCCAAATTACAGTTTTGTCGGAGTTAAAAACTGCTTGCCAGGTCTAGTTAAACTCTGCTCACATTTATTCCACTATCAGCAGCAAGTCCCGCTTCACCCAAATGTTGGCTTTGAGAAGCTGTAAGGCAGATTCTGAGGCATTGCTCAATGGGAGTCCATTATTTTAATTTATTGAAGTGTCAACACTGTGAGTTTAGAACACAGCCCCAGTAACCTGTTGCTTGGGTAAGAAATTGTATGTCTCATAATTAACAGCTTTTACTTCAGTGATGCTATGTTATACAGTTTGTATGTGTGGTGACATCTAAAATTTTAGTCCACAAACCATTATACAATGCTTGGTGGAAGGTGCTTCATGCCAATATTAGCCATTCACTGGCCAACTGGATTCATATGAGTGAGAGAAATTGACTGTCAGTGTGTCTTTATATACTCATCGTAATCTCTTGGCTTATTTTGCTGGTCCCTACAAGAGGCATATGACAGGAGCATTAGTTCTGTTATCACAGTGTACCTATACATTAAAGGACCGAGCAGGGTTTCATGTAAACATTGCCACATTTATATTACAATTACCATTGGAGTTCTCTTGTGTATATCAATGACCTTTCATCAGTAACATTACCAGATGCCAAGTTTGTTTTGTTTGCCGATGATACAAACATTGCAATAAATAGCAAATCAAGTGTAGTCTTAGAAAGATCAGCCAATAAAATATTTGTGGACATTAATCACTGGTTCCTAGCCAATTCTTTGTCACTAAACTTTGAAAAAACACACTACATGCAGTTCAGAACTTGTAAGGGGTGTCCCAAGAGTATATGTCTAACATACGATGACAAGAAGATAGAAGAAGTGGACAGTGTTAAATTCTTGGGATTACAGCTTGATAATAAATTCAACTGGGAGGAGCACACCACAGAACTGCTGAAGCGTCTTAACAAATCTCTGTTTGCAATGCGAATTTTGTCAGACATAGGGGATATAAAAATGAAAAAGCTGGCATACTATGCTTACTTTCATTCCATAATGTCACATGGGATTATTTTTTGGGGTAATTCATCAAGCCAAGCTAAAGTTTTCCGGGCACAAAAACGTGCAGTAAGAGTTATATGTGGTGTGAACTCAAGAACATCCTGCAGAAGCCTGTTTAGGGAGCTAGGGATACTAACTACTGCTTCCCAATATATTTATTCCTTAATGAAATTTGCCATTAAAAATATATCACTTTTTCAAACCAACAGCTCAATTCATGGAATCAATACTAGAAATAAGAATAATCTTCACAAGGATTTAAAGTCACTTAGTCTTGTACAAAAAGGTGTGCATTATTCAGGAACACACATTTTCAATAACTTGCCAGCAGCCATAAAAAGCTTAACAACCAATGAAATTCAGTTTAAGAGAAGCCTAAAGGATTTATTGGTGGCCAACTCCTTCTACTCCATTGATGAATTTCTTAGTAAAACCAACTGATTTGTATGTAAGTACAACATAACTTCTGCACAATTTCAGTGCAGTAATGTGTTCATTGAAAATGTGTGTGTGTGTGTGTGTGTGTGTTAGTATAATCTAACTTCTGCACCATTTCAGTGCAGAAATGTGTTCATTGTAAATAAGTATTACAGTAGTTGTATTACCTTATAAATAAATAAAAAACTTTTTTATTTTAAATTCAGTGCATTAGTATCTGTAAAATGACTCTTAGTGTTCATTAAAAAATGACGATCATTCCACTTGGGACCTGTGGAATGGTACATTAGCTTATTTGTTTTAGTTGTAAATATTTGTCATGTATTGTTGTTTTTCTGACATGTTCCACATCCTGGAGGACCTCCTCACTACAGATCAATTGGAATGAAAGTAAATCTAATCTAATCTAATCTAAACATCTCTGTAACATTTTCATGTGGGCAGTGACTTGTTGTGCACACTGTTTGAAGATGGTATCTTTCTTCATTTAGTGTCATTATGTCCGAGCTTTGAATGTACTCAAAGATCTTGCAACAGAGAGGCTGTATAAATGTTGGGCTGTAATCCTTTGTATCTATTCTCTTACATTTACTATAAACAAAACTATGGCACTAGTACTCCTTGCACAGTTGTTTGTCTGTCTGGATTACTAGGTCAGTGTATGTTGTATGAATCTGCAAGGTGTATGCTACACACCTACACACAAAGTCTACATAGGCTAAGGTAATATTAAACCAGTCTGTCACTAGAATCAAAGGGTCTTGGTAGGTGGATGATGGAATTTTGGGAGCGTGGAAGGGCAGAGGGGAGGGAAAGAGTGCGGGGGGGGGGGGGGGAGGGGGGGGGGGTTTGTAGGTGTGACCTCTCACTACGATATATTATTGACTGACATGCTAACAACTATAACAACTACATTGAGATTATGGATGACCAGATATGGAAGGTAGGTGTGGTGAACATGAAAGACTGAAAAACATAGTTCGAAGGATTTTGTATGAAAGAAAAGGAACGTGTTGAAAGTAAAACTCAGAAGTATTACCAGAATAAGGGAAAGGAAAACTATACATAAGGTATCCTACAGGATGCTTTATCAGCTGCTATGAATCTACATCTACATGACTACTCTGCAATTCACATTTAAGTGCTTGGCAGAGGGTTCATCGAACCACAATCATACTATCTCTCTACCATTCCACTCCCGAACAGTGCGCGGGAAAAACGAACACCTAAACCTTTCTGTTCGAGCTCTGATTTCTCTTATTTTATTTTGACGATCATTCCTACCTATGTTGGTTGGGCTCAACAAAATATTTTCGCATTCGGAAGAGAAAGTTGGTGACTGAAATTTCGTAAATAGATCTCGCCGCGACTAAAAACGATGTGCAGTTAGTAGCTCAGTTTAGTTTTGGCCTTCTGTATAAAACATTGAAATATGACTTTTAACCATGGTGCATAAAAGAACAAGATTGCACTCTTTAAGCATTTCTCTCATTAGTAACTTCCATTTCATGCCCAGAAATGTGTGTCTGCAAAACTGCTTTCTACACTGTTGTTTGAATGGTATGAATTCCTTGTGTCATTATTTGATATCTCAGGGTATTTAAGTAGTTTTCAAAGGTATTTAATATGTTCTTTTATTTTTATAATTGACAGAGCCGTGTAACTGCTGGAGTTGTTGGTAGTATAGTCAGCCTGCAAGCCCAAGAAATTGCCCAGGCAGCTGAACGATATGCTGAACTGCAAGCAGAACGAGAGGTATGCAATGCATAATACTGGTAAATATGTATTGTGGAAGGAAAAGTACCTCCTAAGTAACAGTATAATCAAATAAAGATTTGTTAAAACCTTGTACTTGTTGGTGAACAGATCAGGTCTTGCTGTCCATAGTTGATTGTAATGCAACTACCACACAGAGTACAACAAAAAGGCTCAAACAAACTTTTAAAACACATTTCTCACATGTAGAAGAAGACAATATATTAAATGAAATGAATAGAAACACTTTATTTCCCTGTTTGAATTCGTTTTCTAGGTACCAAAATAGTACATCAGTCATGGGAAACACACAGAAATGGTTTATACTAGTGCACACTGCGAAAAAGTCTTGCCTGAATTGTTCAGAATTCTGTGCACGTGTTCAGTCACTAATGATCTTGTCAGTAGGATGTTAAAATCTAATCATATTTTTTCCCCCTTAAGTTCACAATTTGTCAACAGTCTGTTGACAGTGTACAAATGTTGGAACATACAGCTCATCCTGTGCTATCTAAGAAGAGATATTCAGTCACTGATAAAATTATTAATGCAAGTATTTTGTTAGAGAGAAGATTTAACATTGCATTACTTTAAAACAGAATTGGAACTGCTACACATTGTTCCTGCCTTGTATGTGACATGTTGATTTTTGTTTCATAATTGATACTGCCTCTGTTATTACAGTTTTTAGTTGTTAAAATTGCTATCCCTGTTTTTACCTTAGGTTTCTGGAGCAATACCACCAGTACCAAGTGGAAGAACCTTGGTGGCTGTAAATCGCCAGAAAGCAGCACTGCAGGAAAAAGTGATGCAATTGACTGCTGAGCAAGAGAAAGCACAAGAGGCTATGAACAAAGCTGTACAACGTCTGCATCAGCTGAAAGAGTCCAAAGAAGAAGTTGAGACAGCACTTGCAGACAAGGAGAAATTAGAAACAGAGGAGAACCAAGTGTAAGTGTCACTGACTATGTTGAACCCATTTGCTGAATGTTTCAGTGTATTTGGTTCTCCCTTTCCTCCTCTGTAACTGTACCAGATGCTGTTATGTTGTCATTAGTTTTCTTAACTGTATGTGTGGAAAGATCCAAAGTACACTGCTTACTGTAAATTGAAGACCAATCAAAATCAGAGTAAACAACGCAAAAAAATGGCGCAGATGGTTAAAGCTAAATGGAGCCAATGCACACATACAGTTCATCAATAAAAACAATAAAATAAAGGTATATTTTGTAAAAAGATATGTCAATCCAGAGAGTAGGGAATGAGCTGCATTAATGCCATTACACAATGTTTGTTCAATCTGAACAGCAGTGAAAATGTAATAGTAATGCCACATGCTGCTAATATGTACATAAACTATTTCAGTCAGTAAGTTTGTCTTTTGTATCAGGAAACACTTTGCAACTCTCACAGCCTCATAATATTTTATGAAGCCAGCCAGCTGTCAGTCAAGATCATTTCATACATGCGTCAGAATGTTAAGGTTCTGAAATCTGACTGGCCACTCTTTTGTTTGGATAATTGTTGACTACACAAGCTCCATGGTGACAGCTATTATCATATTGGAAAATTCATGATGAGGGGACATTCTCGAAGTTTCTTCACCATCTACATTTACATCTGTACCACTGTAAAGTGCATGGCAGAGGATATGTCCCACTGTACCAGTTATTAGAGCTTTCTCCCATTCCATTCACATATGAATCATAGTGAGAATGATTGCTGCTGTAGTTAGACTAACCTTGTCCTCAATCCCTGGGAGAGTGATATATAGGAGGTTGAAATATATTCCTAAATTCATCACTTAAACATGGTTCTAGAAATTTTTTAAGTAAATTTTCACAGGATAGTTCATGTCTATCTTTAAGCGTCTGTCAGTTCACCTCTTTAAGCATCTACGTGACGCTCTGCCATAGGTTGAACAAACCGGTGACCACTCGTGCTGACCTTGGTATCCGTTCAGTATCCCCTGTTAGTCCTGTTTGGTATGGGTTCCACACATTGAGCATTATTCTTGAATGTGTAATTTTGTAGACTGATTGCATTTCTCTAGTATTCTACCAATGAACTGTAGTGTACTACCTGTTTTTCTTATGACTGAGACTATGTAATCATTCCATTTCTTATCCCTTCAAATTTTTCCGCCCAGGTATTTGTACGAGTTGACTGATTCCAACTGTAACTCACTGATATTATAGTCAAAAGATACTACATGTTATTGTTTTATTAACAGAATAACTTTAAATTTTTGAATATTTGAAGCAAGTTACCAATATTTGAAATCTTATCAAAATCTAAGTGAATATTTTTGCAGGTTGTTTTAGAGAGTACTTAGTTACATATAACTGTATCATCTGCAGAAAATCTTAGGTTACTTTTAATATTGTCCGCTAGTTCATTAACATAAACATGGACAGCAAGGGTCCCAATACTCTTCCCCGGAGCACATGTGAAGCTAATTCTATAGCTGTTGGTTACTTTCTGTCCAGCATAACTTGCAGTGCTGCCCCTACCCAAAAATTCTCAATCCAGTCACAAATTTCACTTGATACCCCATAAAATTGTACTTTCGATAACAAGCAACAATGCTTTTCAGGAATCAAGGAGTACTGCATCTATGTGATTGCCTTGCTCAGTGGCTTTCAGTATGTCTCATGAGAAAACTTTAAGTTGGGTTTCATGTGATCCATGTTTTCAAAATCCGTGCTGGTTGGCAAGGAGGTCATTCTGTTGGAGATACTTCATTCTGTTTGAGCTCAGAATATATTCAAAGATTCTACAACAAATGGATGTCAGCGATACTGGGCAGTAGGTTTGTGGATCGATTCTGCTACCCTCCTCATAGACGGATGTACCCTGTGCTTTCTTCCTAATATTGGGTACAATTTTTTACAAGAAATGTATGGTAGATTATGGTTAAGAGGAGCTAACTCAGTTGCAAATTCAGTGTAGAATCTGATAGGAATTCTGTAGTGCCCTGGATCTTTGTTAAATTTTAATAATTTCAGCTGCTCTTCAACACCACTGACACTAATATCTACATCTACCTACATATTCCACAAACCACTGTACGGTTCATTACAGAGTGTACTTTGTACCATCACTGGTCATGTCCTTTGTTGTTCCACTCACAGATAGAGCGAGGAGAAACAACTGTTTAAAAACCTTCGTATGAGCCCTAATTTCTCGCATCTTATCTTCATATCTGTTACATGAAATGCATGTTGGTGGCAGTAGAATGGTTCTGCATTTGGCCTCAAGTGCTGATTCTCTAAGTCTGCACAATAGTGCCTTGCAGAAAGAGCATTGCCTTCCCTCCAGGGATCCCCATTTGAGTTCAGAAAGGACCACCATAATACTTATACACTGATCAAATCTGTGGGTAACAAATCTACCAACATACCTCTGAATTACTTGGAGGTTTCCAGAATGAGATTTTCACCCTGCAGCGGAGTGTGGCACTGATATGAAACTTCCTGGCAGAAGCTCTTCTGTGAAGTTTGGAAGGTAGGAGACGAGGTACTGGCAGAAGCAAAGCTGTGAGGACGGGGCGAGTCGTGCTTGGGTAGCTCAGTTGGTAGAGCACTTGCCTGCGAAAGGCAAAGGTCCTAAGTTCGAGTCTCAGTCCAGCACACAGTTTTAATCTGCCAGGAAGTTTTATACTTGGAGGTCTTCCTTCAGTCTGACCTGATGGGGATCCCAAATACTTAAATAGTACTAAAGAATGTGTCACACTAGTATTCTGTAAGCCATCTCCTTTATGGGTGAGCTGCACTTACCCAGAATTCTCCCAACAGAACAAAGTTGAGCGTCGGTCTTCCCTACTACCAGTTGGACATGCTCATTCCATTTGATATCACTTTTAATCAAAGGTACTGTGTCAAGCTACACCCTATTAATGCTGTATCACTCATTCTTTTCAATAATACAGGAATTAAATTGGGGCAGTACTCCTGATTTTGAAGATTTGAAAACAGAGTTAACCATATTTATGCATTTTCTTTGATACCCTCAATTTCAGTTCCTGTGTCATCTTGAGTCACTGGACACTAACTTTGGTGCTACTAACAGTCTTTATGTATGACCAGAATTTCTTTGTGTTTTGTGAAAGATCTTTCTGCAATATTCTGCTGCAGTAGTCATTGAAGGCTTCACACATTGCTCTGTTGACAGCCGAACACATTTCATTCAACAGCTCCCTCTTTGTAGTCCTCTATTTTGTCTTACATCTGTTATGCAGTAATCTCTGTTTCCTTAGAAGTTTCTTTGCAGTAACTATATACCATGGAAGGCCCATCATGTCACAAACTGTTCTGCATATATGTCTATCCATTGCAAGGTGAAGTATTCTTCTAAACTTGAGCCATAGTTCCTCCACATGCTACTGTCCTGAGCTAAAGATTTAAAATTCCTCACTGAGACATGACACTGATGCTTCTTTATCTAGCTTACTGAACATATAAATATTTCTATGTGTTTCAGTTGCCCATTGTACTTTGGTAATTGTTGTTGCTATTATTGCTTCTTAGTCACTGATACCAGTGGACAATGTGGACACCCTCAAAGAGATCAGTTGTGTTTGTTGCCATTAAATCTAATGGTTTTCTATCATTAGTGTGGTTCTGAACCACGTATCCTATGTAGTTTACAGAGAAGGTGTGTAGGAATGTTTCACAGGATGTCTTGTTACATCCATCATTGACAAAACTGTCATTATCTCTTTTGTTTGTTGGATGTTGAAAGTCTCGTTACATGATTACAGTTTGATTGGGACTTATGTACTAGTGAAGTGAGGTTTTCTCTAACATTTTTCTTGTGTTCAGAGGTGAGTACAGTGGTTGATAGGAGAATCCAATTATAATCCTTTATGTCAACTGCTCCAGTATGAATTTCTAATATCCTATGGCAATTGAATGAACTGAAATTTTAGTGGCAAAATTTGCAGTTTTTTAGACTACTGCATAAGTAACATATTATTATCAAAGAATTATTACATGGCATGATCCACAATATATTTCTCGGGACACTGTATTGACCAGTTTGGTTACCAGATTATTTTTATTTATTTACCATCTTTTGTAGTACTGAATGTAAATTATAGTAGGCCCACAGAATTAAAATAAATAATTTTTGTATGTGGCCAAATTCAGGAAAACCAATTACAACTCTGCTATTAGAAAGAAGCAAGCAAGTTCATAAAACTTTGTTTCAAAAGCGTTCAAAATTTCACGTATGACTGTTACAAAAGAGAAAAGAAAAATTATATTAACAAGTTACTTATAAATTAAAGTGTATAACAAGCATAGAACAGATCCAGCTTGTGACAAGATAATAATTATTTTACCAATATTATTGTTTTTTCCTTTCTTCTTCCTGCTACCACTGCTCTTACAATTTCCATCATAATTAATGTTAAATATATAAAGATTCTAACCTTACTAGTTATAATCATATACAACGTGTACAACTTTGCTTCCGCCATTTGTCGATAGGTGGCGACAGCGGTAAGTAGTGGTCAAAAGAAACGGATCGCAGTTGTCTGGCAGTTAGCTAGGACCTCAGTCAACATAACTTCATTCAAACATTAGTTGATTTGTGTCTGCATCATAAAGATGTTCTTGATTGAAAATGTCAGTTTACGAGCCTAATTCTTGTCATTTGCAGGAGGTGTTACTGTTTTGTTTCAATATGAAGAAAACAGTCACTGCGTCTCATTGAATGCTCTCAAGTATGTATGGTAAAGATGCTATTAGTGAAATAACATGTCGTGAGTGGTTTCAACGCTTCAAGAATGGTGATTTTAACATCATAGACTGGCATAGTGGTGGAAGAGAGAATGTTTTCAAAGTTGCAGAATTGGAGACATTGCTGAGTGAAGACTTGTGTCAAACTCAAGAAGCATTGGCACAATTAGTGGGAGTGACACAGCAAGCCATTTCAAAATGTCTCAAGCCTATGGGCATGATTCAGAAAGAAGGAACTTGGGTCCTGTGTGAGCTGGAACCAAGAGACATTGAACGGTGTTTGTGTGTTTGTGAACAGTTGCTTCAGAGGCAAAAATGGAAGGGATTTCTGCATCACATTGTGACTGGGGATGAAAAATGGGTTCATTACGATAATCCTAAATGCAAAAAATCATGGGGATATCCCAGCCATGCTTCCACATCGACAGCCCAACCAAATATTCACAGCTCCAAGATCATGCTCTGCATTTGGTGGGACCAGCTTAGCGTCGTGTACTATGAGGTGTTAAAACCAAGTGAAACTATCACGGGTGCTCATTGTCAAATGCAATTAATGCATTTGAGCAGAGCATTAAAAGACAAACAGCCACAATATAGTGAGAGGCACGATTAAGTGATTTTGCAGCATGACAAGGCTCGACCCCACGTTGCAAAAGAGGTCAAAATGCACCCCACCCACCTTATTCTCCAGACATTGCTCCCTCTGACTATCACCTGTTTAGATCAATGGCGCATGGCCTGGCTGACCAACACTTCCGATCTCATGAAGAAGTCACAAATTGGATCAATTCGTGGATAGCTTCAAAAGATGAACAATTTTTTCGACCCGGTATTCATACACTGCCCGAAAGATGGGAGAAAGTAGTGGCCAATGATACTTTGAATGATACTTGTGTAACCAATTTGTTTCATTAAAGCCTCAAATGTTGGGGAAAAAATGGCAGAAGCAAAGTTGTACACCTTTTATATATATACAGACAATTAGTATCTATAATTTTTTTTTCCCCACACCTCACCAGCACCACTACCATTATTCACTTCATTCTCTTTCTACTTATGCTAGATTTCTGTTGAGATGATTTCTACACTACCCACAAATCCTCTTTCCTCATCCCAGCATTTACTCCCCATCATTTCATATAGAAGGAGAACAGACATTTCAGAAAGCACGAGCTTATCTGTCAGTCATGTTTTTTGGTTGAGTACTAACATTTTGTAATTTATTGTTTGTGTTATATAGGGTGATTTTTTCCAACTGTGTACAAACTCAGGGATTGGTCGATGAGAGGATACGGAACAAAAAATATCTAATGAACTTATGTCCAAAAATGCATTGTTTCCATGTTAGAGACCATTTATTCAATCATACATTGTTACAGAGACTGCAGCCTAATTCCCGCTGTACGATGCAGCCACAGTTACTGTATGTGTTGAAAACTATTTCTGTGTGGCTCAATGTACGCGTGTGCATGCCATAGCATGTCCTGTCTCTCATGTTCACATAGGCCAGGCTGCATCGGAACAGTGTCAAAGGCAGCATGAATACACTGCTTCAGTGTCTCCACATCTGGAATGAGCTTTGCATACACAATACTTTTGAGATGGCCCCATAACCAGAAATCGCATGGGCTGAGATCCAGTAAACAAGCAGGCCATGCAAGTGGAAAACACAATTGAGATGTGTCTGGACATTAACAGCAAAGAGGGCTGTAGCACCATCATCTAGCAGCCACATAACCCTTGGATTCAACAATGGCACTTCTTCCAGTAGGGGAGGCAAAGTCACCTGCAAGAAACACTGATAGTTTTGGCCTGTCAGGTGGCATGGAAGGAGGACTGGTCCCAAAATATGGTCACCAATTATCCCGACTCTCACATTTGGATGGCACCGATGCCGATGATTCGCTGTCACCATACCATGGAGGTTCTGCATACTATCCTACAGATGACTGTTATGGAAGTTGAAGATACGGCTCCATGTAAAATTGGTCTCATCTGTGAGTAGGATGGATTACACAAATCCTAGAATCATGGTTACCTAATGAAGAAACCAGTGACAAAACTGCCCTTGAGGTGGAAAGTCTGTCACTAATAAGCTCTGCTCATACTGTAAGTGATAATTTTAGTAACAATTCTCATCGAGAATGTGCAACGTGGTCGTCTGGCTTACCCTGTATTGGGGGGCAATTGCTTGGTACTGACATGGCAGTCGCATTCTACAGTGTTAATCACTTTTTCCTCTACAGTGTTAATCACTTTTTCCTCCGAGTCTGGTATCCAAACATTTGGGGTATGTCCTTCATGATTTTCTGCTTCCTGAAATGACCCTGTCTCAGACAAATGGCGAAACACTGTTGCAAATATTTAATGCCCATTGCTATTTGCCTTTCTACAAGTAAACACCATATCGGCAAGCTCTCAATTCGAATATGGAACCATTGTGTACAATGCTGTATCACATCCACTACAAGGTGAGTCAGCAAGAGAAGTGAATCAGGCACAACATTACCAATTACTATGGTAGGAGAGGATGCTAGGTCATGACATATGAGAAACAGTACCACCCTCTAGAAGGAAACCATGCGTACTGTAATTGTGGCTGCATGGTACAGCACGTATTAGACCGCACTCTCTGTAACAAAGTGTGATTGAATAAATGGTCTCTAGCATGGAAACAATGCATTTCCAGACATGAGTTCATTAGACCTTTTTTGTTCCATATCCTCTCATCGATTAATCCTTAGAGTTTGTACATGATGGAAAAAATCACCCTGTAATTCTGTTTCTCACAGTTATATTTGTTACGTGGACAGCCCTTATTGTAGCAATGTGGTTTGTCATTTAGTAGTTCCTTTGTCAGACACTACAAAATGTACAAAACACAGTACTCATCAAATGCAGACATCTATGATTATCATTTTTCTGACAGACTCATGGCACTGAAAGTAAATTTTCTGCAATTAGATTAGTCTCTTATTTCAAACTATATCATGGATAAGAAGTTGATTTTGCTTTTACAGTATATTGAAAAAGCTGCAAGCCCTTGTGGTTATAAATGAAACTTTAAAACAGCAAGAACAGCAGTTCCGTGAACAGTGTAAATCTGAGCTCACTCGCTTACAACAAATGGTTAGGTAAGCTATTGCACAAGTGCTGCTATTTTCTGCTAAGTAGACAAATGTAATACATTATTTATAGTTACCTGGGCTTTTTTTGTGTATACTTGGTTCATTCCTAATTTTGGAAATGGAAATGCTGATACAATGTAATGTATAGAACACAGTTTCGGGATCATAATTTAAACATTAATTATTTCTTGTTTGTTACTGTTGTTATTGGTCATGTAGAGAAGATGCTTATTTTAAGAAAGCTGTTGACCTTTTTTTCCTTGCGAAACGAGGTATAAAAGTTACAGGACATAACTGCTGTGACCTGAAAGTATTGCGCAAAAATAATGCACATCAGAGCTAATTAAGCTGCAGTGAATATCATTCTTGAAGCAGTGGAAAGTCAAACATAGGGAATTCCAGGTTGGAGTAACAACAATATTATGAAAAGGATAGATTGCTATTCGCCGTAAACATTTTTCTTTTCTGAAGAAATTTACATATAACAGTGTTTTCGATGTGGCTGTCTGCATCTCAGCGTGTCATCTTTACAGTGAGTAGCTATCTCTCCTTTTCACAATATTGCAGTGGAAAGTCAGGTAGATTATAAATGAAAAGCACAATATTATGGTCACTGTAAATATTAATTTATTTTGTTAATCAATGGAAGGAACCCATTCATGTTTTCGAGATAGACATATGTTCTGTAAATGTGATACAAGACAAAATAAATTGCAATTTTAGCTTACCTTTAGCAGTTTCACATATCATATAAACAATTTATGTAAAGTAACAATGGTAAAACCAAAAACTGTTGTTAATGAGTACAACAATAGTGAAACATACTATATGGTAATTAAATTAATTCATTTTGGTGTGACAATACTCTCACATTTAAAGTAGTAAACATTAGAGAAAATTTGTGAAATATAATTTTCTTCATCTGTTCCTTCCTCACGTCAAGAGAAGGAAAGAGGACTACTTAAATTATGTTCAAATCTGCTCATTTGACTTTTCAAGCAAAGTTTACACATCTTACAGTAGACTGTAATACAGAAAGCATAATTACTTACTTTCAAAATAATTCACAGGTGATATCTGAGGAACTTTGATGTGATGTATGAGCTAAATCATTTTTGTCGCACCATGGTAATTCATCACGTAATCAACCTAATATTGTAACTGAGTAGTTTTGAAAAGACTATGGTGTCTTTCAGAGGGAGGAGAAGAAAAAGGCACATATATGTGAATAGCTGACCCATCTACCAGCAGTCCCAGATACATAATCTAGCAAGCTATTAACATAGATCATGAGTATTAACAGTCTTAACTAAACACATTCAAGATACTAGAACTCACTTTCACTTTTAACATCTTGTCCCCATTTAGAATGACCTATTAGGCATTGTCTGTAAGCAATAGTTATTCAGTTTGGAGTACTGGTCTAGTATTCTGTAAGAAATCACATAGCTATTCAGTAAACAAAATTTGTGTGCATCGGCTATTACCCAGAAGTCAAGACAAACCACATAAATCTGATGGCACTATCTACAGCCTTCTGGTCTTTGCTAAGGGTGAAACTAGCTTCAAACAGCATCAGCTTCTGAAGTGCATGATGATTCCTATATATGAGTTCGTTGGTCTCCAAAAGTATTGTCATAAATGAGTATCAGACGTTTTGCACAAGTCTGCAACAAATCTTTTTTAGTTGTAGTCATTAGTCTTGTAAATCTGTCACACAACCTTTGAACTGGTATCCTTAATTTAAGTGACAGTTGGCTGGCACCCCACAAATGAAGTAATTCGTCTGTATGTATGTTTCTTGAGATGTTGGATGTCATTTTCACTTGGGATGCAAGCTTTTTTTGGGAATGTATTTATAGTTTGTATCCAGATCATTTTTTTGCGTTTTTGATAACGTAAAATAACCTCTTCAGAATAGTATTGGCCAGAGGTTATGTTATTCATATGCGATAATGTCAACTTGAAGTGAAATACTCTTGTACTACATAGCTCTTAAACTGTTTGTGTGATTTTCAGGACTTTCATGTATTTCAGTTAACAAAAGTTTTAATATTTTGAAAACATTAATTCTTGCATAAATCCAGCATGTTCATATAATGGCAAATTAATAAACAGTATTATCTCTGCTTCCTTCACTTTTGATAATTATATAAAATATTTCTCTTCATTAAACATTTTTTAAAGTTTCCAGTAAGACAGGGCCACGGTTTATAAAATAAAATTTGTCAGCATAATTAAATTGTAATACTTCGCCAACAAAATATTTATTTCCACTCTTCAAAGTAATTAAAATAACCAAACATCACAACTGACTGAAGTTTGTCATAACACAGTCACAGTATTTAGTCTTTTTCACAGACAACCATTCACTATGAGGTGCAACATACAGACTGGACATTTTTAAAGTGTTTATATTATTTCTCTATTTGTTGTTGTTGTTGTTGTTGTTGTGGTCTTCAGTCCTTAGACTGGTTTGATGCAGCTCTCCATGCTACTCCATCCTGTGCAAGCTTCTTCGTCTCCCAGTACCTACTGCAGACTACATCCTTCTGAATCTGCTTAGTGTATTCATCTCTTGGTCTCCCTCTACGATTTTTACCCTCCACGCTGCCCTCCAATGCTAAATTTGTGATCCCTTGATGCCTAAGAACATGTCCTACCAACCGGTCCCTTCTTCTCGTCAAGTTGTGCCACAAATTCCTCTTCTCCCCAATTCTATTCAATACCTCCTCATTAGTTATGTGATCAACCCATATAATCTTCAGCATTCTTCTGTAGCACCACATTTTGAAAGCTCCTATTCTCTTATTGTCTAAGCTATTTATCATCCACGTTTCACTTCCATACATGGCTACACTCCATACAAATACTTTCAGAAACGACTTCCTGACATTTAAATCTATACTCGATGTTAACAAATTTTTCTTCTTCAGAAATGCTTTCCTTGCCATTGCCAGTCTACATTTTATATCCTCTCTACTTCGACCATCATCAGTTATTTTGCTCCCCAAATAGCAAAACTCCTTTACTACTTTAAGCGTCTCATTTCCTAATCTAATTCCCTCAGCATTGCCCGACTTAATTCGACTACATTCCATTATCCTTGTTTTGCTTTTGTTGATGTTCATCTTATACCCTCCTTTCAAGACACTGTCCATTCCGTTCAACTGCTCTTCCAAGTCCTTTGCTGTCTCTGACAGAATTACAATGTCATCGGCAAACCTCCACGTTTTTATTTCTTCTGCGTGGATTTTAATACCTACTCCGAATTTTTCTTTTGTTTCCTTCACTGCTTGCTCAATATACAGATTGAATAACATCGGGGATAGGCTACAACCCTGTCTCACTCCCTTCCCAACCACAGCTTCCCTTTCATACCCCTCGACTCTTACAACTGCCATCTGCTTTCTGTACAAATTATAAATAGCCTTTCGCTCTCTGTATTTTACCCCTGCCACCTTCAGAATTTGAAAGAGAGTATTCCAATCAACATTGTCAAAAGCTTTCTCCAAGTCTACAAATGCCAGAAACGTAGGTTTGCCTTTCCTTAATCTTTCTTCTAAGATAAGTCGTCGGGTCAGTATTGCCTCAAGTGTTCCAACATTTCTACGGAATCCAAACTGATTTTCCCCGAGATCGGCTTCTATCAGTTTTTCCATTCGCCTGTAAAGAATTCGTGTTAGTATTTTTCAGCTGTGACTTATTAAACTGATAGTTCGGTAATTTTCACATCTGTCAACACCTGATTTCTTTGGGATTGGGATTATTATATTCTTCTTGAAGTCTGATGGTATTTCCCCTGTCTCATATATCTTGCTCACCAGATGGTAGACTTTCGTCAGGACTGGCTCTCCCAAGGCCGTCAGTAGTTCTAATGGAATGTTGTCTACTCCGGGGGCCTTGTTTCGACTCAGGTCTTTCAGTGCTCTGTCAAACTCTTCATGCAATATCATATCTCCCATTTCATCTTCATCTTCATCTACGTCCTCTTCCATTTCCATAATATTGTCCTCAAGTACATCGCCCTTGTATAGGCCCTCTATATACTCCTTCCACCTTTCTGCTTTCCCTTCTTTGCTTAGAACTTGGTTTCCATCAAAGCTCTTGATATTCATGTAAGTGGTTCTCCTTTCTCCAAAGGTCTCTTTAATTTTCCTGTAGGCAGTATCTATCTTACCCCTAGTGAGATAAGCCTCTACATCCTTACATTTGTCCTCTAGCCATCCCTGCTTAGCCATTTTGCACTTCCTGTCGATATCACTTTTGAGACGTTTGTATTCCTTTTTGCCTGCTTCATTTACTGCATTTTTATATTTTCTCCTTTCATCAATTAAATTCAGTATTTCTTCTGTTACCCAAGGGTTTCTACTAGCCCTCGTCTTTTTACCTATTTGATCCTCTGCTGCCTTCACTATTTCATCCCTCAAAGCTACCCTTTCTTCTTCTACTGTATTTCTTTCCCGCATTCCTGTCAACTGTTCCCTTATGCTCTCCCTGAAACTCTGTACAATCTCTGGTTCTTTCAGTTTATCCAGGTCCCATCTCCTTAAATTCCCACCTTTTTGCAGTTTCTTCAGTTTTAATCTACAGTTCATAACCAATAGATTGTGGTCAGAGTCCACATCTACCCCTGGTAATGTCTTACAATTTAAAACTTGGTTCCTAAATCTCTGTCTTACCATTACAGGGCTATTACAAATGATTGAAGCGATTTCATAAATTCACTTTAGCTCCATTCATTGACATATGGGCACGACACACTACAGATATGTAGAAAAACTCATAAAGTTTTGTTCGGCTGAAGGCGCACTTCAGGTTTCTGCCGCCAGAGCGCTCGAGAGCGCAGTGAGACAAAATGGCGACAGGAGCCGAGAAAGCGTATGTCGTGCTTGAAATAAACTCACATCAGTCAGTCATAACAGTGCAACGACACTTCAGGACGAAGTTCAACAAAGATCCACCAACTGCTAACTCCATTCGGTGATGGTATGCGCAGTTTAAAGTTTCTGGATGCCTCTGTAAGGGGTCGGTCTGCAGTGAGCGAAGAAACAGGTTGAACGCATGCGGGCAAGTTTCACGCGTAGCCCGCGGAAGTCGACGAATAAAGCAAGCAGGGAGCTAAACGTACCACAGCCGACGGTTTGGAAAATCTTACGGAAAAGGCTAAAGCAGAAGCCTTACCGTTTACAATTGCTACAAGCCCTGACACCAGATGACAAAGTCAAACGCTTTGAATTTTCGGCGCAGTTGCAACAGCTCTTGGAAGAGGATGCATTTAGTGCGAAACTTGTTTTCAGTGATGAAGCAACATTTTTTCTTAATGGTGAAGTGAACAGACACAATGTGCGAATCTGGGCTGTAGAGAATCCTCACGCATTCGTGCAGCAAATTCGCAATTCACCAAAAGTTAACGTGTTTTGTGCAGTCTCACGATTTAAAGTTTACGGCCCCTTTTTCTTCTGCGAAAAAAACGTTACAGGACACGTGTATCTGGACATGCTGGAAAATTGGCTCATGCCACAACTGGAGACCGACAGTGCCAACTTCATCTTTCAACAGGATGGTGCTCCATCGCACTTCCATCATGATGTTCGGCATTTCCTAAACAGGAGATTGGAAAACCGATGGATCGGTCATGGTGGAGATCATGATCAGCAATTCATGTCATGGCCTCCACGCTCTCCCGACTTAACCCCATGCGATTTCTTTCTGTGGGGTTATGTGAAAGATTCGGTGTTTAAACCTCCTCTACCAAGAAACGTGCCAGGACTGCGAGCTCGCATCAACAATGCTTTCGAACTCACTGATGGGGACATGCTGCGCCGAGTGTGGGAGGAACTTGATTATCGGCTTGATGTCTGCCGAATCACTAAAGGGGCACATATTGAACATTTGTGAATGCCTAAAAAAACTTTTTGAGTTTTTGTATGTGTGTGCAAAGCATTGTGAAAATATCTCAAATAATAAAGTTATTGTAGAGCTGTGAAATCGCTTCAATCATTTGTAATAACCCTGTATATAATCTATCTGATACCTTTTAGTATCTCCAGGGTTCTTCCATGTATACAACCTTCTTTCATGATTCTTAAACCAAGTGTTAGCTATGATTAAGTTATGCTCTGTGCAAAATTCTACCAGGCGGCTTCCTCTTTCATTTCTTAACCCCAATCCATATTCACCTACTATGTTTCCTTCTCTCCCTTTTCCTACTGACAACTTCCAGTCACCCATGGCTATTAAATTTTCGTCTCCCTTCACTACCTGAATAATTTCTTTTATCTCATCATACATTTCATCAATTTCTTTGTCATCTGCAGAGTTAGTTGGAATATAAACTTGTACTACTGTAGTAGACGTGGGCTTCGTGTCTATCTTGGCCACAGTAATGCATTCACTATGCTGTTTGTAGTAGCTTACCCGTACACCTATTTTTTTTATTCATTATTAAACCTAATCCTGCATTACCCTATTTGATTTTGTATTTATAACCGTGTATTCACCTGACCAGAAGTCTTGTTCCTCCTGCCACCGAACTTCACTAATTCCCACTATATCTAACTTTAACGTATACATTTCCCTTTTTAAATTTTCTAACCTACCTGCCCGATTAAGGGATCTGACATTCTATGCTCCGATCCGTAGAACGCCAGTTTTCTTTCTGCTGATAACAACGTCCTCTTGAGTAGTCCCCGCCCGGAGATTCGATTTCTCTTTTTAAAATTACAAAAAATAATTACAACAGAGCTCTGAACAAAATGGCAGTATCTTCTAAGGGTACCTGGCCATCAGGTAATGTTATCAATGTGACCAGTGCTATACTTACGCTGTTCAGGTGCAAAAGCCAGCAATGTGCTCGAAATTTCTTAAACGCCCAATTTTTATAGTTGTATGCAATGCTACCCTGCTCCTGCAATGTAAAATAAACAGCTGCTAGGGGAGAGGTAACTTCTGTTGCTGATTTGATGCATAGGCTAGTACAGAAATATGTTTAATACCATGATTGTTCAGACTTTCTTGATGCAAGTTTATGTATATTGATCCGCCTGCTGAAACTAATAGGTCTACTGTATTGTGTAAAAGGTAATACAGTAGAACTTTGATTTTAAGTTCTCTGATTTTATGTTTTTCATGATTCTACACCATAAATTTGTAGCCCCTGTGAAAAACCCATAAGATCAGTGCTAAAAATTCCCCCATTTTATGTTTCTTTCTAGAAGGGTTTACTCGATTCTACACTCCTATTTGACATCTTGCGTGACTTCGTTTCATTTTCTTCCTGTTGACATTTGATGTGACTGAACAAGTTATAAGTGGTGCAAAGGGCAGACGGTTCGCACCATGCGTGGTGGCATAAGAGTTAAGGGAATGTTTTAGGCCTTTGCAGAGAATGGAGATGTGAGATAGTAAATGCTGACGTAATGCGTAATCGGTGTTGCCAAGACAGCTTGCAATGTTTAGCTACACCGCACAGTGATGGGTCGAATACGTTTCACACTACTTTTTGCAGGAAGCGGCTATCGATTTTGTGCTACAGCACCAAGTTGATATTTATGGCTGTCTTAGTGACAGGAGAATCTCGATTGCAGCAAGAACTATTTAGAGAAATATATATGTGGTTTTACAACATGGGAAATATTTGTGACAAGGAAGAATGTGAATGTTATTGCTCATCATTTCACTTGCAGCAACTGAATCTGTCCTCGTAGGTTCCTGCCTAACCACACACTCAGAAATCACCACATATTTGGAAGTAAACAGTGAAGTATTTGTGACAAGAGACACTATTAATTTTATTGCTGCTCATATTACTCAGAGGAATGTAAGCTGTCCTCTTAGGTTTCTGCCTAACCACGCACTCTGATATCACCATACATTAGGAAATAAACAGGCAAATATATATTTATTTCATCCTCTAACAAGACAGAAATGTTTAATAACATCAAATAGTGCATAACATATTGTATTACAATCATAACAAAGTTCAAGAACATGATGATAATGCTAAGTTGAAGAAAAATTTTCGCAAACTACGAGTTGCGAATCTATAACCTTGAACTCAGCTAACCATAATGTTATCCATTTTGCTAGAGCTTATTTTTCTGAATTTTGTTTTGTGCATTAGTTATCATAAAATCTCTTCAAGCCTTACATCATTGATGCTTTATTAATTGACATTTAATGATAAGTGTGATGTATTTGTGATATACTTCCAATGCACTGTTGCTTATAAACAGCATACTACATGCATATGTCACACTCTATGAAGGAAATAAACAATTGAAATTCACACAGTTCACACAGTGGTTGTTCACAAGTGCTCACAAAAGTTGACAGTTGAAAGCCCACTAGTAATGTCATCACTGTGGAAAGTAGTGTGAAGCTGCACACTGCCATTGGAAACCTGGTTCTGTTGGAAATGTTTCCTAAATCTGTTTTGAACTTTGTTTCTTGTGTCTGTTTCTGTCCACAACGTCAGCAAACATTTCTCAGTGTATTCGCATTGTCAGCAACACTATTTGTTATATTGTTTTCGTACTGCCTGCTGTGTTGTGTCATATCTAGAGACAAGGAAACTGTAATATGTGCTGCTGCATTATTAGTACTCGAAGGGTCACACAAACAAAATGAAAGACATTGTTGATGTTCATTCTTTTTTTTATTAATTTATTGTGACGTGTGACCTGAAGGCCATAGTATCTCTCAATGTTTTGTAGTTGTAGAGAATAATGATGCATTTATTAAAGAATTTCGTAATTGATTTTAAAACTATGATATTAGTTTGATGTAGAGTTCATGTAGTAGTTGGTAATGGTCAATAAAATTGGATTAGTTGCCGTATGAAATCAATTTGTTGGTGCTTACAGTCATTGTCTTTGGCGAGTGAAAACATACTATAGAACAACAGGTGGGAAAAACTTCCTACATATGGGAACTGAATATGGAAGACAGTTATAGTTTGCATAATTTCACTTGGATATCATCTAACAATTTTGAATTTCTGGCAAACATGATATCACCGTTTCTTAAAAAAAAATTCAGGAAAGCATTTACAACCAGACATGCAGTTAGTCTTAGTTTTTTTTGTCAAAAGGAGATTCATTCGAGAGCCTTCAATATTTATTTCACATTTTGAAATTAACTGTGACATACGACCTTATTTTCTTTTCTACACAGTCTTTGTTAGTATTCTACCAAATGTAGCAGCAGTTTTCTGCAGAATGTCTTGCTTTATTGCTGTTCTTCTACTGCTTGCTTCATATATTCCACAATCAGCCTTCAGCCCGGTACAACAAAAACAACTCAACAGTCTGCTGCTTTATTCACTGAGTTTCTTTTTTTTTCTGGAAAAACTTACTATAGCAAGAGGAAACATAAACATCTAACAACTGCATACAACAGATGACACAATGTGACATATAAACATACACTAATGCCATGCAGCAGTGAGGCGCCTGAAACATTGCTTCTTTTGATCTGTACTGACACTGATAGGGATACATGTTTTCGTGCTTCAAAAGATGTTTCCAAATGGTGTCCACATTCACCATGTTCAACAGTTTTGGCTTTTTCTGGGTTAACACGAAGGAAAGATGTCCCAAAAACATATGTTTTGATGTATAATTTGCAGTCATAGCATGTTGTAAAGTAGCTTGATTACCTTGTACACAGATATCAATTTCAATTTTATGGCGAGTTTTCACTTGCTGTGAAATATCTGCAATTTTTTCCCCTCATTATTGTATAAACATTGCATTGTACATTTCATTTCCTTCACTTCTACAGATTTTGTATAATGTATTGGTGAGGATTACAATTTTTAAACATATCCGCCAATTATGTATGTTTTTACTTGTGTTTGGGGGGTTTTAATGTGTTCCTTGATTCTGTATTTCCTCAATTTTGTACCGAGCAAGGTGGCACAGTGGTTAGACACTGGACTCACATTCGGGAGGACGGTTCAATCCCGCATCCAGCCATCCTGTTTAGGTTTTCCGTGATTTCCCTAAATCGCTCCAGGCAAATGCCAGGATGGTTCCTTTCAAAGGGCACGGCCGACTTCCTTCCCTGTCCTTCCCTAATCTGATGAGACCGATGACCCCGCTGTCTGGTCTCCTTCCCCAAACAACCCAACCTCAACCCCTCAGTTTTGCCTTTTTTAGGGGTGGATCACACGGAAATGTAAAATAGGGGTTTCACTTTGTTTGACTCTGAAAACCAGGTGTGTTCAATATTGTGTGCATATGTGGAATGTCAGATTCTGGATAAACTATAAAAACTGTTGAACAAAGATATAAAGAACACAAGTTTTACACTCAATTCAAGCAGCCTACTGAATCAGCTGTCAACTAAGATTGTTTCTCCTGTAAATATAAAATTAAACATGAAGATACCATCATTGTGGTACAGATGATGAATGTCTGGGTCAGAGCAGTAAAGGAGACAACCAAAATTAGTTGCAGACAATGTAATCAAAGGCAACAGTGGCTTCAGCTTAAGTTAAATGTGGGATCTGGCACTTAGTTTGCTTAAACTGTGTCAGAAAACTTCTGCGCTCGCTCTTTGCTCATAGATAATTCCTATTGCTCTGGACAAAGAATATTGTCTTGTAGCCTTCAGCTTACCTATTTTTTTTTATGTTTTGGCATTGCATTTTTGTTGCTTTTCAATTTCTGTTGGCTATTGATTTGTTTAACGACTGTGGAAAACATTCACTTGGGTGGTGCACAGCATGCGCCATTCATAGTTTGGTTGGTGTCAAAATGATGATCTGTGCTTGACACCTGATGAAAACAACTAGATAAGCTGTTAAAATATTTTGTGTATATAAAATGACAACTCTGCTGCAAACTCAAAAACTTTTGAACCATGTTTAGTAACATTTCATATGAATCTCTTTCTTCCCTGATAATAATAAATACATTGCTCAGCTCTCAATCAATTACTGGCAAACTGAAGTAGGCATTTATTATGAGGACCGTCCAATAAGTAATGCAACGCATATTTTCCCAGACAGTTACGGTTGGAAAAAATGTGGAATAATTGTGGGACATCATGGATTATTCCCCCTTCAACCCCTATAGTTTCATGATGATCTGATAGGTGGCAGTGCTATATAACTACAAGACCTGACAATGAACAAAAGCATGGTGAGTTGTTGAGCAAGGTGTCTGTCCTCATTGCAATAAAGTCGCGCAGAAGTGTCCGATCTCCCGTGTGCCAGCTGCCCACAAATATACAGACACTTTTATGTCAGGTGATGCAAACAAACTTCTTCTCCGTGACAACACAGGACCTCATACAAGTCTGCACACCCAAGAGCAGATCACAAAGCGTCATTAGACTGTTCTTACTCATACACCCTACAGCTCAGATATCGCACCTTCCATCTGTTAAGCCCAATGAAGGATGCACTCTGTGGAAAGCAATATGTGGATAATGGGTGTTTATTGATGCATCAAGATGTTGGCTCTGACATCAACCATTAGAGTGATACCGCACAGTCATACAGATCCTCCAGTAAGGTGGCGTAAGGCCATCACATTGAATGGAGATTATGCTGAAAATATGAATTTGTAGTGTTTAGGAGGCGAAATTTCAGTACTGCCAAAATACATATTTAGAAGTGAAAAAACTGTTTCTGGCATTTGAAGATATTAGTTGCTTCATTAGGGAGAAAAGAGGGGTGGATTGGACAAGGTTAGAAGGGAAGGGCAGTTCCCTTAGAATCCAGGATGAGAGGGACCCAACTGTTTTGAAGACAAGGGCAAACAGAGGTGAAGTTTTTTTCATTTTTAAAAAATTGTGTGTCAGCAGTCTGCAATTTTGAGTCTCGAGGCTTAAATACTCGCTAATTTGATGTTAGTTATCATTCAGCATGGCCAGGTGACGTGTTATATTTTATTTTATAGAAGCCAAAGTACAACACTTTTGGTTGTTATGTCATTAAAATTAATTTAAAATATAGTACAAATATAAGATAAATAATTTTCATATGTGTTCGCATTCAGGAAAACCAACTGTACCTTTGCTGTTAGGAAGAAGTAGGATTCAAAACTGCTTCAGACCAGTTTGTAAAAATTCGTTTTGAAAGTGTTCAAAATTTCATTTATGAAAGTTACATGAGAGAAAAGAAAAAATAATAATTTACTTATTAATTTGTACAATGAGCATGTGGACAGCTCCAGCTTACAACATTTTGTGACCGTGATTATTTTATAAGTGTAATACAAAAATATTTTATTTTGGCTTCTACAGAAAAAAAATGAGTCTGTAAACACCTCCATTACCAAAAAGATCAAGAAGCCAGATTCTTCAAACAGAGTTGGTGTAAGTAACCGAGCATCTCTTGTAAACCAGAGCTGTAAGAAATGAGAAGGAAATTTGTGAAAAGCAGTTGTCATTTTTCATGCAAAAGTTTTTTAAGGCAGAACTAGGACTTGAAACTGGTGAAGAGATTGTGAGATTCTACAGAACAATTGCTCTAGTTTTACATTTGTAGTAGTGTAGTCTACAGAACTTGACAACAATATCATTAAGGTCTAGGTATATGATATCAGTAATTCTCACAAACGGACTGTGAATCGTAAAGATATTACAGTTACTGGATGTAAAGATTCATAAACAGTTTAAAGACAGCTGTGCATTGATTTTGATGCAACAAAGTGATTAGACAGAAAATGCACTTAATATGTCGCCATTTTCTTTTCCTTTTGCTGAAAGCAAGCATTCTGAATCATCAGAAGCTATTTTGAAAAAAAGGCCTTGGTGATGTTGAAGGCAGTATGAGAAGATAGGTTCCAGTATCCCTTCCAGGAATGGTACATACATTGGACAAAATGCTTGAAATTCAGAGGAGACTGTTCAAAAAAGGAATATACAAATTTGAAACTTGGCCAAACTAATTGATATTCATATTCGTTTGCTTTTTGTTTGTACATGGGAGCAGTTTCATATTTCTATTTGTGATCCCACTGATGTGTGTGTGTGTGTGTGTGTGTGTGTGTGTGTGTGTGTGTGTGCACGTGCGCTTGCCTTCCTAAACTGAATTATCTGGCTTGTAGCATCTTGAGTATGAATTTGTGTGTCATAATGTACATTTTGATTGTGCATAGTCACTGTTCTGATTTAAATGTACAAATTCAGCAGCTAAGTTTCTATTGTTTAATCTGTCCTATGACAATTGCGTAACTTATTCATAGTTTCTTATAGTGACTCATTTTATTGTGAATTCATGAAGATTCATCATATTGCTTGCCAAAATTATACAGAATCATTAAGATACTGTAATCTATTGAGCACAGAACTTCATTCAGTAACAGATTTAGTTTAATTCCAGTGGAAAAAGCCAAATATTTATTTTTATCACAAATATAGAAAGTTTGTAACGATAGCACAAATATCCAGAGAATATGTTGATTTGCCTCTATTATCCGTTATGGTATTCATTGGCAGTTAGATTATACAGAAATTAAAATTAAATGCAGTTCTTAGTCTGTAGACTAGAATATTTTCTTAGTGACAGTTGTTGATTTGCCTCTATTATCCGTTATGGTATTCATTGGCAGTTAGATTATACAGAAAGTAAAATTAATTGCAGTTCTTAGTCTGTAGACTAGAATATTTTCTTAGTGACAGTTTCAATTTCTTGTTTTTTAAGAGAAGCTCAGGAAAGCACCTCTCCTGATGAGGATAGTGAAAAAATGGCACAGAAACTTGAAGAGGAACGTGAGCGTGTGCAGAAACTGCGACTTTTATTGGCAAAGAGAAACCGATCCATAGCAGCATTGCAGAGACAGTTGGATGAAGTGCCAGGCCGTGCTGAGTTGGCACAATACCAACGACGTTTCCTGGAACTATATAACCAAGGTCGGCAATCAGATTTCGTTATCTCCTTGCCTATGGTAACATTTAAACTATTCCAATATCTGTAATGCAATTTCAAATACTTTGCAGGAATCATGTTTAAAATTCTGTTATTTCTTATTTTTACTATCACGGTTTCTAGTGTTTGCCTCACATATGTACCCTCACTGTCAACAAACATTTGTACTACTAAATTTATGAGTTAGGGCCCTGCTGTACTGGGACACCACGACAGGTCTGCTGGCCACTCTGCTGGCAGCGCTCAGGTCTGGCAGCACAAGACACTAGCAGAGGTGCCAGAGGAATGCCTTCAGTCTTCGCTCAGGAGAAGAGCTGCAAGCTTTATGTGCAAGTTTGAAATAGGGAATGTAGAAAAAGTAGTTCTGAGCAAATCCCTTCATTGCTGATCTGATATTAACAAGTTATTTGATACACCTTATAATGATTTAAGAAACTACAGCACTAAATTTTCCACTATTCTGAGAATGTCATTCTGTTCATTTGATGAGGCAGTGGAGATCTCCCGAGATTGACAAAAAGATCACTGTTTTAAGGAAAGTAATCTCACTAGAGGAAAAGATTTTTGTGACCTGTGTACTCGGTAGCTAATAGTTTGTTGTCTGCAGCGATAGTCGCAGTGTTAGTTGCAACTATAAAATATACACAGAAGAGCTTTTCAATTTTTATTTGAAAAGTATGTTATTGTAAACTGAAATTAAATTTACAAATGTTTTAGACAAGATGTCAGGAACTTGTCTTCTTTGTTTAAATATCTTTTTTCGTAAAATAATTCTTGCATGTATGTATTTGGTCTGTTAGCATAACGTGCTTCTGCAGATGTAGCTATACTATTTCAGTCTGGGAGTAGGTTTTGAGGAAAACTCGCATAGCCCGGATAGTAAACGTTTTTTGTCTGTGGTGTAAAGCTCTGTGGTTATAGTGCAGCATCGGGAATAGGCTGTGAGGAAAAGGAGGATTGATCATTTCCATTATCTCCATCCATCCGGAGTACAGAAAGTGCCTTATTGTAATGTGGAGAGGCTTATTCTTCGAACTGAACTTCATTTATGACCCTCGTAGTTCCAACACTTTAATTTTCCAGCTCAAATTTTGAAAAGTTCTGAGATTGGGTGTCTCAAGTTGCTGATCTCATCTGAATCTCACAGATAAAAGATTTGGTGTCAAAACTATCCACAGCGCTCACGTGAGCAGGTAAAACTAGGTATGTGTGAGTGGCAGGCAGTGAGTGCTTGGCAGCTCTGCTGGTGACCTGGTGTAGGAGCAGCCATGAGTCACCATATACTTCACTGGCAGCACCTGCCGGTAGAACCTCGCAGCAGCTGCCCTGCCAGCAGAGCTGCCAAGTTCAGGTAAATCCCAAGTGCGGGAGGCCCCCTTACGTCCCTTGCTTCTGTCTGGCATCTCTGCCAGAAGACCTGCCATGGCATCCCAGTGCAGTGGCGCCCTTAATCTTGCCTCAGTTGAACTTAAATAAACAAGAAAAAACATATTCACATGTACACAAATTGTTCTTCTTAAATCACAAAGCACTTTCAGTAATGAGTATAACTACATCTGCTGAATACATGTAACAGTTGGTTTTCATTAATTTGGTGTACTGTTACTTGTACTTGGAAAAGCTGTTAGTCGATTTGTTCTTTTGCCAAACTTGTCTGATGCTCCCTCGATTGTAAGTGTGTAAGTGCCATGGGAAGCTGATAGAACGATAGTTGTCACATTTATCTGCTGTAGCTATGTTCCTTGGAAAGTCCAGTAGTATATCTTAAGTCTTGTTGATTGTACACTTTAATCTGAATAATCTATTGATGCCACACACCACCTAAAGATTATGGACATTTGAAAGAAATTTTATCTGTTCTTACTGCCTTGTATTATCATAAGCCTTTCACAGCTCTGCCAAATGCTAATTCTGGATTCCCTATCCCCAACAAAGCAACACTCATTTCTTAATCTGTCATGTTAACAGGTGGTTTATCCTATTTGTAGCGGACCTCAAATACTCTTTCCAAATGTTTGCTCTCTCCTATTATGTTTGACTGTTTACTTTCATTTGCAATCTTAGTGTTCATATCTTTGCTTTTAAATTCTAAGTCATATTGACATCTCTTACTGTGCTGAATCTGTTCTTCCACCAACAGTTTCTTTTTAAACATTACATTCTTCTTGGAGTTGTTTTGATTTAGCGATTTGACACTTCGTATTGTTTTCATTTTTAAGTCCAAATTCTGAAGACATTTCATAGGTTTGAAAATATTGTTGTTATTGTACTATTAGTAATCATTAGGTCATCCCACTGGAATAATAATAATAATAATAATAATAGTGTCTCTTTGTGCCCATAATTATTAAAGATAAACTCTTAGATGTTTTTAAATTGTCATACAGCAAATACAGGGCATTTCAAAAAGATTCATTCGATTTCATAAGACTTGTATCTTCTGCATGAATGACGGAAACTTTGGGTAAATTTTGACTTTTGAATCAGGCTACAAAACATTTTCTTTCAGAAGAGGCATCTGATTTTAGTAGGGTTGTGTGTGTATACACTCATGGGATGCTTCTCACAATTACATTTTCAATCATACTTTTCATGTACCTTTCACAAACGTTCAATATGCCCTCATCTAGATGCACAGCAAACATCCAGATTATATTCCGACTCATCCCATACATTTGGGAGTATGTCTGATAAAGTATTGCAGTTACTGCTGTTGCTATGCAGTGTTACAGTTTATCTAGAAACAGGAAGGAAGCATGTAGGAGTGCTTCGCAAACCTCCACAGAAACATCACATACGGTGAGATCAGGCGACCTTGAAGACCAATGGTGTAGTGTGACATCTGTATGCTCCTTATGAGCAACTCATCATTGTGGCAGTTCATTGTTAAGAAATGCTCTTACCTGCAGGTGGCTGTGTGGCAGTACTTGGTCCTATTGAAACATGAAATTTTCAGCATGTGGGTTAAGCAAGGTATCCAACATCTGCAAGTATGTGTTGTTGTTTTTCCAAAGAAAGGAGTGGGCCATAAATCTCTTCCCAGGAAATGGTGCAAAACACATGAAGCTGTTGGGGGGGGGTCTCTCTCATGTTCACTTACATTATGTGGCTACTTCGCCCCCAATATTCTTCACTGTGAAGGTTTACATTTGCGCTTAAATAGCTTCATCTCTGAACATTAAACATGAAAGGAAATTATCTTCCATCTCCACACCCAGAATAAATTCACAAGGTTGTACACATTGTGACTAATTACCATCGTGAAGGGCTTGTAGCGATTGAAACCTGTGTATTTGGGGTAAAGTAAACATTGCCAAAAAAAAAAAAAAAAAAAAAAAAACCTAGATAGGCATAAGAGGAATGGCTAACTCTCAGTTGACACACTAAGTAGACTTTTGTGGACTATGTGTAAAACTTTGTTGAATGAGCACACATGGGGACATGTGAATTTCCTCTTGTATAAACAACCATTGTCTTACAACAGCTGATGCCACGACGAATACTTCATGCTGTAGATGGTGCAGTGCTGTAGGCCAGTCTTGCGTGGCATTATTCTTAATGCTGTCCATTCCACTGCGAGTTCATCTACTTATTCTATTTTTTTCATTGTGAACATTATTTTGAATTTTCCCTATAGCACAACATTAGTACATCTGTGTGCTCTATATACTCACAATGATACAATTCTGTAACTTAAAACTAAGAGTCTCTTCAGTCTTGCATTTGAGCATGTGGTACTCTTGCCTAGAAATTTACCAGTTTCTTCTGTTTTGTTAGTGATGTACTAAATGTGCTGGAACACGTGTAAATTTTTATCATCAGTATTGGTAACTGCAAGTGTTCTGCCCTTATTTGCACATGTTGTGCGGGCTGCTTTACTCAGTCAAAATGGACTGCAAGTTGAAATGATAATTAAATCAACACCCTGGGTGCAAATAGGTGTTGCTATACATCATTGGGGGCAGTTGAAAATATGTGCCCCAACTGGGACTCGAACCTGGGACTTCCTGCTTACATGGCAGACGCTCTATCCATCTGAGCCATTGAGGGCTTGTTTGCTGCTAGGGTGTCAATTTAATTATCATTTCATTCTAGAGAAGCTGCACGGTCATCAATGGTATCTGTTCTTTTGGGAACAGATACTACCTTCATATATAGGACTGCAAGTTCATTGACAAATGAACAGTTTTTATACTTATCCTCAAAGTTTAAATGTAATTTGTTTTTTATGTGCATACTTTTATGTAATTGGCATGAATCACGCTGTAGGAAATATTGTAACCAGCCACAAGTTTCTTTTTTCAAATTATTTTATTGTGCCATACTAGTTTCGAGCTAGAGCCCATCGTCACACAGTAGCATTTACTTCTTTGCAAGTTTTACATTTGAAGGCAACACTACCATCTGAAGATTGGCTCATACCCTAAACTAGTTTGTTGTTGTTGTTGTTGTCTTCAGTCCTGAGACTAGTTTGATGCAGCTCTCCATGCTACTCTATCCTGTGCAAGCTTCTTCATCTCCCAGTACTTACTGCAACCTACATCCTTCTGAATCTTCTTAGTGTATTCATCTCTTGGTCTCTCTCTACGATTTTAACCCTCCACGCTGCCCTCCAATGCTAAATTTGTGATCCCTTGATGCCTCAGAACATGTCCTACCAACCGATCCCTTCTTCTAGTCAAGTTGTGCCACAAACTCCTCTTCTCCCCAATTCTATTCAATACCACCTCATTAGTTATGTGATCTACCCATATAATCTTCAGCATTCTTCTGTAGCACCACATTTCAAAAGCTTGTATTCTCTTCTTGTCCAAACTATTTATCGTCCATGTTTCAGTTCCATACATGGCTACACTCCATACAAATACTTTCAGAAACGACTTCCTGACACTTAAATCTATACTCGATGTTAACAAATTTCTGTTCTTCAGAAACGCTTTCCTTGCCATTGCCAGTCTACATTTTATATCCTCTCTACTTCGACCATCATCAGTTATTTTGCTCCCCAAATAGCAAAACTCCTTTACTACTTTAAGTGTCTCATTTCCTAATCTAATCCCCTCAGCATCACCCATTTCCTAATCTAATTCCCTCAGCATCACCCGACTTAATTCGACTACATTCCATTATCCTCGTTTTGCTTTGGTTGATGTTCATCTTATACCCTCCTTTCAAGACACTGTCCATTCCGTTCAACAACTCTTCCAAGTCCTTTTCTGTCTCTGACAGAATTACAATGTCATCGGCGAACCTCGACGTTTTTATTTCTTCTCCATGGACTTTAATACCTACTCCGAATTTTTCTTTTGTTTCCTTCACTGCTTGCTCAATATACAGATTGAATAACATTGGGGACAGGCTACAACCCTGTCTCACTCCCTTCCCAACCGCTGCTCCCCTTTCATGCCCCTCAACTCTTATAACTGCCATCTGGTTTCTGTACAAATTATAAATAGCCTTTCGATCTCTGTATTTTACCCCTGCCACCTTTAGAATTTGAAAGAGAGTATTCCAGTCAACATTGTCAAAAGCTTTCTCTAAGTCTACAAATGCTAGAAATGTAGGTTTGCCTTTCCTTAATCTTTCTTCTAAGATAAGTTGTAGGGTCAGTATTGCCTCGCATGTTCCAACATTTCTGTGGAATCCAAATTGATCTTCGCCGAGGTTGGCTTCTACCAGTTTTTCCATTCGCCTGTAAAGAATTCACGTTAGTATTTTGCAGCTGTGACTTATTAAACTGATAGTTCAGTAATTTTCACATCTGTCAACACCTGATTTCTTTGGGATTGGAATTATTATATTCTTCTTGAAGTCTGAGGGTATTTCACCTGTCTCATACACCTTCCTCACCAGATGGTAGAGTTCTGTCAGGACTGGCTCTCCCAAGGCCGTCAGTAGTTCTAATGGAATGTTGTCTACTCCCGGGGCCTTGTTTCAACTTAGATCTTTCTGTGCTCTGTCAAACTCTTCATGCAGTATCGTATCTCCCATTTGATCTTCATCTACATCCTCTTCCATTTCCATAATATTGTCCTCAAGTACATCGCCCTTGTATAGACCCTCTATATACTCCTTTCACCTTTCTGCTTTCCTTTCTTTGCTTAGAACTGGGTTTCCATATGAGTTCTTGATATTCATACAAGTGGCTCTCTTTTCTCCAAAGGTCTCTTTAATTTTCCTGTAGGCAGTATCTATCTTACCCCTAGTGAGATAAGCCCCTACATCCTTACATTTGTCCTCTAGACATCCCTGCTTAGCCATTTTGCACTTCCTGTCAATCTCATTTTTGAGGTGTTTGTATTCCTTTTTGCCTGCTTCATTTACTGCATTTTTATATTTTCTCCTTTCATCAATTAAATTCAGTATTTCTTCTGTTACCCTAGGATTTCTACTAGCTCTCATCTTTTTACCTACTTGATCCTCTGCTGCCTTCACAACTTCATCCCTCAGAGCTACCCATTCTTCTTCTACTGTATTTCTTTCCCCCATTCCTGTCAATTGTTCCCTTATGGTCTCCCTGAAACTCTGTACAACCTCTGGTTCTTTCAGTTTATCCAGGTCCCATCTCCTTAAATTCCCACCTTTTTGCAGTTTCTTCAGTTTTAATCTACAGCTCATAACCAATAGATTGTGGTCAGAGTCCACATCTGCCCTTGGAAATATCTTGTAATTTAAAACCTGGTTTCTTAAATAGTCTTAAACTAGTAACAGTGCAATAAAATCATTTCAGAAAAACTAGTGGCTGGTTGAAGTATTTCCTACATCGTAATTTACAATAATAGCTGCAGTGTTCTCTGAACGAAAGGAAAAAATAGTGTAATTAACATTTATCTAGAACCAAAAATTGTTCATAACCTGAAAGTAGGTTTCTAAATTCTTTGTTAAATCACAAGTTGCACATTAAGTCAAATTAATGTGGAATGGTAACAACAATCGTATCTTTTGATTAGTGAATGCTGTGCATGCTTGTGCCACATAAACAAGACTTCACTCTTCACTGAGCACCTTTACACCTTCCATTATATATATATTCCACCAAGAACTTTCCATTGCCACACAAAACGAAAACTGAGTTGTTTGCAGAGGTGGTTTAATTGAGACATTTTCTATGTATTAGATTGAAGAGAAAAATTTAAGTTAAATTTTGAGTCATTTTATGTGGTGACTTAGATTCGAATGCAATGTTTACTTCCAACATTAACTTCACTTGTGGTATTTTTTGTGTAGTGGATGCCTGGTTCACATAAGTTTTTCCATGACCACATGCTTCATTTATTATATTGATTACTTTGATGAGAGTTCAGTTGACATTATAATGCATATGAGATTGTGAAGGTGTTAGCATTTTTGGTATATGTGCAAGCACTCATTTTCTGTGCTTTATCATGAAGTATTTGATCTGTAATACACTGCAGAAAATGGAAATACTTCCTTATAAGACCTGAAATGTTTTGCTGTGTAATTTTAATTTCTCCATTACAAAATGTGTTATTTAAGTGCCATTTGTTTATTTTATGTTCCAGTTGCAGCAAAACATAAAGAGACAAAGCAGTTCTACACTCTTTACAACACGTTTGATGACACTAAACTATATACAAGCAAGGAACTAACACTGCTAAATTCAATCCTTGACAATTACACAGAGTAAGTAACAGATTGTACACACAAAAGTAAATATCTAAAGCTTATTACAGACTTTGCTAATTTATCTGTAAGGAAAAATAACTTGTTCCTTGTGTATTTCTTGGGATTTTTAAAATATGTTGCAATCAACATTATAGCAAAGGCATAGGAAACAAAGTGTATTGATTGAACAAACTTATTTGTAGGGCCATGTCATCCCCTGCTGGTAAAGAACAGTTCATGAAGCAATTTGATGCTATTGTTGAAGGAATTAAGCAGAATAAAGCAAAGGTGGGTCACATGATTCTGTTATTAAACTGTCATTTTTATTAGATGACATAAGTTAAAATATGATAGCTGACTAGCTTAAGGAAATGGGCTTCTTTTAGCCATGGAATCAGTTGTGTGCAACTACTTGGAATTTGGCTAATTTCTTCTTTTTCATGAAACTGTTTCCATAAAATTATTTTAGATCACAGCATTGTGTACCTTTTACTGTGTGTAATGTAACAGTTACAGAATTTCCTCATGCACTGTGTGTATATCATCAAGTGGTTGTAGAACATTAAATGTTCACTACTGAATGATTAATATTTATCCACAGGGTTCACATCCCAGTTTTAGTTTCTTCTGAACATGTAGGATTGTCCTTTATTTACAATATATCGTATACCTCTGCATCCAAGACAGCTCCAAATGCGAGATAACTCCCCACTGTTCAACAAGGGATTATAGAAAAACATCTATAAACATATTAGGTTTATTTTGAAAACTTATAAATGGTTACCTTATTGCAGATAACTGGAGGAGACAGTAAAAGTACCGGTGCACAGGCAATAGTCAGGTACAGACATGCTTTAGTCAGATACAGATGCCACTTCTCCTCTTCACTGGAATGGTCAACAGAATCTGCAGTGTCACTGCCATTGTCATGGTTATCGTGCATCCCATAGTAGATTGTCTTCACTCCCATCTAATTCGTTTGATACACAGCACTTTTTAAAGCCATCCACAATGATGCACCGGATATGTATGTCCAAGCAGTCTGAATCCTCTCAACAATTCAATTGCTATCCAGCTTTGTCAGGTGGTCTTTAAATAAATGGCTTATTCATCACCACATGACACACTTGTAGTTGCAAAGTCCTGTCTCCTGGAATGACAAAACGATCTGTATTTAAGACCACGATTCATGCCTTCACTGCTGGTGTCAGATGCCCCTTGAGAACATCACGGTTAGCATTCCATGATTCTTTAAAAGAGCACCTGACCTCCTACTCCAGGCTGTGGAGAGCCAATCTATAACTCATTTGGCACCCATCCCTTCCTGTTGCAACAGAGTTGGCAGCTTTTCCTTCAGCATAGTTTTACAGTTGAGGATGATGTAGGGTTCCATCAGCAACCACAAAGAACATCACAGTGATTCGCAATTTCTCATTGCCAATAGTGCAAAGCAATACACTTTGGCACCTTTCTCTTCAATTGTTGTACAGTTCAAGTAAACGGGAGTCTCATCAGTATTTCCAATTTGCCCTAAGAGATAAGCACATTCCTGTCTGTCTTATAATGTGTTGCTGATACCAGCTTCTTTGCATACGATTCTGGAAGACGCTGAGTAAGGGATGTTTGACATTGCAGCACAAGTCCATTGCGTCACGCCATCCTTGTACACCTCCCAGAGCTGGCATTAAATTGGACACTGTGTTGCTGTGACAGTTCATGTACTTTTATTTTGTTTGATATCATAGGAAACTGCCATTCCTTCTTTATGTTTCTTGCACATAAATGCCACCATTTCCATTGCAACATTTTTGAAAAATCCACTCTGTGGGTGACTTAAAGCTTTTCTAATTGACTTCACATTTTTCAGGCATTCTTTGTCCTTTCACCACCAGACATTGACTCCTGTGACTCCATACTTCAGCGAAGTTGCTCAATTATTTGTTGCTTCTGCATGCCAAATAAACATGATTTTGAAATTTGTGTCATAGTATGTCTGCATCCTGTTCAAAAATTTGATGTTGAACCACACTGTTCCACGTCACACAATTTAGAAGTGGGATCTCCAAAGTCAAACAACAACTGATAAAAAAATTGCCACAAAGAACACTTTCTGCTATCATACAACAATGCTTAAAGTGCTTGCTTACGCTGAGGGTTAAAGTGGTAGGCATGACAGAGAGTAGAGTTACAGATTACTGAAACCTCGAGGTTATGTTCAGTAAAGAAATGAAAGTCTCCACATTGTATTCTGCAAATACAAGACGAGCCCCTACTGGGCGCGTGAAATTTTGAGAAAAACCCGTGTCTTGGTTTTGGAGAGATGCAGTATTTAGTTTCCAAAAGCTGGATTAGGACTGCAACTGTAATAATCCAGAAGATGAATCACATACGACAGAACATTGAAATTTAGACAAAGTAGGGTTTACATTTGTAACAAGTATTTGTTAGATAAATTACCATCTCCTGTCATAACAGGTGTAACATGAGATGTTTTTTTTTTTCAACAAAGTCATGTCTAAACTCTCTCTCTTTTCATTGCCCAAGTGCATTTTCCATTTATAATTACCTTAATGTAGACAACACATTTCATTGTAACTTTCCTCCTCTGTAGCCTTAAATTCACAATGGGAAGCAGAGCAAGAGTGATGTCAATGGTAATGATTTCCATTTTTGATTAAAGAAGCTTCAGAAGATTCTGCTGTACTGACTGCTGACAATATAACATGTTCAGTTCTAAATTGATGAACAATCTGGGCCTCTATATAAAAATGTTAGTGAGTTATAGTAGTCACAAAATCAACCAAAGCTGCCTGCCACAAAGAAAAATGCTATAAAATTTATGAGATTGCTCAGTTTTTTTAAGAAAGCAATGCAGACTCATTCTTTTCTCAGAACTTGCCTTCAAATCTTCTGGAAGTATGGGCTTCCAGTTAATGCATCTTTCCGAAGTGCTTAGTTTAGGTTCCATGAATTGCCTCCATGGAAGTGTTTTCAGGAAGATTATATAGGCTTGGAGGTGCAAAATATGATTCACTTTTAAGCGTAAGTGGGAAACAAAATAATTCAATCTGGAACTCCTCAAGAAATGTCTGTACTGTGAAGGTTCTGTGAACAAGTATGTTGTACTACAGCAAGATCTCATACGAGTCCACCATACACTGCATCTGGATTCTCTTGTAGTACTTAGTAAGGCATTCTTCAACAGATTAACTGATGTGTTGTCTGAGGCTTTCCCAGTGGACTAGTTTTAGAAATAGTTCTCAGGTGAGACATTGAATGTCATTGTGAAATTCCTGCAATATTTCACCAGTGCAACTGACAGACATCTTTGGATGTGACGATTGTGCTGTGACTGAGGCCTATAAGTTATGCTAGTCTAAGTAGAAAATGCATAGGCATAAAAGCACCAAATTTGGTGGTCAATAATGACGATTTCCTGATGTGTAGCAGGAAAGACAGCTACATCACCTGTCAGATGATGACCCAAGAGCTTCAGCAAATGCACAAAGGCTGTCACTTGTACTGTGCTCTCCTGTCAGCTGTCCCGGTGCTTCCTGTCAGGAGCTCCATGCCAATATTTGTGTTCGTGCATGCTGGCATGTGACCATTGTCATCCAAACATGTATGTTAGCACTGAAGCATTTTCCCTTGTGTGACCAGTAGCTCTCTTTCGTCACCTTGACCCACGTCCTCAAAACCTCTTCACTCCTGCAATTATTTTTGTAAACCAACGACGACGTACAGAATGAAATTCTAAGATACTCTGCTGTGGGCAATATTCCACACGTCTCTTCCCTGTTGATGTTTCGAAATCCTGTACCATCTTTACCTGGCAGCTGTAAAAATCACCGTAATTACCTTGTCTATAGATTTCATCATCTGGGCTGAAACAGATACATTCTCATCTTCCTAAATGCCTCGTTTCCATTTTGTGCACATAGGGAGTACAGTACTTATAAGAAAAATGCTTCTTAATTCTTTAGCTCTTTCAGAATGTGTTAACACATTGTCTGTTTGTTTGCGTAATGAATGTAGGTCATTCGAAAGCAACTGAAATGCCGAGGTTCTGGTCAGCTGTCAGCTCCCCAAGTAAAACTGTGTCCAAGAACTGCTCCATATTCCTTACCCCACTGACTCAGCTACTGAGCACAGCACAGCAAAACCGCAAGCATATATGGGCAAGTCTGAAGATGTAAAAATAGACTGTGTCTTGCAGTCACACACAATCATTGTGCGTATCTGGCCAAGTAAGAAAGAAGTTACAATAGCTCTCAAACTCTAGATACATTTCAGCATACACATAAAATTATTTGTGTCATGCAAAGTAAGATGATGTAATTAGGTATGTTGATCAGACTATTCACAAATTTAAGTAGCAAATTCAGCAAAAAGGAATTGTGAATTGCAACTGCAGATTTTTTTCTAGTTATCCTGAACTGTATTTTAAGCTGCCATTAAAATAGTGCCTATTGTTTCAAAGTCTACAACTGGATTCCAAATTGGTATTAACTTTAGACAAGTCATTGTTTCTCGTATGAACATATATCACACTCTCATCTAAAATAAGTGTCCCACATAATTGCCTTTTGTGACATGTAACAATGTTAAGACAAGAGAAATGGAAATGGTGTTTGTTCAGTATTTGCTTCACAGGTCGAGCGACGGCGTGCAGAAGAACGGCAGCGAAGGGATCGACTCAGCCAGACACTACTAGGGCTTGTAGATCAGCAAAGACGTTATGTAGCAGCAGTGCGGCAACTTACCATAGAGTGCCGGCGCAATGAGGTCCTGCTAGCACAACTTCGTGGTGTCTGAATGACACGCATGCAGGGGGGGGGGGGGGGGGGGCTCACCCATTTTATTTCTTAAACACAGGAAAAAAGGTTGGTAGGCAAAAGCAAATTAAAAAAAAAAAATACATTAGATAAAAACCTAGGCACTAAAAGTTTAAACATTTTGAACCATGCAATTAGTACCTGAATAATAGAAGGCAAGTAAAGGGGAGTTTCAATTGTGAATACCATTGTAATTCTGGGAACATTATCACTGGGCATGCACTCAGTGAAGTTATTTTATTTATGTGATATAATTCTCTCCATTGACCCATATTAGTTTGTTTTTTTGTGAACCTGAAATATTTCCTTGTTACTGTGCAGCATGAAAACTGTAAACACATACATGTTTTTAAAGGTCATTTATAAATGTTCAGTTAATTCTCAGAAGCAATTTGTTCCAAAAATGTTGCTAAAATGCCTCAAATAAAAGTATGTTTACCAGTTACCCTTATGAGTTTATTGCTCAAGCTTTTTTTTTTTTGCTACGTATATGGACATATGGCAGCATATGAATATATTAATGATAGTTGGGTACAAATGTCCTTAAAATATAAGCAGTCCTATAATAGTGAGATAAAGATTACCAACATTTTATGTATTTCGTAGTTGGTTTCTTCCACAAGCCTCAGACACATGAAATATTTTGTGATGTCGATGAATTTTGGTAAAATTGTGAGTTTCACTCCTAGGGACAGTGTTATCTGGTACAAGGTGGAATGAAAGGGATATCAATAAGGAAGACACTGAATTTACAAGCCTGGATGGACCCTGGCTTGGATTACTGACATTGTTGTGGTGTCAGAATGAAATTTTCCGAGTGTGGCTGGTACAGGACACCGAGAACAAGACAGACACACACGAGCATGCATTCAGTAGGTAATGATGTGGAATATCGAGAAAGGATGATAACGATGCCTGCAAGGGCAAGTGACCAAATATTGCATAGAAAAATGCTGAACTTAATTCTGATGTACTTTTACAATAAATGATAATACTAAATTGTGAATCTCAATCCCAAGTCCTATGCAGCACTTTTCCAACAATAAGCAAACTGTAGTTTCTAATTGTTAAGATTTCTATATGCAACGATTACAAAAAACACTTTACATTATCCTACTGGTAAATCAAAACTGCTAAAATCATAAACAATACATCGAACAGTAGCTGAAACGTAGAGTGAACACATACTGACAGATTTACTAAATTAGACGGATCCAGAATGTTGATGTGTTGATTAAAACTGACGAAATTAAGCTGGACTAAGAGTTCTCCACATTTACACATAGTACAAAGTCAGCATGTAATGTCCAATACCCTTCTCCTAAATGTATTAATAGGCTTTGATTTCATACACAGCTATTACGTACATAACATATTTACTCATATATCTTATTTTTCACAGCTGTGCATGACAGCACCATGTCACATGTCCACTAATATTTATTGTAATACATATGTGATAATGTTTTGTAAGGTCAGAAAGTGACCAGTGTGATGAGACACACATTCCAATATGTACAGTAGTAACAAAAACAGTGTAAATGATGATAGCCTTCCTGGCATAAATTTGTAAGATGTTGTGAACATAAAGAATTTAGTACGGAAATTCGGCAGCACCATTGGTGGACAGTGTGCGTCAGGAGCTTTGCTAACCAAAACAATTAAATAGCTTAAAATTGAATGGTGATAGCTACTTTCAAGTGCTGTAAATTTTTTCAACTGATGAAAGACTTAAAGGCATAAGTGGGAAATGGGACTTGGTTATTGGTTCTGCTTTCACAGTAGCTTATTAGTTAATAACACAATCTTAGCTACAATGTTATTTCTTTAACTTAAATGAGAAAATCCGCACAATTCTCATTACCTGAAGTAAGGGCATCACATCTTGTATGTTTCAAGCTGAATATATAGGATTTTAGCTTACTTTTGCCACTCTATTGGCTTTATTTATTTACTTGTTTCCACAATTTTGCCATTTATTCTGTTTAACATAGCTTTGCACAGTAGTGAAATAAGGACAATAAGCTGTTCAGGCAAGAAGGGACAAAAATGTGTTGCAGAAAATTGCTGAAGACTGGATGGATAGATCCAGTAACTGGGAAAATGAAATTTATGGCACAACTTGAATAAAATATGGGATTTGTTGATAGCACACACATTAAGACACAAGGACTCATCAGTTTGATAGTGGAGAGTAAACAAGAGAGAGAATGCAATGGAGGAATATGGTAGGTAAGTTCATATGAGGGAGAAGTGGCTAGCTGACAGGGAGAATGAGCAGAAAAGGGAACATTTTATCAACATCAGAAGGGAGACAAAGCGAATCTTAAGAGCACAGAAGAGAATAATCTAACCAGTTTGCTAGAACAAGTTGAGGCAGAGAGCCAAAACAAGAACTCGAGGCAATTCTTCCATTACATAAAAAATTGGAAATGTGGATTTCTGAGCCCAACTTTTTTCATAAGAGATAAGAATGGCAACTTAATAAATGACATGGAAAGAATACTTCTCAGAACTGTTGAATCACACAGACCAAGATGAGATATTACCTGCAAACACTATGCACAAAAGGAAAAATTAAGAATGGGAAGTTAGTGAAGAAGACGTGAAGATCACAATCAAAGGACTCAGAAACAACAAAGCCCCAGGGGAGGACAGAATAACATCAGAATTAATCAAGGAGGGAGTCGAGAGCTTACACTTAAGAGATATATAAACTGATCCAGTTGATATGGGAGAATGATACACTGTCAGAAGAACGGAAAATGGCTATAATATGCCCAATATACAAGAAGGCAAGCAAAATGGAATGTGGTAACTACAGAGGAATCGTTGAATGTAACGTATAAAGTGCTGTCCATCATTATCCTCAGAAAATTGCAACCATTCACAGAGATCATCATACAGGAGTACCAAGCTGGCTTTCGACCAAACCGATCAACAATAGATCACATTTTCATGTTTGAAAAACACTGGGAATATGATAAAGATATCTACAACCTGTTTGTCGATTTTCAATCTGCATATGACAGCACCCGAAGCGTGACTTCAGAATCCCTGAGACGCTAGTGAGAATGGTGAGAGCTTGTATGGAAGGGTCAAAGGTAGCAGTATGTTTCCAAGGAGCCACATCAGAAACATTCGAGACAGACAGGTCTCAGACAAGGGGATGCTCTCTCACGTGTTCTGTTCAATGTCATCTTAGAAAAAGTAATAAAAGAGTGTAGGCAACAGGAATGGGCTGGAGTAAAGATGGACGGTAACTTCAATTGTCTCGCGTATGCAGATGACATAGTAGTACTAAGTGAATCAAAGCACAAGTTGAAAGAAATGGACAATTATGCAAAGAAGGTAGGGCTCAAAGTGAATAGAGACAAAACAGAGTTCATACAATTAGGAAGAAGACGAGCTGGAAGAATTTCTTGATATAGATGGCAAGAGGTTCAAGAGAGTACACCAGTTCAAATACTTGGGATCTTGGTTTACCACGGACAACAACATAAAAATGGCCATCAAGGAAAGAATAGCAGTGGGAATGAAATGCATGCATTCCCTCAGACGCTTGGCTCTAATTCGATCTCGGTGAACACTAAGATGAAAACCTACAACACAGTGATATGCCCCGCAGTAATGTACAGTTCAGAAACATGGAGCATGACTAAGCGAGAAAGTGAAAAACTATTAATATTTGAAAGAAGAGTAATGATGAAGATATGGGGACCAGTTTTAGACAACTGAGAATGAAGGAGGAGGAAATCTACCTTCTGATGCAACAACCATCTATCCTACAGAAGATAAAGAGCAAAAGAATACAATGGGTGGAACATGTAGCCCGTATGCCAGATGGAAGACAGGTGAAGATGGCACCAGTGGGGAAACCAAACACCAAACGCTCCATTGGATGGACGAACTGGCGAAGGACCTAGCAACCCTGGGAATTGAAGACACCTGGAGGAACCGGGCCCAAAACAGGAAGGAATGGAGGCAGTTTGTGGTCTGCAGGGCCTGTGATCGCTGAATATCTATGTCAGTTCAAACAAACATATGAGGGCTATTCGGAGAGTAAGGTCCAAACAGGTGCAAAATGGAAACCACAGTGAAAGTCTGATGAAGCTTTGCGCAGTGTGTGTAGTATGCCTGTTGATCGCATCACATTGCTCTTTTCAGTTCTGAGTGCACAGTGAGCATGTAGCATCTCCTGCCAAGTATGAGGGCCCGGTTAGATATTTCACCTGATGTCACCAAATCACATAACTCAAATTTCCATCTTCATGACAATTCTTGGCTGCACTCTGCAGGAGCAATGAAGATGCCCCTGCAGTGTTTCTAAAAATTGATTATTTTCATTGGTACAAAAATAACTTTGACAGGTAAGGTCTTCTTTTAAGCACAACATTTGATGCCTCAAATCACCACCAAAAATTAGTAACAACTTGAGTGTGTATGAATCTTTATTCATCAACTATAGCTAATACAAATTTTATATAAAATTTTGAGTAGGTATTATATAAAATTAACAGGTAAGGTAAAACAACTGGCAAGAAAAAAGTCATCAGCTATAATTATAACACGAATAAAATAAAAACAAAATAGTCTTTTGAGTAAATAGTATTTTAAAAACATATCACAATCATAATACTGTTCTGATTTATCAGTCTTAATTGTACACATATAGTGGGTGAGGAAAAAAAATTAACCTCTGGTGAGCAGAGTGCAAGCTTAAAAGCTTACTTGTGAGGGCGAGGAACTTTGTCATGTTTAAACTGTGCTGTTATCCCCCTGAAGGCCACAAGGAACTTTACGTACCATATTTTTAAACAATATTAATGGTAAATGCATACCACATACTGCTTACTTGGCACCTGTAAAAGACTAATAGTTGTACCTAATCACAACATGAAAATGAGTTGTGAGTGAGGCTTGTTTATAGGTTCTGCAACAAGGTGAACTTATGTTGAACGACGGTCGATGCCTTTATATACAATGGTGCTCATTCACCATCCACAAATTAAAATTAGTAAAGTGGTGACCCGCTTTAGTTCGTGACTGCTGTGTTCTCAGCAGTTACAAAACAGTGAGATAATTTGTGCTAGAAGAGCAGAAGTATGAATCTGATATGATGGACAGAGATCGAATATATGCTGAGAAACTGTGTCCTCAGTTTTTGTTCTAATTATTTTCACATCTTTGCTGGGATACATGCAAATTATGTTAATTTTTAATGCCTAAAAAATATGGCACCAGAAATATTAGAAGTTTTACTTTACGCATTCGTATAGGGGGAAACACACTACGAACTATTACAGCAGTATTGCACAAGGAATATTTACTGTACGAATGGCAAACGCTAAATGTGTTGAATTGCAATATAAAACACACTTCACTTTGCCACCTCTAAAACGTTTTTGTAACTGTTTGAAACTAAATAGTGACCCATCACAAAGTGCCAAGGTATTGAAGGCAAGTCTAACAGTGTAATGGAGGAAATGACAAAAAATGGAAATAAAATAGTCACTCTTTTAAAATGCTGGTACAACTTTTTTCATGTCTTTAAATCTGATCACTGAATTCCTACATCACTTGGAACCTACATAAACCATGCAGGTCCATTTCAGATTCAAAAAAGAAAAGTTATTCTTTTACACGCCCTTAACAGATGACTACCTTAATCTGAAATCTCTCACTTCTCCATAAAATGTAAAACAAAAGGGCAACCTAAATCCGTGAAAGCCTAAAGAAAGTTCCTTTGTCCCTTTTTCTTACACTATGCTTTATCAAATGTCATGTTGGCACTGTTTATTCACATGCCTCAATGTTATAAACATAAATAACCCGTGTGTGAAACTGTAGTTACCACACCTGGATAAATACAATGATTTTTGTAATACTTTAACTTCTTTGGTATATCACATAGTTAAGTGAGACTTTATTATAATAGTAATTTCTTTGATTTTTTTTGTGGCCAGTAGTGCCCAAACAACAGTTTAACACCAGTAAGCATTATGTTCATGCCTCCACTCACCCAAATTCAAAACAGCATAAGTTTTTTTTCTATCTTATCCACATAATTAAATTTCAGATTAGGCTTAACAACCAATTCCAGATGGTGAAAAATCTAAGATAAGCAAGACAATAATCTACAATATCATTTTATAGTAATACTGATATACAATAAATATTTGTAAAATCAATAGTAAAAAGCTTAAGGTATACCAGATACATCAAAAACTCTAGTCTCTCCACTTCTTTCGTGGTCTGCCAAATTTGCTGTAACAACTTCAATAATTGATTCTGACTGAGCCTTGAGAAGATTAGCTATGTTATTTACTTCTTCCAAACACTGCGCCAAATCACGGGCATCCTACAACAAGTAATGACTTGTTAATAATTCTCTCTCCAATTCAGTGAAATACTTATTACACAAACCAAAAGCACTTAGTTTAAATGTCTTATCTCAGAATGGTATATGTGAAGTCCTGGCAAAATGGAACAATTGGACAGACAGTTTTAATGGGGATGCAGAGACAGAGTATAGGAAGCAGCTGCAGGACAGATTATGTCACTGGCATCATCCCCTACAACGGGGAAATCCAACCGTATCAAGTGCACTTAAATAAGCACACACCATGTAGCCAGCTTTACTTGAGGTGCAAAAGTTCACATGTACCCAGGTGCAGGTGGTATGCTACCTACCAGCGAACCCTGTTGCACTGTGTTCAGGACTCATTGTGTCGTGTGTGCAAGTCATATGACCACTGACGCAGGCATGTTGAGAACACTTGTCAGTTCATGAGCTACATGGGTCTAATTCTGAAAGCCTGTTTAAAGAGTTCACTACTTGCATATCAAAATTAATATTCAACACCACAGATCAATACTGTAACAAAAGCTAGTTGTAGCAATATGACCCGAAGAGTTTGGTTGGGAATCATGTCTGGGCCTTCACCAATTGTCCAAGTAGCAATAACTAATGTTACATACGTTTTGCACATGGACATTAATTTGTCATCACATTTATTGTAGGTAATACAATGAGAGCGCAATAGTGAGCTTGAGTATTTTTTCACTAATTTTTCTAAAATGACCCAATATAAGCAAGTTGAAGCCGAGCTATTAAAACAGCATGCCTGCTCACATTTTTGGCAAAACCACAAAATTTCTTGGGGGTTCTAAATCAAGAGGTTGCAACATATATCTCATAATCAAAATACCCCTAAAATGCAATAAAATCACCTGTTAACATCAGTTAGTGAATCAACTGCTTCGTCCCTATGGGGACTTACTACTGAGCTTGAGTACAAGCATTTCTGACAACAATTTTTAAGTAGTAGTTTTTAAAATCAGGCTTTAGGAAAAGTAGGAATTTACACTACTCTATCAGCATTTCAAAATGCTCGCCTACATCACTCTCTTCAGGGTGATGGAGCATGGAGAAAGCGTCCAATCTTTATTACCTCAGTCTAGCATGGAAACATTTTAGGTTGAAATTAATGTAGTTAAAAACAAATGGTTTTGATGCACTTTCTAACACAGAAGGTTAGAGATTTTTTGTTAATATGCAGAGTTCTAACTAATATATGGGAAACCTCTGATGAATATAGGACTTACAAAGATGAAAAAAAAAAGTCATATATGCATATGGTCAGTTTCTATTTTCTTAGTTACAGATACTTTTTTGTTGTTACAAGTTTGCATCATACCCATTGTTTTGTTTTCAAATTTCCAGTTTGGTTTTACAGTTATTTTTTCTTTTCATATGTTTTTGTTTCAGAAAGTGTTAAGACAAAGCTTTCTTACATTTAACTGCCATGGTTTTGAGAACACAATCATTAGAGGAGCTTAGTGTACAGTTCTTATTGGACTAGTGTTTAGTGTGTACTGAACATTCTTCTCCCACCAGAAATCAAGCCAGGTATTTCCAAGGTGGACGTCACCAAATGAGCATGTGCTAACAACCTCAGCTGGAGAGCAATGTGTTGTCTCTGACTTCCAGTCACGGACATGATGCCTGCTCAGATGTATTCTTATTGGACTAGTTGTACTGGACATTTCTGGCTAAAATGTATTCTAGTTAGCACATAACAGACATGCAACTGATGTAAAGACTTCCAAATAGTAAGGCATATGAATCTAGACATTTGTATGCTGAAATTTTTCCTAATAGACGTTTACTGAACAATAAGGCCTTTCAAAGAATATATGATGTGGAAGCAGCCTCTTTTGAGGAAAGGTTATTTCATTGTAGAAGATCAAATAGTGTTAGAACACCTGATTTAGATGATGAATACTTCATGTTGTGAACAATAACTGCAGCAGTATCAGAAAACAAGCAGAAACAGAATGTGAGTCATATGACAGTGTGGAAAGTGTTACGAGAGCAACTCCATTAGCCATATCATTTTCAGAGTGTGCAAGATCTTACTGAAACAGAAAAGCTTTCTGTACTTGGTTACTAGGGTTGTGTGCTCAGGACCAACACTTTCTGTCAACCATATTATTCACTGATGAAGCAAAGTTTACCAGGAACGGAGACCAGAATTTTCACATCGTTTTGGAAATAGGACTTAAACATCAGTTTAGCATTAATGTATGGGGTGACAACAACTGGAGACAGATTAACTGGACCTTTCACTTTCTATGGAATACTTACTGGAGCATTATAGAGTGAAATTTTAAAGGAACATTTAAATATTTTGCTGGAAGACATTCCACTACACTTACATAAGAACAGGTGCTTCATGCAAAATGGGACACCACCACAATTTTTCCACAGGTGAGAACTATTTTAAGTCAGCATTCACATTTATTAAATGGATTGATCATGTGGCAGCAACATCTTGGCCACTTGATCACTTGATCTCAACCTGCTGGATTTTTATTTTTGGGGAGATTGAAAGGACCTAGTATTTTCAAGACCTTTTATGAATGTTCAAATTTTTCACTAGTGTCTTCAAGAAGGATTTCATGAAATACAGCAGACACCTGGAATATTGGAGTGAGTAAGACAATTCTTGATTCGGAGTTTACAAACCTGCTTTAAAGCTAATGATAAACATTTTGAGCATTTCGTTTAGCCATCAGAAGATAACAGTTGAAAAGAAAAAGTAATTGCTGTACCAATCTGAAAAAATACAGAAATGAAGCAAGCATGTAACAACAAAAACTTTTCTGCTTCTTTTTAAGTTTTCTATCCACCTCTCCCAGAAGTTTCCCATAGATTAGCTAACATCTTCTATAGTAGGTAATTAAAAGCACACAACTGCTACAAATTGACAGCTGAAAAGTAACATATATAAAAATGGAAGATATAAACAAATTCCATATGCCAAACTCAAGTGCCCAAAATTATGAAACCTACTTCCAAGTGACTGGGCAAACCAATTCCTATTTTCACCATCAAGTTAGGTATATACCTACATTGTGAGACTATGTCAAATTCACTGTTATTTGCACTCTCACTGACTTTGGCACACTTTTCCTATTAAGTACTAAATTTAAATAATGTAGGGAGTAATGGTAACAACTCATCAAATAGCTGAGATGCTGGTGAGTCATCGACAGGCACATAAACAAGATTGGGAACATTGTTGGTTTTTGGATCAACTCCTCTTAATTAAAGCTATACGGTGTACACACACACACACACACACACACACACACACACACACACACACACACACAGGATAGAAAATGGCACCAAGGAGCTCATTCTGGCTGCAGGCCAAGGGAAGTGCACACAGCACACAATGACATGGAGGAGAGGATTGAGAGGGGAAAATACAACAGAGGAAGGATGAGTGAAGTTATGTTATGGTGCATGGGTGGAAATGAATGTGGGGCAGGGTCTAGTCAAGTTTGAGAGAATGAGAACTACAGGATCAAAGTATGTATAGCAAGGACAATGTCCCTCTGATAATTCAGAGAAGAGAGTCCGCAGCTCCTGGTCTAGTGCCTAGCATTGCTGCCTCTGGATCAAGGGGTCCCAGGTTAAATTCCTGGCCGGGTTGGGGACTGGGTCGTGTTGTCCTTATCATTTCATAATCATTCGTGAATGTGGCGAGATTGGACTGTGTAAAGATTGGGACTTTGCCCAGGTGCTGATAACCACACAATTGAGTGCCACAACCACAAACCAATCATCATAGAAGGGAACGATCTAAATGGCACAAGTTGTGAAGCAGCCACTGAAATCGAGCATTTTGTGCTCAGTGGCATGTTGTATTATTTGGTGGCCAACTCTACACTTTACCACATTTTGGTGGTGGCTGTTAAGATGGACAGCTGTTGAATGGTTATGCCTACACTAAGGCTGTGCAGAAGTTACTGTGCAAAATTTTACCAGTGTGCTAAAATGTGATGGGGTATAGCCTTTTAACTTACAAAGGTAAAACTCGTAACTAAACTCAATATATTGATTTTAGCTATACAAACTGAATGTTTAAATACGCTCCTGGAAATGGAAAAAAGAACACATTGACACCGGTGTGTCAGACCCACCATACTTGCTCCGGACACTGCGAGAGGGCTGTACAAGCAATGATCACACGCACGGCACAGCAGACACACCAGGAACCGCGGTGTTGGCCGTCGAATGGCGCTAGCTGCGCAGCATTTGTGCACAGCCGCCATCAGTGTCAGCCAGTTTGCCGTGGCATACGGAGCTCCATCGCAGTCTTTAACACTGGTAGCATGCCGCGACAGCGTGGACGTGAACCGTATGTGCAGTTGACGGACTTTGAGCGAGGGCGTATAGTGGGCATGCGGGAGGCCGGGTGGACGTACCGCCGAATTGCTCAACACGTGGGGCGTGAGGTCTCCACAGTACATCGATGTTGTCGCCAGTGGTCGGCGGAAGGTGCACGTGCCCGTAGACCTAGGACCGGACCGCAGCGACACACGGATGCACGCCAAGACCGTAGGATCCTACGCAGTGCCGTAAGCGACCGCACCGCCACTTCCCAGCAAATTAGGGACACTGTTGCTCCTGGGGTATCGGCGAGGACCATTCGCAACCGTCTCCATGAAGCTGGGCTACGGTCCCGCACACCGTTAGGCCGTCTTCCGCTCACGCCCCAACATCGTGCAGCCCGCCTCCAGTGGTGTCACGACAGGCGTGAATGGAGGGACGAATGGAGACGTGTCGTCTTCAGCGATGAGAGTCGCTTCTGCCTTGGTGCCAATGATGGTCGTATGCGTGTTTGGCGCCGTGCAGGTGAGCGCCACAATCAGGACTGCATACGACCGAGGCACGCAGGGCCAACACCCAGCATCATGGTGTGGGGAGCGATCTCCTACACTGGCCGTACACCACTGGTGATCGTCGAGGGGACACTGAATAGTGCACGGTACATCCAAACCGTCATCGAACCCATCGTTCTACCATTCCTAGACCGGCAAGGGAACTTGCTGTTCCAACAGGACAATGCACGTCCGCATGTATCCCGTGCCACCCAACGTGCTCTAGAAGGTGTAAGTCAACTACCCTGGCCAGCAAGATCTCCGGATCTGTCCCCCATTGAGCATGTTTGGGACTGGATGAAGCGTCGTCTCACGCGGTCTGCACGTCCAGCACGAACGCTGGTCTAACTGAGGCACCAGGTGGAAATGGCAAGGCAAGCCGTTCCACAGGACTACATCCAGCATCTCTACGATCGTCTCCATGGGAGAATAGCAGCCTGCATTGCTGCGAAAGGTGGATATACACTGTACTAGTGCAGACATTGTGCATGCTCTGTTGCCTGTGTCTATGTGCCTGTGGTTCTGTCAGTGTGATCATGTGATGTATCTGACCCCAGGAATGTGTCAATAAAGTTTCCCCTTCCTGGGACAATGAATTCACGGTGTTCTTATTTCAATTTCCAGGAGTGTATATTTAAATTTTATAATTAATCTCTTATTGTTGTGAGAAATAAAATAAAAGGCAAGAAAAAAATTATGGACCAAGTGGGAACTGAAACCCAGCTGCAAAACTGAGAAACAGCGCTCTTATCCACTCTGTTACTGCTCCATTCCGAGATCTATTGCTCGAAATTTCCTCTACTCTATACAAAAAATCTTTCCAGAGTGTTTTACCTTTCCCTCTGGCCCACCCCAGCAAAATATTTTAGAACCTGAAAAGTGTATCCACTGGCTTCTATTCACATTGTTTGAGCCAAATCAGGGAGCCTTGTCCTAAGCCCTTCTGATAAATCTACATTTAGAAGAGATCTACCTAACTCTTTAAATCTCACTTTATCCTCCTGAGGTTCACAAGTGAACCAAAACAAATAGAAAAAAACAAATTTAAAGCTGCTGGCATTTCAGTGCATAGGGCATAGTTTTCTATTACAGAACCATAAAACCACTTGAGAATGGCCTAGAAGGCTGAAACTATTGACAATACACTCGCCCAGGTGCCATATTGGTTTAGGTCGAATGGATTTGTCCTGAATGAGAACAAAACACAAAAAATGGTATTTAGCCTAAAGGACAGAAGTACTTCTAATAATTCCTGTTATATAAAGTTCTTGCGGGTATACCTACATGACAAATTGTCCTGGAAGCAACACATAAAATACATTAGTGTTAAATTATCCAGATGAATTTACTTGTTCAGATCGTATGAAATGTGTACCAGAAGCTTATGTTAAAACATCTTATTTTGCACTTTTTCAAACTACCTGTCATATGGTCTGGAGAAACTCAAGCCATGTTCAAAACATATTACTTCTGCAGAAGAAAGCAATCAGTCATTACAGGTTATCAGCATAAAGCACATTGTAAGCGTTTGTTCTCTGAATGTAAAATAATGACTGTTATAAATCTGTATATATTCCAAGTGTTAAGCTATACAAAAAAGAATCTACATGAAGCAAAATGTAGAAATAATATTCATGGTCACAACACAAGAAATAATAGTTCCATACAGATGTCATAACATAGATTATCAAAGTCAAACAATACCTATGGGCTAGTGGGCCACAAACTATTTAAGAAGTTTCTGCAGAAGGTACAATATCTTCCAGGGTGTGAATTTAGGAAAACATTAAATAAATGGCTTGGTGCTAACCCTCTTCTATGAATTAAAAGAATTTTTTGACTGCAACATGGAATTGTAAGCTAACAACTGACATGGCCAAATGGCTCTGAGCACTATGGGACTTAACATCTATGGTCATCAGTCCCCCAGAACTTAGAACTACTTTAACCTAAGGACATCACACAACACCCAGTCATAACGAGGCAGAGAAAATCCCTGACCAGCCGAGAATCGAACCCGGGAACCCAGGCGTGGGAAGCGAGAACGCTACCGCACGACCACAAGCTGCGGACTGACATGGCCAAACAGTTCTATTTGTTAATGTAATGATTATGTTATATGTATAAAAAAAGTTGTCTATTGCTGTAAATGTCTAATGCAACAACCATTTGTAGCCTTTTGACACACAAGGGTGTAATCATAACTAAATTCATTATATTAATTTCACAATATAAACTGAACTGTTCAAATATATTTAATTTTTATAATTAACTGTTTAACATTCTGAGGAAGGGAAAAAATGTTGGTAGCAACAGGAACTAATCCCAGACCAACGAATTGCCACTCAGTGCAGGTAATCACTCGCCTATGGAGCTGTTACTGCAACTGCTCCTCAAACACCCGACCCCCACCCCCACCCCTCTTACTCTATGCTTGCACAATTTGTTACATGCAATTTCAAAGAAAAATAGTGACCCTGTGCTGTGAGCAACATAGCACTCGTAGTGCTGGAAGGGATGATGTCCATCAGAGTATGCACAATAAAAACAGATAGCTGCATCCCTCCTTTGAGTTGATCGTAGTGCGGCTGACCATCTTCACAGGATCTGACAGTGCCTTCTGCTTCTAGTCAGAGAGAGTACTAAAAAACATGTTTTGCCTGTTTTACTTGCATACCACTACACATTCATAGAGAAATGACATAATTTTAGTGCAAATTTGGAATGCCTTCCTAGAGAATTTTAGTGTGATTTTTGGCTCACGTTCTAGGAGATGCGGCATAATTTTAGTGTGATATTTACAGTGTGCTGTAGCACATCAGCAAATGACAACCGGCTGCCACTACACATAAGTATAACCCATACAACAAGGGTGTCAATGTAGGTGTGGTATAAGGACAGACAAGAATATGTTGCTGATTCTATGGGCAGAAGAATACCATTGTGGGAGAAGCAAAATGAACAGTGGATAGGATGTTCCTCCTTTCTGTGTAAGATGATAAGCAGCCCAAGCCCTTGTGAAGGATACGATTGAGTTGTCACAGTGCAGGGTGATATTGACTGGTGAGAGGATGCTCCTCTGCAACTGAATCCTGAGGTTGGTCAAAGGAACTATTGAATATGGCAGAGGCAATCTCTTTACAGAATAGGTTCAAGGATTAGTGCCTGTCTACATCTACATCTACATCTACATTTATACTCCGCAAGCCACCCAACGGTGTGTGGCGGAGGGCACTTTACGTGCCACTGTCATTATCTCCCTTTCCTGTTCCAGTCGCGTATGGTTCGCGGGAAGAACGACTGTCTGAAAGCCCCTGTGCGCGCTCTAATCTCTCTAATTTTACATTCGTGATCTCCTCGGGAGGTATAAGTAGGGGGAAGCAATATATTTGATACCTCATCCAGAAACGCACCCTCTCGAAACCTGGCGAGCAAGCTACACCGCGATGCAGAGCGCCTCTCTTGCAGAGTCTGCCACTTGAGTTTGTTAAACATCTCCGTAACGCTATCACGGTTACCAAATAACCCTGTGACGAAACGCGCCGCTCTTCTTTGGATCTTCTCTATCTCCTCCGTCAACCCGATCTGGTACGGATCCCACACTGATGAGCAATACTCAAGTATAGGTCGAACGAGTGTTTTGTAAGCCACCTCCTTTGTTGATGGACTACATTTTCTAAGGACTCTCCCAATGAATCTCAACCTGGTACCCGCCTTACCAACAATTAATTTTATATGATCATTCCACTTCAAATCGTTCCGCATGCATACTCCCAGATATTTTACAGAAGTAACTGCTACCAGTGTTTGTTCCGCTATCATATAATCATACAATAAAGGATCCTTCTTTCTATGTATTCGCAATACATTACATTTGTCTATATTAAGGGTCAGTTGCCACTCCCTGCACCAAGTGCCTATCCGCTGCAGATCTTCCTGCATTTCGCTACAATTTTCTAATGTTGCAACTTCTCTGTATACTACAGCATCATCCGCGAAAAGCCGCATGGAACTTCCGACACTATCTACTAGGTCATTTATATATATTGTGAAAAGCAATGGTCCCATAACACTCCCCTGTGGCACGCCAGAGGTTACATTAATGTCTGTAGACGTCTCTCCGTTGATAACAACATGCTGTGTTCTGTTTGCTAAAAACTCTTCAATCCAGCCACACAGCTGGTCTGATATTCCGTAGGCTCTTACTTTGTTTATCAGGCGACAGTGCGGAACTGTATCGAACGCCTTCCGGAAGTCAAGAAAAATAGCATCTACCTGGGAGCCTGTATCTAATATTTTCTGGGTCTCATGAACAAATAAAGCGAGTTGGGTTTCACACGATCGCTGTTTCCGGAATCCATGTTGATTCCTACATAGTAGATTCTGAGTTTCCAAAAACGACATGATACTCGAGCAAAACACATGTTCTAAAATTCTACAACAGATCGACGTCAGAGATATAGGTCTATAGTTTTGCGCATCTGCTCGACGACCCTTCTTGAAGACTGGGACTACCTGTGCTCTTTTCCAATCTTTTGGAACCTTCTGTTCCTCTAGAGACTTGCGGTACACGGCTGTTAGAAGGGGGGCAAGTTCTTTCGCGTACTCTGTGTAGAATCGAATTGGTATCCCGTCAGGTCCAGTGGACTTTCCTCTGTTGAGTGATTCCAGTTGCTTTTCTATTCCTTGGACACTTATTTCAATGTCAGCCATTTTTTCGTTGGTGCGAGGATTTAGAGAAGGAACTGCAGTGCGGTCTTCCTCTGTGAAACAGCTTTGGAAAAAGGTGTTTAGTATTTCAGCTTTACGCTTGTCATCCTCTGTTTCAATGCCATCATCATCCCGGAGTGTCTGGACATGATGTTTCGAGCCACTTACTGATTTAACGTAAGACCAGAACTTCCTAGGATTTTCTGTCAAGTCGGTACCTAGTATTTTACTTTCGAATTCACTGAACGCTTCACGCATAGCCCTCCTTACGCTAACTTTGACATCGTTTAGCTTCTGTTTGTCTGAGAGGTTTTGGCTGCGTTTAAACTTGGAGTGAAGCTCTCTTTGCTTTCGCAGTAGTTTCCTAACTTTGTTGTTGTACCACGGTGGGTTTTTCCCGTCCCTCACAGTTTTACTCGGCACGTACCTGTCTAAAACGCATTTTACGATTGCCTTGAACTTTTTCCATAAACACTCAACATTGTCAGTGTCGGAACAGAAATTTTCGTTTTGATCTGTTAGGTAGTCTGAAATCTGCCTTCTATTACTCTTGCTAAACAGATAAACCTTCCTCCCTTTTTTTATATTCCTATTAACTTCCATATTCAGGGATGCTGCAACGGCCTTATGATCACTGATTCCCTGTTCTGCGCTTACAGAGTCGAAAAGTTCGGGTCTGTTTGTTATAAGTAGGTCCAAGATGTTATCTCCACGAGTCGGTTCTCTGTTTAATTGCTCGAAGTAATTTTCGGATAGTGCACTCAGTATAATGTCACTCGATGCTCTGTCCCTACCACCCGTCCTAAACATCTGAGTGTCCCAGTCTATATCTGGTAAATTGAAATCTCCACCTAAGACCATAACATGCTGAGAAAATTTATGTGAAATGTATTCCAAATTTTCTCTCAGTTGTTCTGCCACTAATGCTGCTGAGTCGGGGGGTCGGTAAAAGGAGCCAACTATTAACCTAGTTCGGTTGTTGAGTGTAACCTCCACCCATAATAATTCACAGTAACTATCCACTTCTACTTCACTACAGGATAAACTACTACTAACAGCGACGAACACTCCACCACCGGTTGCATGCAATCTATCCTTTCTAAACACCGTCTGTGCCTTTGTAAAAATTTCGGCAGAATTTATCTCTGGCTTCAGCCAGCTTTCTGTACCTATAACGATTTCAGCTTCGGTGCTTTCTATCAGCGCTTGAAGTTCCGGTACTTTACCAACGCAGCTTCGACAGTTTACAATTACAATACCGATTGCTGCTTGGTCCCTGCATGTCCTGACTTTGCCCCACACCCGTTGAGGCTGTTGCCCTTTCTGCACTTGCCCGAGGCCATCTAACCTAAAAAACCGCCCAGCCCACGCCACACAACCCCTGCTACCCGTGTAGCCGCTTGTTGCGTGTAGTGGACTCCTGACCTATCCAGCGGAACCCGAAACCCCACCACCCTATGGCGCAAGTCGAGGAATCTGCAGCCCACATGGTCGCAGAACCGTCTCAGCCTCTGATTCAGACCCTCCACTGTCTGTGAACTCCTTAGAAAGACCTTCAGTATACTGGAGGATGGATTGCTTGTACACTCCAAATGCTCTGTCAATGGGTGGCCAAACAAATGAGTGGGATTTTGGGTGGCTAGGAACCTTTACTACTTCTTTGTGGGAAACACATAAAAACAAATCCATAGCACAATCATGGGCACTGCTATGACACACTCCTGCATACCAACCTGTTAACTGGTCATCTACAGGAAACCTTCCCCTAAATACCCAAAATCTCAAACCGCAGGTTCAATGATGATATCTTCATGATGTGGATCCAATGCCAACACATACTTTCCACAGTCTCAAAATATGCTCTCCCATCTGATGCGCTCCTGGCCCTCCTCAGTTCAGCGAACCATCTCCCTGGTCTTTGAACTAACCTCTCTAACGGCACCACCCAAACCTCTGTCCATACCAGCTGCACTAACCACCAACAGTACCAGCATTCTGTTTGCATTCCACACCAAAAAGTCACTATAATATAGTCTGGCCATCCATGGACAGTGGAACTACAGTGACAAGCAGTCCTTTGGCCAGCATGCTGAAAGTCTAAAGCAAAGATATCCAACCTGTTAGCTTACCTCAAATTAAAAATATTCAATTTATCTTAAATTCACATGAACAGAATAATTATTTTTTTTCCAGTTGTGTGATAGATGCTCACTTCTTGGGCCGGATCGATACTTGCTTTTGGATTCATGCGGCCCACAGGCTGCAGCTTGGACACCATAGTCTAAAGCCTTCTCACATGCATTAATCCACGTACCTAGTCTGCAGGCAGATTTTCCATGCCATAAACACACACACAGGAACTAATCCTCTGATCATCTCAAAGAACCCACTACAAAGGAGCATCTCCCTGCTCACACCATATAATTCCAGACAGGAACAACTGAATCGTATCCTTCAACAGCACTTTGACTATTTATCATCATGCCTGCAAATGAGAAACATACTACCCACAATCATTCCTACCCCTCCCAAAGTGGTACTGTGCCAACTACCCAATAAAAATAATTACTTAAACCATCCTTTTGCCACCCCTACACACTTCTGTCATCCTCCCGGGAAAGCCACATGCAAGACCTGTCCAATACACCCATTCACGACACACTGCTCCAGTCCCAAAACAGGCACATCCTATACAATCAGAGGCAGGCTCACCTGTGAAAGGATTCATATAATATACCAGCTTTCCTGTGTCTTCATTACAGTATTTTATGTGGGCACAACCACTCACCAGCTGCCCATCCAAACGGATGGCCACTGCTTGACTGGAACCAAGAGCAGAGGTGACAACTCCAGGATTGAACATGCTGTTGAAGACAAAATGCTAGATTTCAACGGTTGCTTCAAAACTTGTGCCATCTAGATCTATCCATCAACAACTGCTTTTCTGAATTATGTAGATAGGAACTGTCCTTGCAACACACCCTTCGATTTTATAATCATCCTAATCTCACTCCTCACTAGTCCCTGCTTCATGAGTTAACTACATTCACAGCCTCCTCTTGACCGTCTCCCCCTCCCAACACTCAACATCATTATACGGGCTCTGTTTAAAAAATTCTGGAACATTAGTAATATCACACCAACAGAGTGAAATAAAACACACGCAAATGCAATTCGCTCCAACAAACCATTGGTGTGAAATTCATCCATGCACACACCTGTGTTCTGCTGGAAGTTTCATTGTTGTATGTCTGTTAGTTATTGTTCAGTGCAGTATTGAGTAGAACATTCGACACAGTTTGCAAATTTTGAGACGGCAGAGTTATAGCAACATGTCTGCATTAAATTTTTCGTGGAATTCAAGAAAACCTTTACAGAGACACACAAAATGATGCAGGAAGCCTATGGTGATGAGTGCTTAAGCTGTACTCAAGTGTTAAAAATGGTTCATACAGTTTAAAAATGGCTGGATGTAAGTTAATGATGACCCTCATTCAGGACGCTCTTTGACATCTATCGATGACACTCATGTCAGGAATGTCAATGGAATTGTGCGTGCCATTCAAAGACTGACTGTCTCAGAGATTGCAGAAGAATGTAACATTTCAGTTGGATCATGTCATGAACTCCTGGCACAGCATCTTGAATGCATTATATTGCCACCAAGTTCATCCCACAACTCATGGACCTTTGACTTGCAATCCGTGAAGACAGTCTTTGGATTGTGTGAATGAGTACGTGACGTTCCTTAAGAGAATTGTAACTGGTGAAGAGATGTGGGTCTACAGTTATGATGTTGAGACCAAGGTTCAATCTTCACAATGTTCTCCAAGAACAATAAAAGCTCATCAGGTCTGGTGAAAGGTCAATGCCATACTGATAGTTTTCTTTTACTTTGAAGGATTAGTTCATCATGAATTCATGCCACAGTGACAAGCTGTTAATCGATGATACTATCGGGACATGATGCAATGCATGTGAGAAAATGTGAGACCTGAAATGTGGTGAGGCAATTCATGGCTCTTGCATCATGACGATGCACCTGCACATTCATCCCTGTTGGTGCACGATTACTGCACAAAAAGTGAAATCACTGCACTGCCTCATCCTCCATACCCTCCAGACCTGGCCCCTTTGTACTTTTTTTATTGCCAAAGTTGAAAACCCCACTGAAAGGGCAAAGATTTGCAACAATACGTGGGATGAAAGAAAATTCACAGATGCTGCTTCACGTGGTCAAGCAAGATGCATACCAAGACTGCTTGCAGAAGTGGAAATGGCATTGGGAGTGGTGTATCAGTTGTGGAGGAGAGTATTTCAGAGACCATGCACAATAAGTTAAAGGTAAACATAAAAAAAATGTGGACAAAGTTCCAGAATTTTTTGAACAAACCTCATTTTCTGTGCACAATCTGCCTTTAGCCAAACTGAACACACCAGTTTAGCATTCCTAACCTGTGCATTTCATTAAGTCTCTGTTGACGACCTAACACCTCCACTATCTAGCAAGTTGTTACCTTCACTCCTTACATTATCTAAATTGGCAGACAAAACAAGCAAAGCACCCAGAAAGGGGGGGGGGGGGGGGAGAACAAAAACCACAGGCTGAGAAGGTAGTGATATTTTTTCAGTGAATACAATATTGAGTCAAATTTACTAATAAGTTAGCAGTATAAGCTCACTTATTAGTATGTCATTGCTCTCACTATGGCCTGGAAGCACACATTGATTCATAAAGCCATTTTATCCTCTCCTGAGGTAAGCAAGAACTCTTGTAAATGGTCCTTGATATCTCTGATACTGGCACTGGGCAGAGTTTTCATACAAGCTGGTACCACAGACGTTCCATAGGCGACAGGTCTGGGTATCTTGGTGGCCAAGAGAGTACCTCAGCATCATGCAGACACAGAGATATGTGCCATGTGTGGAAGTACATTGTTCTGTTGAAAATTGGCACCACAGTACTGTTGCACGAGACTTAAAATGTGAGGATGCACGAAGTCAGTGGCATACCATCGTGCAGTTGGAGTTTCCTCAATCACTACCAGCCGTGACCTGACGTCACACCTGATGGCATCTGCACATCATGGCATCAGGACTAAGAGCACTGTGTCTCTCCAAAACTCTGGAAAAATGAGATTTCTCCCTTCATCGCCACCATGCTCAGTGGTCATCTGGGGTAATGCAGGACCGTGACTCCTTGCTCAATGCAACATGTCACCATCCATCAGCAGTTCACGCTTCTAGGTCACAGAACAACTACAAACACAGCAGTTTGTGTTGTAGTGTTAAAGGCCCAGGCAGACTACACATGGACGGTAATTAGTTATTACTTAATCTCGCTGCTGCTAGTCTCTGACCAATGGTGTGTGATGAAAAAAAATGTTACAGGAAACTAATTATTTGTTGTCAGATGGCAGCAGCAGATGCAAAGAGATTAAAATAAGCTTGGTCCACAATGATGATTTTCCCTTATGGTATTCAGATGACTGGGATCTTGACGATAAGTAAGCCTGCCCTCACATTCCCAAGCAGCCCAACATCAGGCTACTGTCATATGCGAATGCTCCACAAACCTGAATATTGCTCGATTTGATCCGCTGGCCCAATGGAGACAGACAATGAGGTTCATTCCAAATTTTGTCAGGTGCTTATAATGTTGTCTCCTATGAGTATGCAGCATTCCCTACTAGGTCTGGTAATTACACTAATGTACTCTGGTGTGTCACAGAGAATTGCATCTCTAATCACTTACCTGTCAATCATGTGTACATGTATGAAATTACATTGAGATCTGACCATGTCTTCTGAGTACTTCACTTTTTTGTCAGATCACCAGTGACTTTATTATTAAACTTGCAACCTTTATCAAGCAAGCAGATAAATACTTCATTTCTGTTTATCTGTGGAGAACATTGGTTGCATGTTCTGCTCCACAGCCAAGACTTGGAATTGTTTCCTGTCCATACCATTTTCACAACTACAGTTTCCCCCTTTTCATCCCTGTTTGCATGTGTAATGAACAGTAAACAACTCAAATTTAGTCCTACTAACTTCCATTATATCGTTATAGTAGATCTTTAAAAAATTTAGTCTTTTGTTTTAAATCAGTTTTGTAGGCTCAATATAAAATGTACCAATGTTACTCATATTCTACATTACCAGTGGCAAGTTAACTTAAATTTATTTCTGCCTTTCTCTTTTTACCCACCCTCAACTCCTCAGGAAAGTATTTAAAATCGAACAGAGAAAGTATAGTGTTAGCATGACCTATAATATATAGGGCAACTCAAAATGAACATAGCAATTACAAATGTCTGTAACTATTTAATGCACAGTAATAAAATTATAAGAGTTACACAGTATGAAAACAAAAATGCATTTTTTAAATTTTATATATTTATTTTGCAAACTTTATGTGTAGACTGTATGATGATACCCATTGGTCACACAGGAAATATCTAAGAAATTTCAGCTATACATTCTGAGGCAAATATGGAGTTACCAGCATGTACACATTACAAATGTGTATTTTGAGTTCTGAAAGTGGTTTTAGCAAAGGCGACACATACATGTCTTTAACTCAACCCCATAACCAGAAATCCACAAGTGTGAGGAATGCAGATGTATATAGCCAAGAGCATAACGCAGTGTTAATACATCTAATACAGCCAATCCAAAGGGTCAAAGATTTTGATTTAAAAATATGCTTGTTTATGATTTGCTATGCTTGCACAATGATGAAAATTTTGTACTTTCTTTTATATTGTCTGTAATTCTTATTGAGGTATGCTATGCATTAAATAGATTTAGACAATTGTAATCACTATATTCCTTTTTTGCTTTTATTGTATTTTGTTTAGTGTAGAATTGAATACTAATATCACTGTTTCCTAAGTTTACAGGTTTACTATCACATCTTTCTTAGCCTTTGCAATTTTCCTGCTTCAACAGTACGCGTCAACACATCATTCTCATGTAAACACATTGGTCAGTCATTTTTGCTGCTGAATAATTATCTTGTGTCTGCCACGTATTATATTATAAAAATTAAAATAATTTTAACATCAAAATTCATGAGAATATGAAATTTATGCTGAAGACTGAGTACCAACCTGATCTGTAATGGCTGCAACAGCTGAAGGACTCTGCTCATTGCTGCAAGAAAATATTTTTATTAACACTCCATAATAAAAGTAAATTGATCTGCTAAATTTAAATTCTAGTGTTATAATGCTTGAAAAGCTGTAACTGCACACACTTGTTTTAAGAAGTTAACCACAGGAAGTGAAATCAACACACAATGATAGCAATTTTATTCTTTACCACTACGCACCTCATTTTTGTCGCAGATGGAGAATGTTGCACAAATAGCACTTTACTACTAAAATTATTGCGGATTTTATCTACAACCCCATTATGATCACCGGAATCATGTTTCTTCTTCTGAGAAGTGTCATTCGCACTGGAAACAAATTCAACATGAAATGTTGAAGAGTCTGTAAGATCTCTCTTATCTGTGTTGACACCACAGCTACAGAAAGAATGAACTAATGAATACTTGTGTGATGTGTGTTCTGGCATCCTGGTATGTAAAGTAGTCTCAGTATTAACCCCACAGCTGTGCTTTGGGACAACATGGCTGCAACAGTTACACCAAAAACTATTAGCTGCACAATATGGTGTACTCAACACATATTTCTTGTGTTGTTCAATGTTTTTACAATTATGGCACAAATTATCCATTTGACACACACATGGGCAAGATCCATTCTGAGCAGATTTGTACTGGTTACTGTCTGTTTTCGAACAGCCCACAGTACCATGTGGTCTTTTGTTAACTGAGGTACATCTACGTTGTATATTTTTGTATGACGTTGAAGAATCATCAAAAGTTTTCACATCTTTCCCTACATCCTTATGTTTACAGCCAGAATAAACTGCAGTAGACGACATACTAGTACTGGGTGAGTACACGAAAGATGGTATGTCGCTATTCTGGATATCATTTACATCCATTTTCTGTTTCAAGTTACCCATCTTTATATCCATGAAATCTCCAAGTTTTAGGTGAGGTACAGTATGTTCTGAAATGTTATTCTCTTGCAACATTATGGAACTGTCACAGTGTTTCAAATGGGACTCATTCTCTATATCCAATGCACTTTTATCCCAACAATAACAAGGTTCAACCCGAAGAGGCTTAATTTCACAATAAGTTCCAGGCAGTGTCTTTGTTCCAGTTTTCTTGGTTGTAGTGTTTGTAGGCATTCTATGAGAACTAATTTTCATAATGTTTCCAAAGTGACTTTTTGCTTCATTGTCGACAATGGACTTGTTCATAATCAGTCGTAGGTCTGGTTCACTTCGAAAGAATTGTTTGTAACTTAAACCAATGTTGGTGATTAAATTTTTTGAGAATGATCGGTTGGTAAGCAAGTTTTTACCATTTGGAGAATCCTTTCTGTGTTCTGTAAAGGCAAATGGAATCTGATGAGAAACAGGTTTAGGAAGTTTCATTTCTTCCAGACAAGTAAATTCAGTATCATAATGTTTTTTTGTCTTTGAGTTTCCTCTTTTTACTTTTCTTGTAGAATCATTTTTAGAAGTTTCTTTAATACTGTTACAGCAGTTATTTGGCAATGTGTCATAACAACTAGGCTCTATTTGTTCTGGTGGTGGTAAGGATTCCTGCCACTGCTTTACCTGCAATGAGGATTAATGATAATTGGTCAGTACACAGGTTTTGAATTTACATACAATACAATTAAATTCTATTACACAAACATGAAAAATACAAAATAATCTTTTGGCATTTTTCACCAGGTGCCACAATTTCCAACTACCGCAGATCTATTATTTATGGGGTGTGTCCAAAATGACAACAAACTCCTGAACTCTTATGTCAAATTATTGTAACAAGGAAAAATTTATCATTAGACAAAGTGTGTGTGTTACAAAGCGTAGTTCAACCACCCTGTGAAGCACAAAATATATAAATCTGTAAAAACTGCGTATGACAAACTGGAGAAAAATAATGGTTGTACAGCAAATATCACCCACTCAAACATCAATATGTAATACTAAGTAAATAAAACAAACCACTGAAGTGGGTAAATGTCTCCTATTGATGTACTGGTATTAAAACAATAAGAATTGTGTTTGCTTAAGACAGAACCATTTTTTTATGTCGTATACTAGGAAGCAAAACTGGACAAAAAGAGAACTTCAGCCACAAGATTATTATCATAGCTATGGTGGTGATGATGAAGCCCTATACTCCTCGACAGCGTAAGGGACGATGCGGGAGATCTGCACTGCTGTACTAGGCAAGGTTTTAGTGGAGGTGGTTTGCCATTGCCTTCCTACTATCATAGCTATACATTACAGTAAATAATACAACACAGCTGCATTCTATGTAGGCTATTTATGCTGCCCACACAAAACTTAGCTAGCACATTTTCACTGGAGATATAACTTAGCAGTGTTGTGTAGTGTCATGTGATGACAAGACTGTTTTAGCATGATCGAATCAATACCCTAGAAGAAGAAACCTTTCCATGGGACACCACCTTATCGAAGGTACCTTCAGTGCCAGGCGGGAGGGTTTGCGTGCTCCGATGAAGTCAAGAGTTGTGTCGGAGGTAGCATAGGCACTGGCAGGCTCACCCAAATGGGAGTGGTCTTGACAAAGCAGCCAAACAAAGTGCGTCCCACAACATAGGGCACTATAGGTGTAGTGAAGGAGTAAACCTCATACAAATCCTGGTCCTCCAAGTTGGGGGTTGGGCAAGCGGCTAACACCACCCTCCTGTAAAAAAGTTCTTGTTCAGAAACCTCAGAGTAAAGAAGCCGTACAGATTTATAGACGACGATATGACACTGTTAAAGGCAAATGAAAACATGATGTATTTATTGGAACCTGGAATGTACAATCACTGTATAGGGCAGGGGCCCTGAGGTTCAGTGCTATATGAACTCGATAAAACCAAGGCAGGCATAACTGCCCTACAGGAAACACGATGGACTGAAGATGGAGTGCTTGATATGGGAGGCTGGATAATTTTCAACCATGGTTCAGAGAGCCACCATGAATGTGGTACAGGGTTCACAGTAAGATAAAAATTTAAACACCTAGTGAGTGGATTCACTGGAATAACATTTAGGATTTTACATATGAGATTGAATATCCGATTCTCAAACTACTCATTGATCAATGTACATGCACCCACAGAAGTATCAGATGACCAGGATAAAGACACCTTCTTTGAGAATCTCGAGATAACTTATGACAGATGTCCTGTGTATAACACTAAAATAATCATTGGAGACCTTAATGCACAGACAGGTAAAGAAGAACATTACCTTCCAGCAATAAGAAAGCACAGCCTCCATGAATACACAAATGACAATGGCCACAGAGTCATTCAGTTTGCGCTGTCACGTAACATGGCTGTAGGTAGCACTATGTTCCCACACAAAAGGGTTCATAAAGCAACATGGTGTAGCCCTGATCAGCGTACCTTCAACCAAATTGATCAAGTAATTATTGATGGCAGGCATTCCTCAAACTTACTAGATGTACAAACTCACAGAGGAGTTAATGTAGATTCAGACCACTACCTTGTAATTGCGAAACTAAGAGCTCGAATATCCAATACAAGAAAAGTCAAAGGAACACTTCAAAGTAAGTATATGATATCGAAGTTAAAAAATGAAGACATCTCAAACATACTCTGAGAAGGTTGCTGAGAATCTTGCATTATACACCGCAAGTGTAAGTGATAACCTGGATCAGGAATGGAACAATTGCAGGGATGCAGTCATTAAAGCAGCAGAAGACCTGCCAGGGAAAGAAGGAAAACAACCGAGGAATTCCTGGTTTGATGAAAAGTGTAAGAGAATAAGTCGGGAGAAAAATCTGGCATACAGGAAAATGCTTGATAAATTATCAAGATAAAAGGAAAGAGAAGAAACTGCATCAGAGAAAGAAAAGGGAATGGGAAAGAAAGCAGATTGAAGAACTGGAGACAATTGTACAAATACATGATGATAGAAAATTTTATCAGAAAATTAATAGTGAGAGAAGAGCATTTAAACCGCACATCAACCTGTGTATAAGTAGAAGATATCCCAGTTGCTCCAGAAGATGATGCCATAGTACCTCCCCCTTCCCAAGGAGAAGTGAACAAAGCATTTTCCCGACTGAAGAACAATAAAGCACCAGGGACTGACTACATAACATTTGAACTATTGAAAGCTGGAGGAGTTGAGCTAAATTGTGGGATCTACAAGACTGTGTGCCTCATCTGGGAAAAGGAAGAGTTACCGGAAGAATAGAATGTAGGGATAACGTATCTGGTGCATAAGAAAGGAGATCTATTTGAAAGCAGCAACTACAGACGCATAACACTTTTAAATATTATATATATAAAGTACTATCAAATATCCTGTTTAACAGACTTTCCACCTAAAACAGAAGATATTATTGGAAGCTATCAATGCGGATTCAGACCAGGAAAGTCAACTGTAAACTAGGTATTTACTCTCCGACAAATAGTAGAAAAGACCAATGAATTCAATTTTGGTGTGCACCATCTTTTCACTGACTTTAGATCTGCATATGAGACAATAAACCAGGCCAAACTTTATGAGGCAATGTGGGAATTATGAGTGCCTGGAAAATTGGTGCATTTAATAGAGGTCACCCTAAAGTATCCCCAGTGTACCGTGCGAGTGCAGTCAAGGCTACTACCTCAGTTTCCCACTCAAACTGGGCTAAGGCAAGGAGATGGGCTTCCCTGCCTACTTTTATACCTGGTGTTTGAAAAAGTGGTACGCAAATCAGGTATTCAGGCAAGAGGAACTATCTACTATAAGTCTGTACAATTACTGGGATATACAGATGACTTTAATTTAACTAGCAGAACACTTACAGATCTAAAAAGTGCATTTTCAGCTCTAAAACTGAGTGAAGAGAAGATGGGCCTGAGAATTAATGAAGGAAAGACGAAATATATGTATAATGGCACTAACCAAACCTTTCAGCCCACAACAACCCTTGATGGAATGACATTTGAGCGAGTGGTACGCTTCTGAAATTATGCCTCGCATAAGTGCTTCTAACCAATGCTACTTTGGAATGTTGTGACATTTTAAATCCAAGCTTATATCATGAGGGACTAAGTGCCAACTTTATGAAACACTGATACACCCAGTACTTACTTATGGCTCAGAAACATGGATAATTACGAAGCAGGGTGAAAACAAACTGGGATCACATGAAAGAAATACATTGAGGAGGATTTTTGGACCTGTATATGAAAATGGGACCTAGAGAAGGTGAAGGAATGACGAACTTCATGACTGCTATGAGGATGATGATATGGTGAAGTTCATAAAGCTAGTAGACTGAGATGGGCTGGACATGTAATGCAACTTGATGAGACAGGTCCAGCAAGGAAAGCCTGCTGCAGTGCACCTGGAGGAAGAAGAGCAAGAGGATGACCTAGGTTGAGATGAAGCGACGAGGTTGGAGAGGACGCTGCCAGAGTCGTTTGCTGTAACTGGAGGTCCACAGCGAAGTCCAGAGAGGAATGGCAGAAAATTACTGAGGAGGCCAAGTCCCATTCCGGGATATAATGCCAATGGAAGAAGAAGAAGATTTTTTTATGAAGTATTGTGTCAAATTAATAGAGATTCTAATAAAGCCTTACAATAAGTTGTAGTCAGCCCATAGAGAGAGGTGTGAGTTGGACACGGTGTTAAGGCACACATTAACTGTTCAAAGGCAGTTTTTCTATGTAAGATAAGCTGAAACTTGGGTACCCAAGTGTAGTAACACTGTTCACGTTACGTCGCACTTCACTTAGCGTAGACCGGGACTGTGTCCTAGGCATGCCCGATGTGGACTGACTGCGCACGGCCTGTCCTGCCGGAGTTGTTGTTGTTGTTCTTGTTGTTACACCGGCAGAGGTCGCGTCCAAATTCTCGCGTGCCCTCTGGTGGACGGGACTCTACTGGCGGCGACTACCGTTCGTGACGCGCCGTGCCAATGTGCGCCTCCCGCGATCTTTCTGGTGGCTACTACACCAAGTGTGTTAAGAGAATGTGTAGTTTCATGTTCAAAACTTGTAAGTTACCTGCTCATTTGATTTTGATGAAAATCTCAAAGTGTACCAGTTTGATGCAAAATTTGTGCCACCACTGTCAGATGAGCAGCATAAAATGAGTTACTTTGGATCCATTGCCGTATGTCTTATGAATACAGCCACAGTCATCACAAGTCACATGTTTTGTGGCAGTGATGTTTTTCAACTTTAATACATCCCTCAATGACAAACTACACAAATAAGTTTTATTTAGGTATAATGTGCAGTTTGGCAGAAGACAGTAGGAAAAATGCAACCATATTAAAAAATATTCCTGAATGATGTTATCACAATAATGCTGTTGCACATTCAGTATTGTTATTTTATAATTTTTTGTCCTAATCCCTATCCGTTGGACTTTGCACAGGCACAGTTCCTTAACATCCTCATTTGAATAACCATCATAAGAAAATACTCTGAGACAACAGAAAAAAAATAAGCACAAATTCTTACACCAAATATGCACCATTACACAGGACATAAAACTAGTTGGGAACTGTGTGCAGACCCTGCAGGACACTACCATGTAAAGAGGAAAATGATCGCATTATAAGTCAGTGAAGTTACATGAATGAAGTTCAGTTTCCTAAACACACTTCACGTATGACAATGTTTACAATTTACTATCTACAGTGAGAAGACTTGTATATCATACCTTTAAAATTGAGTTCTCTGAGGAACTTGCTTTGTGTTCCTCACTATCAGAAAAATCTTTTGAGAAAAATGACTTCGTTTCCCTCAATCGGTCAGAAACAACACTGCAGATGTTTGCAATTGTCTCTTGGTCACCACTCCTGACTATATTCTTAGTCTCTCCCAAAGACAAGTTATGTGGGATGTGAGAGTTCAGCAAAATATCTTCAGAAGAAAGATTTTCGTCTTCTCTTCTCATGACACAGTCTTCTGTACAGTTTACTGACGCTTTGTCCTCCATGTTTTCAAGTTCTGTAACACTTTCTCTCAAACTCAATTGTTGGAATTCTGCTGAGGATTCTGGCTTGCTGAAACTATGATTGGGAGTACTAATGGCCAAAAATGGCAAAGCTATGTCCTCCTGCAGTCTTCTATTTACTGCAAGGAAATCTGATGACGTCTTAAGTTCAGGTGTGAAATTGGCATCATTACTAAGGTTTCTGAGAAAGTTCTCTTGGCCATTTGGTCTCATGTTGGCAGCAGAAGGCAGACTACTACTGCCTGAAAGAAATGAACGTTGGAAGAGATTTCGCCTCAAATGTAAATTACGATCATGAAAACCAGCTCTTTCAGAATATGACTGATTTACTAAAGAGCTTTTGCTATGTTCATTGTTCCATATACTGAAATCATCTTGTGTTCTATGGGATCTTATTTCTTCAACAGATGAATCAATTACCTTAAATCTTAACCTGTCAATTCTATTTTCTGCATCTGCATACTTCATTAACAATGCATCATAGTTTTCTTGTATTTGTGATATTATGTTATTTTTATCATTTAGTTCTTCTTGCAATTTGCAAATGATGTGCCGTAAATCCTCTTCAGGTTCCTGCTGAATAGAACTATGGAAAGATTTCCCATCTTCCCTCTTGCTGCAAGAGATTTCTATATTTTTCTTTCTTTCTGATTCAGTTTTCTTTATCTGACTAATGTATTCTCTTACTTTGCTCTGAACATGATCATATGGTTTGACACCACTCCCCAGACTAAGACAACTCAGCGAGCGTGGCAAGCCAGAATCTTTAGACTTCTGAACTGATGAAATTGTTGTAGATGACTGGCATGGGTTATGTATTAAATATGTGAATTCAGGTTCATTTTTTTGGGAATAAAAAGGCAGAGTTGATAAATCTTGAACTGATGACCAGTTTCGTTTCAGATATCTAAATGTTTCAGCACGAGTTTTTCCACCATTTCTTTGTTCAGCTGATATTTGTGAACAGTTTTCTAGAAGATCTGGAGTATTGACAGAGTGTTTCCTTTGTCTACTTGGAGATGCACAAATGTGCGAGCCCTCTCCACTTTGCAAAATGTTTGAATTGGTTGCATTGCCATTTAAACTATTCTGTGAAGATTTTATTGGTTCCTCCAATATAACAGTAAACGAATCTAAGGAAGTTTCTACATCCTTAAGAGAAATTCCATGGCCGTCCAGACTTCGTAATTCCACCATATTTTGTAGATCTGTTGGAGAATGATCAGCATTGTGATTTCCCATATCAGAAAAAAGATTACTTGAATAGGAACCAGATGAAGTTAGACTTATGAGGTTAGGCTTGACATTCTCTAGTAACTGTTCATCCACTGATGAGCTGGTTTCACCAGAGTTTGAGAACTCTGGTTTTTCATTAGACAACAACATTTCTCAATAATGTTATGCAAAAGCATTCAGCAACAATCACATCTTTGTGTGAAGATGTTCTGGAGCTCTAGTCCAAGCAGCCTACAAAAGAAAAGCTTATATTAATCAAAACAATTAATGTAACAGATCTGTAACTAGCAGAAAAGTTCATATAAAGAGAAAACAAGGAAATTGTTAAAGAATGTCAAAACCTAAAACAGAATAAAAAACTGAAGTTGACAAACACAGGCAGAGAAAAGTCTATATACGTTTTTAAAACACATTACTAATGCTATGCACCTAACTCAAACATATTCTAATCTTCTCCATCTAACCTCTGCTCAACAATAATTTCTTAATGCCATTTGTTTACATATAAAATTCTTGAGTAACATGAGTTGGAATAATGAGTGTGAATAAGAAAGAAAAGCAAAGGTTGAGGGGGATAACTTATGGTGCAATTACAATACCAAAATGGAAACAAATAAAGCAGAAAAATCAAGAAACACATGTTCATGTCAAAAGGGTGTAAGATGAGATTAAGTTCATCACTGATTACAGCAACTTTCAGGATAATAAGGCATTGAAGATATCTTAACATAAGTAAATTAAAATGTTCATATTCTTCTGGCTAAAGCTATAGTGAAACTGGGATCGGGATGTAAAAATGTTGTAGACATTAAATCTCAGACGAAATTAATGCAAGAAAATGACTATCATCTGTATAATGGGTTCAAACGATGTGGCAAAAAATGAAGCTGAGGTTTGCGTGAAAACGCTACAGAATTTTTTACAAGCTAATAAATGCAGAAACACAGTAGTTGCTACACTTCCTCATAGGCATGATCTGATTTATAGTTCGTGTGTAAACAAAGAAATTCGGAAAACAAACATTAAAATAAGGAAACTGTGTTCTCAATACACTAAGTGCGATGTACTGGATATAAGTAAGCTGCATGGAAATCTGCACACGAAGCATGGAATGCATTTGAACTATGAAGGGAAAAGATTTGTTTGTGATTGTGTTAGTGAAATAATCAAAGAAAGACTTGTAAGGGATAGAACAATTTATCAGCTTCCTGAACATCCTTTCAACAGCGAGGAAAACAAAATAAACAAGAAAGAAGAACGAAAATACAACACTGCTGACGTTCCTAATTTAAACTAGAGGTATGTGATGCTGTAAATATGATTCCCAATTACCAAATCGTGAATACGCCCGAACTAAAAATTTATCACCATAATGTGCAATCCCTCCGTAATAAGATCGAAGAAATGAATGTTCTATTAACACATGAACTTAATGATATCTCAGTGTTATGCATTTCTGAGCACTGGCTTAACCCAGAATTAATCCAGAATACGAAAATAAACAAATTTGTCTTGGCAGCTTACTACTGCAGGAAAAACAGCAAGCAGGGTGGGGTAGCAATTTACACAAAGGATAATGTAGATTTTATTACACTACCTGACTTAACTAGAGCAAATGTCGAAAAGGATTATGAAATTGCAGCTATAAAAATTACTCAGTTCAACCTGGTTATTGCTACAGTTTACCGATCACTGTCCGGGAATTTTGAACTTTTCTTAAACAAAATGGAATCATTGCTAAATAAAGTAAATAAAATGGATTGTGAATTGATAATCTGTGGTGACTTCAATATTGACTTCCTCACGAATAGTGGAAATAGGGAGACCATTTTGAACCTTGCAATGTACTACAATTTAAAGGCTGAAGTAAAAGCAGCTACCTGAGTATCAGAAACTTGTCAAACAGCTCTTGATCAGTGTCTAGTAAAGAAGAGTTTACACAACACCTCACTAAAAATTTTCAATGCAGGTTTTAGTGATCATCTTGCTCAAATATTAAGCATAAAAGTACAAGGCAGTATTATTAACAACATGTCTTTCAGAACAGCATATCGAAGCTATAATCAGCATAATGTGAACTACTTCAACAACTTATTACAGAAAGAAAAATGGCTAGGAGTGTACAAAATGAATGATATAAATGAAAAATTCAACACTTTCATTGATACATTAACCCATTTCTTTGAACTTGCATTCCCACTGAAAACGTTAACCATACGGGGAAACTCTAGAACAAACAGCTGGATCACCAAGGGAATAAGGGTTTCATGCCAGAAGAAAAGACTACTTCATGAAATATGTAACTCAAAAAATTCCTCACCTGTAGTACGCACATACTATAAAAAATACTCCAAAATATTAAGAAAAGTAACAAAAGCAGCAAAAATTATGCATAATGATGAAATCATTTATAATTCAGCTAATAAATCAAAGGCTATGTGGAGTGTTATAAAAAAAGAATGTGGAGAATACAGACAACCTTGGAAAAATATAACACTATCACATAAAAATAAAAAAGTAACAAACCCCTTAGAAGAAGCCAACGCATTTAACAACTTTTTCACAAGTGTTGCTGAAAATATGTTACAATCAAACTTTAAGAGCATCCAGGCAAATGAATATAAAATAAGTGCATGTAGAGGATCAATGTACATCAGTTCTGTTTCACAAAATGAAGTAGCTAAAGCAATAAAAGGACTAAAAAATTCCAAATCGGCAGGTATTGATGGTATACCTGAAACAATGTTAAAGAAGAGTGCATCAAGCCTAATTGAAGTACTCACACATTTATGCGACTGCTCACTTCAGGCAGGCACTTTCCCTGATGTGTTAAAAACATCAAAAGTTATTCCTGTATATAAAAAAGGGGATAAAGACAATGTAAATAACTACAGACCCATCACAATTTCCTCCTGCATCTCTAAAGTACTGGAAAAAGTTATGTATGAGAAACTTATGAAATTTATAAATAAAAACAGTATCCTATGTAATGAACAACATGGATTCAGAAATAAGAGGTCAACGACAACTGCTGTCTATGAGAGCATCAATTCCATCCTAAACCTGATGGACAGAAAACAGTAGGAGTCTTTATTGACTTGTCAAAAGCTTTTGACATGGTGGACCATAAAATTCTGCTATCAAAGCTAGGAAGATATGGTATTCGCGGTCTGTCCAACAAGTGGATCAGTTCCTTCCTGACAAATCGTATGCAGGCAGTGGGCATCAAGCACACAAATATTGAACTAAAAACTGTATCTAATCACTTATCTGACTATAAACAAATAAAATGTGGTGTACCCCAAGGATCCGTATTGGGACCCCTTCTTTTTCTTCTGTACATAAATGATCTAAGCTTAAATATTGATGCACACAAAACAATCATATTTGCAGATGACACCACGATTCTACTAAAAGGAGACGATGATGAACAGTTACAGCAGACAGTACACACGGTCACGAAACAACTTAGCAGCTGGACACAGAGTAATCAGCTTGTAATAAACAGTAAGAAAACCGTTGCTCTAAAATTCCACAATGTTCCTAACAAGGACATGTTTATCCCATCAGTCTCTATCAATGACGAACCAGTTGGTAACAGTACTGAAACCAAATTCTTAGAATTTTGGCTGCAGAGTAACATCAGATGGAATAAGCATATTGAATATCTCAATGCAGAGCTGAGCAAAACATGTTATCTTCTTTGTTCATTAAAATCATGCTGTAGTGAGAAAACAGTATTGAATGCATATCATGCGTACTTTCATTCTCGTCTTAGATATGGGGTCACCTTCTGGGGAAACTCTAAAATAGCTAATAGCACTTTTAAACTACAAAAAAGGGCCATTAGAACCTTGTTTGGGTGCAAGCCTAGAGACTCTTGTAAACCCCTGTTTAAGAAATCTGGTATTCCCCATTACTGTGTGTATACATTATGGAAACCCTTTTGTTCTTTAAATTAAATGTAATAGGCAAGGACCAGAGACTACAAAAAAAAACTGTGATATACAAGAGCACTTTAACAGACATAACAGAAACTTACATATGACTCAAATCAGCACAGCACTGTGCCAAAAAGGTACTTTTCACATGGGAGTTAAGCTTTATAACAAACTTCCTGAAAACATAAAAGCTATCACTGAGGTCAATACATTTGGAAAATCTCTCTAGTCATATTTACAGCATCACTGCTTTTACACCATTGAAGAATATTTAAATTTATCAAATGTGTTATATAAATACTTACGTGTAAAGTGTATTATTGTAAATGCCTGAAGATGGCCTTGTAAGCCGAAAACTGGTTAGCAATAAAAATAATACTGTAGAACAAAAGCAAACTGGTGCTTTTCATTTATTATTATTATTGTAAGCTTAACTATGTATGCCTTGAAATTACTTTCAGCCTGTATATTTATAACTTGACTTGTCCAATGTCTTATGCATAAGCTGCTATGTAGACAACAGGACCAATAAAATACAATCTACAATCAATCTACAGGCTCAGAAAAATTATTGATTGTGGTGGACAGGCTGTTATGGCACAGATCAGCCATCTTACATACACAAAACTAATAAATGCTAATAAAACTTAAAATAACAACTGGATGGACAGCAAAACTGGAAGAAGTTCAATATAGCAAAGTGAATAAAGTTTGTGCATCTAGGAAAAACAAACAGCAGAAAGAGTATATAAGGATATAGGCATACTGATAAAGTTTTGAATAAAAGCAACGAAGGTTTATTTCCCCCAACAAAGCCTCCGTTGAAAGCTATACAATTAACCCAGCCACATTCCAATTTTTCACTCAATCAGAGAAGCTGGCTAGTCAATCTGTGGAAGATGATTAATTTTGTGGTGAACACCTGTTCACTTAACAAAACTTCATCTCACAAAGAGAAATCTTAAAAGCTAGGAAACAAAAAGGTATCACAGAGCTAAACCAGGAACACAAAGTGAAGGAGGACAAATTAATATCCTGGCATATTTATTTTTTGCCACTGCATTAGCTGCAGTGTCATCTGGAAAACAGGCAAAACAAGTACTTTCTTGTAAGTCACTGTTGCTAATTTTGCAATCAAAGCTTGTTTCGAACAATCCACTAATAAAACACAATAAGGAGCATTTATGGTTCTTGTCTTGGTCCAAGAAATCTACAGGATGTCCCAGGAGGAATGGTCAATATTCAGGAATATGACAGGAATGATCATTTGAAACAAAAGAAGTCCAGTCAACGTGGGCACTAAATTGCATATCTTAAAAGCTACAATCTTTCCGACTGTAAAACAAATCTCTCCTACTACAAGCTCTTTGTTTTTCATATTTTGAGAGATGGTAGTACGGACCAAAACAAGAAAAAGTTTATAGTAAATAAGGGCTCTAAAGACAATGCAGATCTTAGAGCTGTAAGCGTTTCTTTAGTAGAAGAGGATTATTTCGCAGTAGATAAGACTAGGTGTTCATAGCTCTTAAAGTATATATTTTACAGCCCAGCGACTAATGAAATTCAAATATCAAAAGTCATTGATGTGAGCGGCAGCTAACTGATTATTTTGATTCATCAGAGTTAATGGTAGTCCAAATCACTGACGTCTCAAGAGAGAGTTAAGTATACTGATCGTAACGATCCCCCCAAGTGTTCAGTATACCTTTTCTTAATACTCAATGGGCAGAAAAAAATGTCCTTTCACCTCAATGCTGAAGCATGAGCATGTACAACAGTGAAGCTACAGTCATGCCTGGACTGCACCCAATGTTATACAAGAAACAGCTGTCTGCACTGCTCTCAGCTGTGTGTGTGGCAAACATGGACACTGGCAGCTATGTGGCACCAAGCTGCATACTGGCTCAAGTAACAGCACAGCACAGTGAAGGCATGTCTCTCCATGCAGTTACATCAGCTGTGCAAAGTATAGCAAGCACCACTAGAGCTGACATTGGCTCTCACCATTTTGGGCCTGTCAGCTAAGTTCCAGTCAGAAAATGGAGCTGCAATGTCACTGATAAATGAAGAGACATACTGGCAGCTCAGCTTGACTCATCACTGCTGCAAAGGGCTCAGCAGCAGGTCATGTCTTATCGCCAATGGGCAGTTCCTATCTATGGAAAATTGTCACTTACAGCTAAGTACAATAAATGTCAAATGTGTACTAAAATTCATAGTTTTAGACTTTCCTAACATTCTTACCATTTTCAACTCGCACACTATTACACCATTTGGTTCAAAAATAGTAGACCATTTCAACTTAGAATCTGAAACAGTGCCATGTAGCAATATTGATTCTCTCTCTGCTACATAGAATGAGATTTTCGAAGCAGTCCTTTGTTGTGTACAAAACTTTACTGCTCACATGTCTAAGACACCTTTGAAAGTACCAAAATTTTAAAGAGCTTGCTCTCTGCTACTTGCAGTTAGAAATGCTGTTTAGGTTGGACTCATAAATCTCTAGGAACCAGATGCTGTTTCCCCATATTAGTTACTAAATTGGTGGAAACAATGGTTGTCACTAAAAAGTCTAATGAGACTATAAACGTATGTGACAATTTTAAAGCAATTATCAACATTCAATCACACATTTATCTCTATTCTATACTGTGTCAAAAGGATATATTAAAAAAAATTAGTTGGAAACCAATATTATTCAAAAATTGATTTAAAAATGCATATCTGCAACCTCTGTAAGATAGTGAATCAAAACATTTACTGCTCTTAAATACATCATTTAATACATTCCAGTACAATCACTTACCTTTTGGGGCTGCTAACGCCCCAGTCCTATTTCAGAAATACTTGGAGCAATTGATTTGTGGAGGTCTGCAGTGCACCAATTACTTACACAATGACATGTAATGGGGGTGACACAAGCAAAACACCTTAGGAACCTTTAATCTCCTCCTCACAAAGCTCTTGAAAAATGGCTTATGTTGTCAGTTACACAACTGCAGCTTTTTTGCCCTCAGTGTTAAATATTTCAGCAGCAAAGATATCACACCCACACATGGTGTCAACATGATAATTAACTTCAAACAACTTTAGTCAGCTTATACTGCAAGCAGCACAAACCACACACTCGTTGAATCAGGTTGGGAGGGGGGGGGGGGGGGGGGCTATCAAATTTAAGTGACTGGCAGCATGTCAGCAGACTTTTCAATGCATTAAAGATTGTCTGAAATTAGCATAATGCCTGATATCGTATATGGTGGGCTCATGGTTGATGCTTGCATTGGATGTATCACAATATGGGATTGAGGTGCTTCAGTCACATAAAATGTCAGATGGATCCAAAAAAGCGATTACCTAAGGCTCTAAAACATCGATAGCAGTGTCTGGACAGTCGGAGGTGGGGGAAGGGGAAGAGAAGTGCTTTAGCAATAATTTACAGTTTGAAGAAGTCTCCTGACCAGAGTGGTTATTACTATACTCTCCCTACTTGAGCCAGTGTAGATAAGAAACTATTTATCGTGCAGGTACCCAACTTATAAATGATGGTGTTCAGACTGTGTGCTGCAGGATTTGCATTGTTGGTAGTGTTAGTGTCTTGACTTGCCATTACGCAGCAGTACTGATACAGCAACATAGCGTTGAAACACAAGCACCTGCACCAGCTAAGCTACACTTCCCTGTTCCTGGCAGAAAACTGCATAAATATGGCTGTTGTAATCCTTACATGCAAATTAAAGGGGAGGGATTTAGTATCCCTGTCTTCAGCAAGCATAGGAGATGCTGCAAGTCACTAACACGAGTCCTCCTGCTTTGATGCAGAGGACGAGGCCAGTGCAGCACATGTCCACTAACATGGATATAAGCCTGCAATCCGAGAGCCTTGGCACTTGTTCGCTACCACAAGTAGTGCTTAGCCTATCACCCTATCACTACACCTACAACAATGCTGCTCTGTTTTTGGACTGAATGGTTTACACTGGTGATATATGCTCAGTGCACAGCTAACAATGACTTTGGTCTGTGTGGTTTACACTTCCGTTATCAGGAGTGGACGGAAAGCACTCCACTTGACAAAAATGTATTCCCACTTTTTGATGAACTAATGGAAGCCTTTACACATGATTTTGATGGGTGCTCGATGTAGGGAGTGTGCTGGTTCCAGATCAAAGTCATAAAAAGAAGAAAAGGTGGCATTTGCTTCATCATCTGTGACCATATCAAAACTGATTAACCCAGAAATAAATGTTCCTGAAGATAAGTGCAGAGTCCACATGAACTACACCCAATTCTGTTCTGGTCAGAAATCACTTCAAACGAAAATGATTAACAACGGTAGTAACTACTACTTTTTTCCTGTGTTGTAAGCCACAGATTAAATTCAACACTTAAAATTCTGCTATTCTATAACAATTTCAAATTCATTACAAGAATTATGCCTACCAACACTGGTGTGATCTAAAAAAGTTTATCACTCTTTCCTGGATATTTACCCGATTTAATAATCTGACATAAGCAATAAATATAATTCAAGAATAGAAACTATTTGTTTATTTCAGAAACAATGCATTTTGAAGACAGTCCTGTATGAATGGGGATGCTGATAATGGGGAAAACTGGAACAGAGAAACTAGAATAATTTGAAATGTGGTGGTACAGATGAAGACTTCAAAGGAAGTTATTAGATAAAGTAATGAGAAGAAAAAGAAAAGGCAGATATGTGGGTCATGTGGTAATCATCTGTCACTGACTAAATTATCAGTGGAACTGCTGTAGCGAGAGGAATAGGGATACACAACTACTGGAAGTAAAGCACATTATTATGGGATGAAAAGAGCAGCACATGCAATTTTGCAAGTTATAATAATAAGAAAAAACATAATAGTAAAGTGGAAAATCATAGAAGTGTAACAGGAATTTAGACCTTTAATTTGCTAATAATGAGTATGTGATAAAATATAACAACAGTAATAATAATAATAATAATAATAATAATAATAATAATACCACCTGACGTGACAGCCAGTCCAAGAATACAAAAAGCATAGTCAACATCATATCTACCCATAACCTAAAACACATTGTGGAGCTTATTTGTATACTACGGAAATTATGACACATGGATTATACAGCAGGGCTCTGGGTTCTTTGCTGTCTTCTGTTTCAGAAATAACATACGTACAGGATGATTCAAATTGAATGCGACAAAAAGAAAGTATTCCTGTGAGTACAGTAATGACTTTATTCCTGAAATACATGTATAGACTGAAAGGTTAACTTTCACAATTTACAATGGCAACAATCAAACATGGAAAACTGCTGCTGTTGTCCATTGCTGGTGTTATTGGTCAAAATGGTGGCATCTATGATAGAAAAGGCGTACAATGTCACAGAAGATGCACAAACATCATCAATAGACATTTTTGGACTAAGTTGGTTTACGTGGCACCACACCATCACAACACTGCTAAATGAGAGGAGACAGGATGCATATGCAAGAAGAAAACCACATTACAACCATTAGTCCCAAATGACGTTGTGAAAAACATTTGTACGGTCTATGAAAGAAGTCCCAGAAAATCCATGCGTCGTACCATCACAGAAGTAAATGCATTGCAATCAACCGTGCGGTGTGTATTGTGCAAGCTTCAACAGTCTGCTTACAGAATTCACAAGTTATAGGTGCTAAAACCAGACAATAAACCAAAAGAGAGACAATTACGCACTGGCCTTGCAGCACAGATGTAGATGGCTTATTTTCTCTGACAAAGCCACATTTCACTTAAGCGGCAAAGTTAGAAGCATAACACAAGAATATGCGGTACACAAAACCAGTACACCTCTCGGGAAAACAAATGTGATCCTCCGAGACTTAACTTTTCTGCACCGTAACCAACCACTGTGTCTTTTGTCCTTTTTTCTTCACAGTTCCCACAGTTAATAGCATAACCCTCCTCAATATGCTTTCTCTCTGGTTGTTGCTTCAATTGACAGAAGAAATAGCAGACTTCATTTTACAGCAGGGCAGATATCTTCCACACTGGCATAACCTCGTAAGTAGTCACCTCTCAATGAATATCTTTAACAGCGTTGGATCAGCCATGCTGGATCAAATTATGGGTATTCACGTTGTGGCCCCACCGGTCACCTGACTGTACACAAACATGGATCTTTTGCTTTTGAGAATGTGTTAAAGAGATGGTTTGCATACACCCATTTCCGCAGGAGTTACTGCAGTTAAGGCGTCGGATAGTCGGCATGGTTAACTCCACTGATTGGTCTAAGTCGGAATGCATCTTGCAAGAAATGCAGTACTGGATAGACATCTGCCATGTCACAAACGGAGCCTAAATCAAACAGCAATAGATGACCATAGGAACTGAGAGAGTTAACCTTTCAGTCTATATGTGTATTCCTGAAATAAAATCATTACTGCAGTCACATGAATACTTTCTTTTTGTTTCATTCATTTTGAATCATCCTGTACCTGGAGCTGTGAGCTGCTCACCCAAAATCATGTTGCTTGCTGATTTTACTACTGTTTTCTGCAGTGTAATGAAATATTTTACACCATTAGCTGACTGTTGTGAATATCCACAGATCCAACTTACTAAAGATTTCCATAAATTTAGCATTTGCTTCTCCAAAAATTATCCCAAAAATGTTGCATCATAGAGGTGTAAGAATAGTGTACTGTTCATCTCGAAATCTTTTCAAGTTATGCTACAGTAGTTTGTAATTCACAAAAATTTGTTTAAACTGAATCCTTGGTTTGCAGAAGAAAGCTTTTTAATCACTTCCTGTAACTCTCCATTGACAGACGGTAAGTACCTTATTCAAGAAATTAAGTTTACAGTATGATGAGCACCTATATAGATAATGAGGACCGACCGAAGCATTTAATAACCCTTGGCCAACTGACAAACAACTGACACCTTATGGCCCAACCTAGATCTTGGGTTACATTGCTGATCATATCGCCAGTGTTCTGTATTCTGTCTATATGCACATGTATGTCATCACATGCCACATCACCACTGTATTATGGAACAAAGCCACCACCGGATGGTACTGGCTGGTTCAGATGACCTAGAAATTGTTTGTGTTTCTTTAGGCTCAGTATCCACTAATTTTTATTTCATAATAATGGGATGATATAAGTGGTGGAAAAAAATTCATCATGTCTTGATCTCAATATATATAATATATGTGATATCATCAAGACGACAGCTATTTTAGTGTGTTAATATTAAGTGTTATGTTAGTTGTGATTTGCTTGTATTTTAGGATGCAAAATATACCAGCCCTACTGTATAGGTCTGTATAGATGTTTAACTTATCAAAACCACTTTACAATTTAAAGTGATTATAGATCACAAAGTTGTGTAAATACAGTGCTACAAACAAATGAATTCATCAGGCAATAAATCATAAATGTAGATTATTATAATGTCTTTAAGAACAGTAAGGTGTATAAGATGGAGCTAATTACCAAATTCAGCATCTCAGGAAACTGCAATTATACAGGCATAGGCAATTAATTAACAAAGGTACTTTTCAAAAAAGCAAAAAAATATCCAAGCAGAAAACGCAAAAAAATATCCAAGCAGAAAACGCAAAAAAATATCCAAGCAGAAAACGCAAAAAATATCCAAGCAGAAAACGCAAAAAATATCCAAGCAGAAAACGCAAAAACGCAAAAAATATCCAAGCAGAAAACGCAAAAAATATCTAAGTAGAAAACGCAAAAAAATATCTAAGTAGAAAACGCAAAAAAATATCAAAATGCAAAAAAATATCATGAAAGTAATAGCATTCTGGAAGTAACGCCACATGATATGTACAATGTGGGTTACGGTATTAAGACAGGAATGGTGGCTAGAGATGATGTGTTTCCACAGAAACAGTTAACAGTGGAGGAAAAATGTTAACCAGTGGAAGGAACTTGCAAAATAATTTACAAAGTGTCTGTGGAAGAAGTTATTCCTCAAAACTGGACCAGTACTGTAAATGGAATTCTTCACTGAAAAGGGGACAGGCAAGAATAAAAAGTAAAAGCCCCGCTGGCATCTGCTCTGTAATGCACAAGGTATTCAGTAAAATTATCATCAACCACACAGAAAAAAAAAAGCTGGATTTTAACCAGGCAAATTAATAAGAAAGTTTTATATGTGGATAAAGCTCACTGAATCATTTGCAACTAATGAATGAAATTATAGTTCAACAGCATAACGAGCAGGGGTTACAACTTTGCCTCAGATTCACAGATTTTCACGAAGTGCCCAACTCAGTAGGAACGAAAGCCCTGGAGAAACAAGGAACTGATTCTTCCAGTGTGCTGTTTGCCTCTTAACACAGATAAACTTCAACAAATGGAAGAACTTAAATTATAATGAAACTAAAATAATGACGAGCCAACATATCAGAAAGAAAAATCAACAATTAAGTCACAACTAATTGAAGAGTTTTTGTATTTTGGGCAGCTCAAGAAAACTGCCAGACTAACAGTAAAATAATTACACATAAAAGAAAAATTTCCTGGAGTGCTTTTGGTAAGCTAAATAGAATTTTCTACAGTAAACGTGCAATTTGTCTGAAACTGAAAGTTTAAAGTCAGTATGGATTAACAGTTTTCACTTATAACAGTGAGACACACACTGTAACACAACATCCGCTGAAAAACTAGGGGTTTCCCCACGAACATTGCAAAATTACATGTTATTGAGTTACTTGCAGAGAAAGGAAAAACAAACAAAAAGATCAAGGACAGACTGGAGTGGAAGACATAACGATTCTGCTACAGCTGCTGATTATGGGTTTAAGGAGAATATCTACCAACGGCCACCAGTCTCTTATTAATTCCCCAGGACATGATCAATGATAGCCATTTACCTGTGTCTAAATTAAATTCTATGTGCAAGTGCAAGGAAGTGTTCTAAATGTTGGTGTAGAAGGACATGGGTACTACCCCAGTATTCACCTTCTGGGATGTGGAACGCCATCAAAAAATCACATCCAAGCTGGCCGGCACACAGGCCCTGATGATGATTTGATGTACTGTGCGGATTCAAATTAAGGATGGAATGCATAGGCATCTTGTAAATAGGGGGATTTAACGTGTGTGACTATCTGGACGGGTAGCGTAACTGTAATTATAATGTTGGCAAGATGGATGTGATAAGAAGGAATGTGAATGAATTGTATATGTTCAAAGAAGTTCTTTTCTGGGTTCCAAGGTATTACGAAAAGACCAAGGCAACAACCTAATGGAAGGTGGGAGATAAAATTACAAAACTTGCAGCAGCAACATGGATGCACGTTTGCTGACAAATGAAATTCATAGCAGACTGGGATTCAAACCCAGATAAGGTACAGATTTTTACTCAACCTGTAACATTGCAAGTTCAGTATTTATGAAGAGAGCAACCTTCATTGCTATAATTTCATGAAATTGTGTTTCACCGATTAAATCATCAATGCCATTAATTTCTTTTCAATGAATTTAATTTATGGGTGCATATATGCTACCAGAGAATTGTTACATAAGTAGTAGTCTAAAGGAGGCCTCTATATAGCAGGCAGTAGACCATGATCATGATGATGATATATTTGCTACCTATAACACAAGAAGTAGTGCAGTCAAACTTAATAGAAATTATTTCTTTAGCTACATTGATATTGCAGCACTGTTCTGAATTGTGTGGCTTTATATTTGTAGACTACTATTACTGTCTTCCATCTATGTACCAAGCAGGCACTTTAAAGTGGTAATTTTGGATGGGAGTGTTTTGAACTATGGTTGCATACGGTGCTGCTACAGGTTGGTCCTGAACTTCCTCGTTTGCAACACTGTAAACCTCAGCAACCAATTGCATGGCAGCCATTTCCAAATGATGCACGTATTCCCCCTCACTTTGTGTTGTGTGTTGCTTATTGTTTTCTTTCCTCTATCTGAAATGAGTACAGAGACTAGTACTGGCCTACCATGGGGTTTGAGTACAGCTCCTGTGACACTCAGAAAAATTAGCAATGCCTGCGACCCTCAGTCAGTTCTACTTTCAAGTAAGTACAAATTCTGGGTGGAGACTGCAAGCATTGCAAGAGTGAGGTGGGGTTTCAGCAACCACCCCACACCACTGCTCTCCCAGTGGCAGTTTATTTTCTCATTTTTTTACATTTATGGCCAACTGCCGCACTGAAGTATCTACACTGTAGTTGGTGTGTTGCTTGTATACAGCAATGGTCATTTTCAATTACATTTACATTTGGTAAGTTCAAGTTTCATAAATGACCTTTTTGGTGATATTATAATAAAACAATTTTTAAAAAATCCACATACTTTTTTCTTGCTGAGATGTGAGGGACACAGCACACACTCAGACATAAAAAGCACAGTGGAAGGAAATAGTCTGTATCTATTTCAAAGGTGCCATACAGAAATTTGTATTTAAAGAATTAGAGAAACTACAGATTACTAAATCTGGATGGCTGGACAGAGGATTACAGAAACTGTAAACAATACTCTTTCATTATAGTGATCTAAAGTAAATAAAGCTGCAGCAGGGAGGAGGTCAATGTATGTGAATAATGAAAAGTTTTCCGCTGAGGAGGACTGAACACCCAAAAATTGTAGGCTAACAATAATTAAATTATAGACAAGGGATAAATCACATGTTACAAAAAATAATACAGTGAGCATCAGACAAGCACTCAGAAACAGACAGTAACTTACTAAGCTTTTGAATGAAATATTGGACATTACATGCCGATTAGCAACTTGTGTGCCCCTAATCTACACCAGGAATCCAACGAGTGAATGGGGACCTGCTGTGTAATTTGGTATCCGAACCACGTGTCATTTGTAGTAAATCTTCATATCACTGAGAGGTGCAGGCTACACAAAACGCAGACTGAAATTAGCGTGGTCTGACCGGGATTCAATCCTCATGTGCTTGTTTTTCTCTTTTTTCCTCTTTAGCATAGGTGTATATTTTCTCTTTTCTTCATCTTTCTTTAATCTACAAATAAATTTTTGAAACTTATGAAGTTTCACATCCAATTGTGATTTTTTATTTGTTTGTCAGTGTTGAGCTGGTTATCCCTGTTACAGTGGCTCGTAAACAAGCAAACTCACCCACTTTTCAAAGACTCTTAAGTAAGCAACTCTATTCGTGTTTCAGTGGCTTGTAAACAAGAAAATCCAAAACACATTTTTCAGTAAGTATTTTCTGCATTTACTTGCAATGTATTTCTCAGTTTTCATTACTTAATGCTTTGCAGACTTTAGACCGGTACAGCAGCCATTGGGATAAGTTGTAGCAATATGCTGCGCAACATAGCCTACACATTTGACATCCATGCAGATGTCGAGCATAATTTTCCAACATTACTGCACCAAATGACTACAATCAAAAGCATGCATATTTGAGATGAATCAAATAATGTGGTGTGAATGATCAGTTAATATCTTTTATTGAAAAAGAGAAAAAGGGAGAGAGAAGTGGGGAGGGGCAGAGACTGCTACAAGCAAGTTAAAAAAGGAAGTAGGTCTTTCCTCACCCTGATAGTTGATTTGGATGTGGTAGAGCTTTACTGAGGTTGGTCATGTTTGAGGTGGTATGTTTCTGTCATCCACAAAACACTGATCTGACTCACACTGCCAATTACAGGGATATCTACAGTTTAGCATGGACTCTGAATCATCATGCAACTCAGCGTTTTTCACATAAGCAAATCATTGCCAGACAGAAGAAAAATCTTAGGATTGGCTGAGAATTAAACTCAAAATGTTTAGATTTGTAGTCTGTCATCAAACCATTTATTCACAGGGTCTAGAAGAGTCAATGACAAAGACCTGTAGTTGGAAACACTTATATTTGTTCCTTTACGTTACAAGATAAAGCAGTTATCAATTCCAAGGTTGGTTTCAATGCTACAAAAGTTATTTGACATGACACTATTGGGGATGGTATGCCACTGCCTTCCTCCAACCTCCAAACTAACTTCCCCAGCTAGTTATGGGGGAGCATTTTTCAAATCATTGTGTATATGAGGAACTGCACAGTGGTTCTTGTTCCATACTGAATCTGTAACTGACCACAGCTGTACACTGCATTATCTTTGTTGTGAAATTATTGATACAATGAAGTGGACTTAGGTTTCTGTACATAAAGCAAGGTATACATGAAATAGTGCACAGATTAACAGCACTTAACAATATGAACAGCACAGTTCTTTACTAGTCACGGATCACTCTTCAAACTGATTTACCCATCCATCTATAAGGAGACATACACTTTAAAATGGACTTTGAACCCCAGAGCAACTCTGAGTTTTTCACATTGCCAAACACAAAAAATCTCAGGACCCACTAATTTTTGAACCCTGTACGTGTGGATTTATATTCTAGAATTTACAGACACACACACACACACACACACACACACACACACACACACACACACACACACACACACACACAAAATTATAAATCTACTCATTTAATAGTTATGACAAAATTAGGGATCTAATCACTGATGACAAATAAAAAAAGGGAACGGAGGGCACTGGGCTCGACTACATACAAAATTATGATGAAATATGTGACAGAGTCTCTAGCTTTTTCTTTTCTTTCTTTCCTCCCATTTTCCCTTTCAAACCAGGAAAGCAACATCAAGGCACACTGATGTTAAAAATATAGAATAATAATAAACAGATGCATCAAGGACCACTATCAGTCACAATTATTTGTTAACTAGCTTGTAAATTATTTTATATTGCAACATGTGTCGAATATAACTTCAACCTCAGACAGAAATGGCAATACACATAAAACTTAATAATAGTAATTTTCAGCCTTCTCATTACCTAAGGCCTGCCTGCATATAAATGTATCCCTGATGACAGAGTGATTATTTTGTTTGCATGGTCTGTCAGTCCGCTTTACAGCATAAAGTTTCACATTTTAAATTTGTTCATGTAATTTAATAGAAGACTTTCCCTTTCTAAGAAAACTACAGAAAATTTGATAATACGTTCTCGGCTCTAAACGTGAGGAGATGTCATGGTAACAAAAATTTTTAACATAGAAAACAGATTCTGACTTCTCAGTAGGATCATCAGCTCTTTTATATCTTTAATTTTATTCTCTGTGATGCAATAGCAGAACAAAAGTAAAATACATGAGCCAGTCAAAGTAACAGAAAAATTTATTTTTAAAATAAAGGTTGAGAACACGTACAGAATACTATCAAAATCAATAAAATGGGATGTGATTGTAAGATAGCAAGATAAGGACCAAAGAGGAGCCAAAAACCTTCACATGAAATTACAATTCTCATGACTTCTTGACATACCATTGCTATAAAAATACATACATAAACATAGAGGGCACTACCAAACACGTGTATGTATATTTCACCTACAAGTTTATTTCCCTGTGTAATTCTCGCGAGCTAATGGTACTAAGATCAGTCACTTTAGGGCACCAAGACAAAATTTCATACAGAATTGCTTTCGGCGCATTCTTATTGGATGTTTCTGTGACAATTTTTCTATAAATTTATGCAGTTTCTCGAAGATAAAAAATTAACCCAGCTTGATTTCAAGATAACCCAGATAATAAGCAGTCTCGTACTGTCAATCTAAGAATACCACTATTCTATGACGACGGACCTTCTTTGGACGACTACAACTTTTAGAAATATTGGAATCTAACCACTGATTAAGAATGAAAAAGAATTAATTAGAAAATATTTATGTACCAGCGTGACTATAAGTGATGTCCTGGCAACAAAGGACAAAATAATTAAACTTCAAACGTCTAAAGCAGGTACCGGTGTGTGTACTTTCTTCAATAGTTAACTAACTGTAATTAAACCTGAAACGTCTAAAGCAGGTACTGGTGTGTGTACTACTTCAATGGTTAATTACACGTAACACAGCAGTTACCGACAATAATGCAACAAGCATCACAAACAATCAGGAATAAAGGTAAATTACGACTATCGAGGTATTCGACTGATATATAGCATACACAAATTTTGAAAACATATTCATGGGAAGCGTTTAGTAGTAGTAGAAGAAGAAGAAGACTGTACTGTTTATGTTACGTACGTATGAAAATATAGCTTCAGTCATGTAATCTTGCAGTTAAAATAGATTCTCGCACTTCATAAAGTAATCTACGAAGGTCAATACCTATTTCTTTTGACTCATTACATCATGATCAGCGATACAGCCAAAATAAGAACTGAACACATATCCCGTTTAAAGTCTGCTAGCAGACGCCATTGAGTAACCTACTATTATTACATTCCACTCCGCGCTCACTTTTTGGGTTGTTGAACAGCTATATACACTTCATAGTTTATACTAAAATTGTAAGGAATACGCGTACCTTATTTCTGTAGAACCCATCACTTCACTTAAAATAACACTTATTACACTGCCTCAAACGTTGTGACACCGTCGGACAAGATGCTCTCTGCAGAGTTTAAAGAGCAGACACACTGTTTACATGGCTGCAATCAATGTGGTGTAACAGCTGTGCCCAACAAAACAAAGTTATTGAAACGTTGTAAAATGGCACTGTAGAAGAGAGTAGATAATTAAACAAATGTTGATCTGAGCAATGTAAGATATCCTTCAAAAATGTCGTATCTGATTCAGCGGTAAACAAAACGCATTTGATATTCGGCTGCCCAACGTTGAGTTGGTTAACGTTTCTGTTTGTGTAGTCGACTAATTTTGCGAATTGTTCCATCGCTGTTATGGAAGATTGTATAGCGAATCTTGTGTGATAAAACTTCGCATTCACAGATGATGAGATAGCGTACATACACATAGTAGCTACGGCTTATTTCCTTCTAAATCATCTCCAAAGAGGCATCGATAGATCCCAAATGATCAACATGTCCTTTTATGAACAGTCATGACCAGATAGTGGCTGGTCGAACATCCAGTTGCGGATTTAGGACGGCTAGGCAGCAACCCCCTTCCGACGTAACTTTAGATATAATTTATGAGTTATGGCTTATTCTGTACCAAAAAAAAAAGTTCCTAAACTCATTTTATCACCAAGCTAATACACCATAGATTCAGGTGAAGTTTTCAAAACTCACCTTGTCTTGCACTGTTTTCAGAATCCAAATTATCCAAGCTCATGTTATAGTACAGTACCTGGATTGTTTGTCAAACAATACTTAATGTGAGGAAGTTCACACAATGTTAATGAAATTCGAAATTATCTTAATAATTGTTGGCACAGCAGTAGTGGTAGATGCTGGTCAAGTAGTAGGTAAGGGTGCAGCCGTGTTTCGCGAGTGTCCTGTCGCGTCAGTTGACGTATTGTAGTGATATCACGCGTCTAGTCCAAGTCCACATTCTACACATTCCAATTAAAAGTAATAGGTAGACGTTTATATCGTCTATATTGGTAGACCTTTTGATATCTCTAGCTGTCTGCGTATTTTGCGAGTCTCTGTGTAGTGTTGTCTGACTTCCGCCAAATAGTTTCACACACTGCCAAAGTCGCACATTCGCCTAACTCAATCTGAATAAGCAAACAGTGCAGTACTAGTGTTTCAGTCATTGCCGAGTTAACTTACATCAGGTACCAACAGTAATTAGGATGCATGTAGCGATGGCTTCATTTATTGGTCCATTTTTCCTTGTACACAGATGAGTTGAACGCACTAAAAGAAGGCTAGGAAATGCCTGTTGTATATAGACACAGGAGGACTTTGCCATGGTTCGGAAACAATTATAAACTACTTGATCACATTCAACAGATAAAATACTTTGATTTGGTCTGCGATGACGTTGAGGCACCTGCAGTGAAAGCTGTGGCACTTTGAACGTCTCTGTCACCTGGGATCCCTGATGTCTCAGCGCCTGAGTGCGAATGGCGGACAGCGGCAAGGTTGTGAATGTGCGGTAGATAGCGAAAGTGGTTACTGGTAGCGTGGATATCCTCTTATAGCTTAAGAACAAATTTGAGGTCTTGCCCATTGCTGAGATCACATTTACACCAGTACAGGATGCCTCATCTTTTAGATCAGAGATTTCCCTGAAAATTTTAAGATGGTGGATTTGCTAGTCGCTGGGAGCTCCACCCTCAGGGATACAGAGGGCAGGTCAGCAACGATGGTCTGTATTCTTGTGGGAACAATGTATCGACAAACATCATCGCTGGCAATACACCAGAATCTTATACAAAACTCTCTGACTATTAGCCCAGACTTTGTTGATGTTTCTCCCGTACACGCTGCTGTTGTTAGTAAATACAGGGTGTACATAAATTAAGGGAACACTTTCAATTATTTACTGCACAAGAACTAAACATTGTACATTTGTCATATATTCTGCGTTTTAAAGAGAAACTCTGATTTTTTTTTTTTTTACAAACATTTGATGGTTCAAATGGCTCTGAGCGCTATGAGACTTAACATCTGTGGTCATCAGTCCCCTAGAACTTAGAACTATTTAAACCTAACTACCCTAAGGACATCACATACATCCATGCCCGAGGCAGGATTCGAACCTGCGACCGTAGCGGTTCCAGACTGAAGCGCCTAGAACCGCACGGCCACACCGGCCGGCTCAAACATTTGATATGCGAACCATGAGTGACCCGGCAGACGTCAATATGGTAATCGAATTCTTGCCATACCCTTCCCACATGGCATCGTCGACTGTGGCAGCCGCTTCCCGCATTCTCTCCCGGAGCTCTGCTACATCAGGTGGTAGAGGCGGTACATACACCATGTCTTTAATGTGTCCCCACAGAAAAAAAGTCACACGGAGTGAGATCTGGTGATCAGGGAGGCCATTTCATGAAACAGCTGTCCCCTTCTGTAGCACGGCCGATCCATCGATGCGGTAGCTCCGTATTCAGGTACCCACGAACTTCACTATGAAAATGGGGTGGAGCCCTATCCTGCTGAAAGATGAACGGAGAGTCTGATTGCATTTGAGGCATCAACTATTGCTGCAACATGTCCAAGTACGAATATCCAGTGACAGTGCTCTCGGCGAAGAAGAATGGCCCATACAGTTTTCGACGTGACAAGGCATAAAAGACATTTCCCTTTGGGGAATCACTTTCAAATTCGGTGCATTCATGTGGATGCTTTGTACCCATTCGACAGTTATGCCTGTTCACTTTCCCATTAGTATGACAAGAGACTTTGTCGCTAAAAATTAAGCGATCAACAACGCCATTCCCCATCCTCATTCAATTATTGCAACTGCGAACAAAACTCAAAACGCTTGTCTTTGTCGTCGTCATTGAGCTTGTGCACTAGCTCCAATTTGAATGGTTTCATAGACAGCTTCTGTCACAGGGCTTTCCACACTGTCACTGGAGCCATTTCGAGTTCATGGGATGCACGACAAACCGATTTCTTTGGGCTCCTTATGAATGTCTCTTGTACGTGCTCCACATTCACTTCACTCACTCTGGGATATCCGCTTCTCTTTGCCGGACACAAGCAACCGTACGTGGTTCTAAACATCTGATGAACAGCTGTAGCACACTTGTTTTTGTGGAACTCCAACACACAGAAAGCTCGCCCTGTACCTGAACTTGCCATGTTCGCGACTAGCGCTAACTATCGGCAAATTACCAAACTGTGCTGTGGCAGTGTACATGTAAAACAACTTTCAGGGTTTCTCTTCAAAATGACATAGTATGATATCTGTACAATGCTTGGTTCTTATGTAATAAATAATTGAAAGTATTCTCGGACTTTATGTACACCTTGTATGTGCTATTTGTATCTGAATTTTGTGGTTATTCATCGTCGTCACTGCCTATGCATCACAGTACTACATTGGCGATCTGACGACTGTGTTTGCTAGTAATTTGAACATTTCCAACAATTGCACAGCTACAGTGTCGCCGTCGTGCCCTCATTGTGCCACACAGTTAAGCAGTTGGACAACATCCCATGCAGTGATGTCAGGTGTCTTGAATAAACCCCGCCTGCAGCTCATGTGACAGGAAATGATAGTGACACTCATCTACACAGTGTGCAATGCTGCTGAACAATGGGGTGTAACAAACAATGTACCATGTGATGTAGTAAGGGACCACGTTTTACTCAAAAACCAGGCTACTCCCGAGCAACAGGAGTCCTGCGAGTTGAATTAATGCTTACTCTCTTTCAAAGAGCTATACGCTGCTGTGCATGTGAATCCGGTCACTCTGAACCTCTTGCAGCCGGCTGCATTGTCTCCCACAGTAACTATCATGCATCATGTCGTGCCATGTGTTGACAATACGTCCTCAGCTGTTCTTTGGCTATGAACATCATCTTGGTAACCTGTTGGCCACAGGACACATCCCACACTACCTCCTTTTTGGCCAAATTGACCAACTCCATCGTGAAGACGTTGAAAAAAGTCAGCCAACCACTTCCGAACCAAAGGTTTATTGAGCTCCTGTGGTAGGTTTCGGTATTTAAAAAAGATATCTTCTTCAGAAGGAGTGGGCCTTGTTACATCACATGGTGATAAATTACATTGCAATTCTGGACAGCATTTGTATTTCAAGTGACATCATCAGTGAGGGTATGAAATTCGTCACTCTTCTTAGCCACTTCTGGAAACATGGGGATACAATATGTAATATCATGTCGCTCCCTTGCAGCCCCTCACCCCCACTAGCAGAAAACAAATATGAGACTGTGAAATCTGGTCTACTCTGTCGCCTCACCGTCTCCCTAGAGGAAGAAATCCATCATCTGTCAATCCATCATTTACGATGAAGTTTTAAGTGACAAGACTCTATTGCAAGTCTGGTGACGCCTGTGCACACAGATTGATTTCAACCTCATGCCAAACCACAAGTTGTGTACCTTGTAAGTTGTGGAGCTTACCCCACAAATCTTACTGGCCATGGTCGCCCACGAGCATTAATCTTTGTATGCACACCTTAAACTCACCATTTGAATTGAATTGTCATGCAGAATAGACAACACATAAATAATGTTGACAACAATGATGACAAGTGGGACTTGCAACTACAATGCAGGTACTGGGGGATGCCCTCAAAACGATAACTATAAAGGCCAATGACACTGAAGGAACATTAGGAGCTATGAAAGAGCCAGTGACCTTGCCGTAGTGGTAAAACCGGTTCCCGTCAGATCACCGAAGTTAAGCGCTGTCGGGCTGGGATAGCACTTGGCTGGGTGACCATGCGGTCTGCGCTGTTGGCAAGCGTGGTGCACTCAGCTCTTGTGAAGCTAACTGAGGAGCTACTTGACTGAGGAGCAGCGGCTCGGGTCTCGTAAACTGACATGGTCGGAACAGCAGCATGCTGACCACATGCCCCTCCATATCCGCATCCAGTGACACCTTTGGTCTGAGGATGACACGGCGGCCGATCGGTCCCTTTGGGACTTCATGGCCTGTTCATGCGGAGTTTAGTTTTAGTTTTTTTAAATGCAGAAGAAGAAATGCATTGGAAGAAAGCAGTAGAACTATTATGAGGCTAATCAGTATAGTAAATGAACAGGATAACAAGACTGAATGAGTGTTAGACAAACGAAATAAATGTTAGACAAACGAAATCCGCCACAGGGAAAACAGCGCATACAAATTAAATTATAGTCTCTAACATATCTATATAAGTTGTATACTACCTCGAGTGTAATTTAATATGCAGCAGTATGTTGACAAAACGCAAAGTCGTCGATGGTATTCGCAGTAAATTACGATTACTGAAATTAGGATAGTTGGAACGAGACAATACTCTTTCAGAGACCTTCAGGCTAGTAACGGAAAGTCTTAAAAGGTTCTCACACACAAAGGATGGAGGCAGAAGAAGGGGTGAAAAGAGGAAGAAATGGACTGTACTATTACCGATTACATTAACCAGCATAATGTTAGGAAGATAGATAAGACATACGGAGTCATCAGGGATGTTGGGAAAACATCCAGTATGCTTAACTAGATACTTAAGACACGCTGGTTTAGTGGATCTGATATCGTTAAAAACTTCTAATCCTAGTATGTATCTCTGCAAAGAGGTACGATCATACGCTGAAAAAAAAAATGGTTCAAATGGTTCTGAGCACTATGGGACTCAACTTCTGAGGTCATCAGTCCCCTAGAACTTCGAACTACTTAAACCAAACTAACCTACGGACATCATACACATCAATGCCCGAGGCAGGATTCGAACCTGCGACCGTAGCGGTCGCGCGGTTTCAGACTGTAGCGCCTCGAACCGCTCGGCCACCCCGGACGGCTACGTTGAAATATTACGTATGACTGACACACAAAGGCTAAACAACACGCCAGATAGACGAATAAAAAACCTGAACAGCAAGAAATATGTGAATATTATTGGATCTGTATTCGAAGCTGTGCACAGTGTGGTTAAAACTATCAACACAGTGGCGGATATAGAAAAACCTCAAAGAGGGGGCGCTAAAGATATATTGAGTAACCTTACACATCAATAGTTTCCCATAACTAACTCTTATTACGAGTCTCTTAACACTATTTTTACTGAGAAATTACTATGAATTACTATTATTAATACTTCACAATCAACTGATCACTCTCACTTCTGACTGATCTTCACACGCACTTGCTACAACTAGAGCTTTTTACTTATTCATTCTTCAGTCTTAATATTTTTGCTTCTGAATGTAAACTACCTTCCTATTCGGCGAATAGTCCGTATTTATAACGCTATGCATCGAAGGTTCTCTGTATAAGAAAACAGTAGAATATCGAAATCACTAGAATCACTGCGGCTTTTCTCGTAGGTGTGTATTAGGTATCTATGTACCAGACAGAAACGTATAAAATGTGATGATGCGGACGCGCGTGTCACATAGGAAAGTACAATTACTCGATAATCTGACTCAGTCGAGTCGACTGGCGAAAGAAACTAACGAATAGCGTGCGGGCTGACCGGTGTTGGCAATTCGCCCCCCCCCCCCCCCCATTTGTATCCGCCTCTGTATCAACATCTAGCGTAAGAGAGTGAACAAGTGACCTGTGGAATACATACACGACGATGACCCTGGCAAAATCATAGAACGATTACAGCTACCCACAAAATCATCAGTGGCCGCGCGGGGTAGCCGCGCTGTCTAGGGCGTCTTGTCACGGTCCGCGCGACTGCCCCTGTCGGAGGTTCGAGTTCCCCCTCCGGGCATGGGTGTATGTGTCGTCCTTAGCTTAAGTTACGTTAAGTAGTGTGTAAGCATAGGGACCGATGACCTCAGCATTTTGGTTCCATAAGACCTTACCACAAATTTCCCAAAAATCATCAGCCACTTATAAATACAGATCTGCTTAAATTCGTCAAAAAATCGCCCATCGGCCGACTCTGTGGGGTGTTTATGAGAGATGGACTCCAGAAGAAGATGTGGAAAAGTGGGCCGCGCGGGATTAGCAGAGCGGTCTTAGGCGCTGCAGTCATTGACTGTGCGGCTGATTCCGGCGGAGATTCGAGTCTTCCCTCGGGCATGGGTGTGTATGTTTGTCTTTAGGATAATTTAGGTTAAGTATTGTGTAAGCTTAGGGACTGATGACCTTAGCAATTAAGTCCTATAAGGTTTCACACACATTTGAACATTTTTTTGGAAAAATGGAGAAAGTGGACCTCGACGTTGCAGGAGGATCTGGAACTCAGTGGGTTGCATATGTTAAGAAAGGGAATAATGTGTGCTACTTTGACTCGTACGGTAATGTATAATTGCGCCCTTACTTTACCAACAGAACCATGCGTTCTACAATTTCCAACTCTACCAAGACTTCGATTCATATCTCTGTGGACATTTCTGTCTACTGTTCCTCCTAACAAATGCATAAACACAAACTGCATGTACATCATTGTGTCAGTCGATGTCCAGATTGCGAGCTAACATTCCAAAGATGTTAGGGCTCACATGCGGCTCCTCTTCGTCGAACTGTCTTGACTCAAACTCGTCTAGGGGTTGAACCGCACGTGTCGCAATACACGTCCTAAATTAGACACTTGTGATCTTTTGGTTAAATTGTCTGGCTGATGGCAAGTCTGCGAAATACAAAGTTAACATAACATATAATAACAGTAATAATAATATCGGGAACTAAATTAACGACCCATAAATGATGTAGGCCACACAGTTGCGATTTGGTTAGAATAATGTTTATTCATGAAGCAAACTAATAGCGAAAGTGATCGTATTTAGAGTTACTGTTACGCTCGTGCGCATATCCATTTGACACAGTTCGATCATTCACAATCTCATCGCGAAATACAAGTTCGTTTCTTAACTTCGTTAACTATGCGAAAAGTTAGAGTTAACACCAGGCGCGTGGCTGCTCACCGCTGAGACTTAGTCCCGCGATGCTATACAACGCGAAATTTTCTAAGTCGTTTCACTTCCTAGCTGCCTAAAGACCGACTGTCCGCTTTCGCGTCTCAATCCGAACTGCACTCTTTGGTGTCTAGACCAGAACTGCCCTCTGCCCTTCTCCGACAGCGTTTCCCGCGCGCCCAACATCTTCGCTCAACTGACTAGCGCAGTTCCCTTTCCTGAAGCCGTGCATCTGATTGGCTACATCTTATTCTACATTACTTTACATTTTAACATATTTAAATAATCAAAGCTTGACCACTTTCACGTTCTAAATAAAGCAACAATAATATCCATTACGCAATAAACGTTATATTCTTTTACATAAAACCAATACAATTTCCTTCTTAACTTTGAATACTACGGCCAGTGGCCTTGCACCAATGTGCTTTCTGATGAATAAATAAAAAACAAAAGTAACTATTATGCACTAAACTTTACAACAAATATTATATTACCTAATGATTCAATAAGGTGTCTTGTTTTCATCGTTCAGTGTGTTTAGTGTGGAGGAAATGATGATCTGATGCCTAACTGTAAATACTGATAATTTAAATTTACTATATCTTTTAAACAAATAAAGTTACAGAGTTGAAATTTACAACATTTGTCATTTTAATGATGCGCTTTTATATGAAATGTCGATCGTTAAGATCGACCAGTGCGTTCAGATTTTAGCATTCAGGTCTTTGTTATAAAACTTGTGAATTTCACTTTGACAGTAAATCCTAAACTATTATAGATATGATCAATATTCAAGTTTTATTGGGATCACCATGAAAATTTATGGAGGATGACAGATTAAAATTACTGTGGCTAGATTCCCTGCATTACTACAGAATTAAATAGTTTTCGTAAATGTTTCCTCTTATGGCCGATCTTAGGTCCACCATATTTAACACTGATACATCTCCTCAGCCATAAACGGATTCTACAGCGTTTCCCTATGACGTAGGTTCTCGTCTGTCTTACTCGAATAAAATGGTTCAAATGGCTCCAAGCACCATGGGACTTACCATCTGAGGTCATCAGTCCCCTAGACCTAGAACTACTTAAACCTAACTAACCTAAGGACATCACACACATCCATGGCCGAGGCAAGATTCGAACCTGCGACCGTAGCAGCAGCGCGGTTTCGGCCTGAAGCGCCTAGAACCGCTCGACCACAGCGTCCGGATCAGTCACATACTACAGAGCTTAGGCCTCAATAGACAATAGACACCTGTGAATTTACCCATCGCGTGGTCAATCTGCGCCCTTTGTGGCACACTGTCCTCGACGAAAGGGTTCGTTTCACAATTCCAGTAGGCTGACTCTTTCGGCCATATATTTAATTAAGAGCGCAGTGCTCGTTAACTAACAAGATGTCATTTCGTACACCTTAACTTTTGAAGAATGATCCCTGGTATCAAAAGCGAACTACTTTCCGCCTGTTGCGCTAAGCAAGGGAGGATGGAGTATTGCACTGATCAGTCATGAAGCGTACAATAGCATTCCGAGGCCGCGCGGGGTAACCGGTCGGTCTAAGGCGCCTTGTCACGGTCCGGGCATCGGTATGTGTCTGTTGTCCTTAGAGTAAGTTAGTTGAAGTTAGATTAAGTAGTGCGTAAGGTTAGGGACCGATGACCTCAGCAGTTTGGTCCCGTAAGACCTTACGACAGATTTCCAATTTCCTATAGCATTCCGAACATCGCCGAGGTGAACCACAAGCTTCATTTAGCTGGTGGCGAAGTTGTGGAAATATCCCCAGGGTCATGCGATATTGACCATCTTAATGTTTATTTAGAACGAATTGTAAAAGGGTTCGAATTTCGTGCAAAGGAGTTAGCACGTTTAAAATGGCAATAAAAACATAAGATCAAGGAATAGACATCACCCAGAAAATTTCAGTAGGAGCAGTACTTTGTTTCTTAAGGAGCTTAGTTTTATAGAAGAAGAATTTTACGAGTCGGCAGAACTAGCGAAAATACACTCCTGGAAATGGAAAAAAGAACACATTGACACCGGTGTGTCAGACCCACCATACTTGCTCCGGACACTGCGAGAGGGCTGTACAAGCAATGATCACACGCATGGCACAGCGGACACACCAGGAACAGCGGTGTTGGCCGTCGAATGGCGCTAGCTGCGCAGCATTTGTGCACCGCCGCCGTCAGTGTCAGCCAGTTTGCTGTGGCATACGGAGCTCCATCGCAGTCTTTAACACTGGTAGCATGCCGCGACAGCGTGGACGTGAACCGTATGTGCAGTTGACGGACTTTGAGCGAGGGCGTATAGTGGGCATGCGGGAGGCCGGGTGGACGTACCGCCGAATTGCTCAACACGTGGGGCGTGAGGTCTCCACAGTACATCGATGTTGTCGCTAGTGGTCGGCGGAAGGTGCACGTGCCCGTCGACCTGGGACCGGACCGCAGCGACGCACGGATGCACGCCAAGACCGTAGGATCCTACGCAGTGCCGTAGGGGACCGCACCGCCACTTCCCAGCAAATTAGGGACACTGTTGCTCCTGGGGTATTGGCGAGGACCATTCGCAACTGTCTCCATGAAGCTGGGCTACGGTCCCGCACACCGTTAGGCCGTCTTCCGGTCACGCCCCAACATCGTGCAGCCCGCCTCCAGTGGTGTCGCGACAGGCGTGAATGGAGGGACGAATGGAGACGTGTCGTCTTCAGCGATGAGAGTCGCTTCTGCCTTGGTGCCAATGATGGTCGTATGCGTGTTTGGCGCCGTGCAGGTGAGCGCCACAATCAGGACTGCATACGACCGAGGCACACAGGGCCAACACCCGGCATCATGGCGTGGGGAGCGATCTCCTACACTGGCCGTACACCACTGGTGATCGTCGAGGGGACACTGAATAGTGCACGGTACATCCAAACCGTCATGGAACCCATCGTTCTACCATTCCTAGACCGGCAAGGGAACTTGCTGTTCCAACAGGACAATGCACGTCCGCATGTATCCCGTGCCACCCAACGTGCTCTAGAAGGTGTAAGTCAACTACCCTGGCCAGCAAGATCTCCGGATCTGTCCCCCATTGAGCATGTTTGGGACTGGATGAAGCGTCGTCTCACGCGGTCTGCACGTCCAGCACGAACGCTGGTCCAACTGAGGCGCCAGGTGGAAATGGCATGGCAAGCCGTTCCACAGGACTACATCCAGCATCTCTACGATCGTCTCCATGGGAGAATAGCAGCCTGCATTGCTGCGAAAGGTGGATATACACTGTACTAGTGCCGACATTATGCATGCTCTGTTGCCTGTGTCTATGTGCCTGTGGTTCTGTCAGTGTGATCATGTGATGTATCTGACCCCAGGAATGTGTCAATAAAGTTTCCCCTTCCTGGGACAATGAATTCACGGTGTTCTTATTTCAATTTCCAGGAGTGTATTACCGGTAAACACTATCCTTGTCGAGTGTAATTCTGCGACGAATTCATACTTTAACGAGCATGTAATACATAATGTCTACGAATTGTACCATGCAGTAGGCTCAGGATACAAAATTGTACAGGTTCCACATGACCCGATATATCTTCTGGTGACTGTCCACACATTACACCACCTCGAGACTAATATTCTAGATGAGGACGGAAACTTAGTTGATTTTCATAACGTGGATATAGTTGTACATTTCCAGTTGAAGCAATATGGGTATGAGGCATAAATATGACTCTCACAGTCGTCGGAACATCACTCCACAACGGATGAACAGTGCAATAACACTGAAGAATTTAAAGTTTCTCAAAGCTATAGGTTTGAAACCGCCCAATCACGTTGCTCGATATAACAGCTCCAGTTCAATATGACGAACGAATCATCTGTAAGAAATATCTTTCCCACAAACCGTTTGCTTCAGTGACGTTTAATAGTAACGATGAAATACGAATTTTGATTCAAAATCAGAATACAATGACACTTCCAAACACCAGTTTCCTTTATCTAGATGGACTGTTTTTAAAGAAGGATGGAGAGCCCACATCAACGTCACGACTCACGCGTAACGCATTCGCCTTTCTGTTTCAAGAAATAAGATATGGTCTGAACGAAAGCGGATTCGACCGCACTCACAATGTGGGTATCATATCAGTCCCTAAGACATACGTTTTCGCATCAGCTTCAGACGAAAATTGTCTGCAAAATGCAGGACGGATCATAGGTGGATCGATAAATTAATGTAACTGCTTTAGAATATGCTTACTGCTCAGGATGCTTATGGAATTCTTTAAAGATATTAAATGTATTGTTTTACACTTGGAAAAAGGACTGATTTTAGTGATAAGTGCAACAGATAACAACTGTTATGTTCAGGGAGAGACAAGTCCGGAAGAAAATAAAATAGTGCTGGAGAAAGTCATCTGGAAAATACAGCACATTACAGTATCGGACGAAGAGCACCTATGATTCCTGGAAGGTACTGAATTCCTGTGCTGTACTGCCATCTTCCCGCTCATGGGGATTATTTGAGTACTCGGCTCTTCCGACTACTGGACGTTAGTATTGGGCAGTTTAAACGAGTATTCAACTAGAGAGTCCGCGGTTCATTATTCTGACACTTCAGACCATCCGGCAAGTGTCGATAAAGAAAGAGGCGAATGTATTCGACGGCTGTAGACTGACAAATATAAGATCTTTTTAAAAGGCGAATTCTACCCATACGGCAACTTACAGCTGAACTGAAGTAATACGGTGTACAGCCTACTATACACATGTATTCAGAGTTTGGTCCATCCCATTGCGAACTGGATGAAGGATCCAGATGGAGACTGGGCCCAGATAAGTTTAAGGAATTATGACCGCTCGTTGGTATAGACACATCGAAGAAGAAAAAGCTTATCAAAGGCGGACCTGTTTATATTCGTATGGAATTTGAGTCATCAGACACTTTTTTATAGAAATGACCATACTTGCGTTGTTGCATGGTAATGTGATGAATTATTCTCTAGTGACCAGACTCGTGCAGCGGGCTGTCTAAATTAACGATCAATACATCACGTCATCGCCATTCCACGCTGGAGTCTCGGAGTGTGAATGCTGTTGCTGATGCCCAAGAGTTCACGCATGAATTCGGTGGCTTTGTGTCAAAAGATCTGGCGTTTCCAACTTCTACGAACTCTGGACGTGTAACAGGAACATTCTTCGGGACTGTTCGGGCTCCTAAGCCATTCAGAAGTACAAAATGTGCGAATACTCGGAGGACAATGCGTGCCTCTGTAACACGTGCTGACGCGTTTCGGAATTTTTATCACATTCGTACAATAGTTTACATAAAATATAGCGGCCAAGTGTTCTGAATTAAAAAATAATCAAGTACGCTTCAGTATATCATCTTGAATCGTTTGGTTGTCAGTAATCTGCCAAGAAGATGTGGAGAAGAAGAAGATGAAAAGAACAGTGCTCTTATTTCTGCTTCAGATAATGTGAAATTACTTTTACGTTGGGTGATCAATAAATGATAATTTAAAAAAAAACTAAATAATGCGTTTGACTTATTTCTCTTACAGACGGATTTTTTTTTTCTGTGGTACGTTACCTGTGTTATCGTTCTAGAATTGGAGACAGAATGTCAGGCAGTACCCGAATACACTCCTGGAAATTGAAATAAGAACACCGTGAATTCATTGTCCCAGGAAGGGGAAACTTTATTGACACATTCCTGGGGTCAGATACATCACATGATCACACTGACAGAACGACAGGCACATAGACACAGGCAACAGAGCATGCACAATGTCGGTACTAGTACAGTGTATATCCACCTTTCGCAGCAATGCAGGCTGCTATTCTCCCATGGAGACGATCGTAGAGATACTGGATGTAGTACTGTGGAACGGCTTGCCATGCCATTTCCACCTGGCGCCTCAGTTGGACCAGCGTTCGTGCTGGACGTGCAGACCGCGTGAGACGACGCTTCATCGAGTCCCAAACATGCTCAATGGGGGACAGATCCGGAGATCTTGCTGGCCAGGGTAGTTGACTTACACCTTCTAGAGCACGTTGGGTGGCACGGGATACATGCGGACGTGCATTGTCCTGTTGGAACAGCAAGTTCCCTTGCCGGTCTAGGAATGGTAGAACGATGGGTTCAATGACGGTTTGGATGTACCGTGCACTATTCAGTGTCCCCTCGACGATCACCAGTGGTGTACGGCCAGTGTAGGAGATCGCTCCCCACACCATGATGCCGGGTGTTGGCCCTGTGTGCCTCGGTCGTACGCAGTCCTGATTGTGGCGCTCACCTGCACGGCGCCAAACACGCATACGACCATCATTGGCACCAAGGCAGAAGCGACTCTCATCGCTGAAGACGACACGTCTCCATTCGTCCCTCCATTCACGCCTGTCGCGACACCACTGGAGGCGGACTGCACGATGTTGGGCCGTGAGCGGAAGACGGCCTAACGGTGTGCGGGACCGTAGCCCAGCTTCATGGAGACGGTTGCGAATGGTCCTCGCCGATACCCCAGGAGCAACAGTGCCCCTAATTTGCTGGGAAGTGGCGGTGCGGTCCCCTACGGCACTGCGTAGGATCCTACGGTCTTGGCGTGCATCCGTGCGTCGCTGCGGTCCGGTCCCAGGTCGACGGGCACGTGCACCTTCCGCCGACCACTGGCGACAACATCGATGTACTGTGGAGACCTCACGCCCCACGTGTTGAGCAATTCGGCGGTACGTCCACCCGGCCTCCCGCATGCCCACTATACGCCCTCGCTCAAAGTCCGTCAACTGCACATACGGTTCACGTCCACGCTGTCGCGGCATGCTACCAGTGTTAAAGACTGCGATGGAGCTCCGTATGCCACGGCAAACTGGCTGACACTGACGGCGGCGGTGCACAAATGCTGCGCAGCTAGCGCCATTCGACGGCCAACACCGCGGTTCCTGGTGTGTCCGCTGTGCCGTGCGTGTGATCATTGCTCGTACAGCCCTCTCGCAGTGTCCGGAGCAAGTATGGTGGGTCTGACACACCGGTGTCAATGTGTTCTTTTTTCCATTTCCAGGAGTGTATGTTTCTCAAATCGGTGTCGGTCGGCTGCTCTCGTCACTGATTCCCCTACACGAACTGCCCGCTATGCGTAAGACCTTACAGTCATTAGGTGAAGTTCGTTAACGCTTTCGTCAACACGCACGCTCGGCTCCGTAGCCGCAGCAGGCGCGGCGTACACAGCGGCTGCCGGTCGCTGTCGCTATGCCCGCTGGCGGCCCGGGCTGCGGTGTTTGTTTAGAGAGCGCCCGCCCTGCGGCCGGCAGGCTGGCGCAGCGGCCCACTATCTGTTAGTGCTGCGTCGTAGCTTCTTAAGGTGAAAGAGAGAAGTGCTCTGTACGATGCGAGGTGCCTGCGTATATTTAAAGATATAGAGAGACGATTACTTAGAGCAGAGCTCGGTCTAATCCGAGAGAATTTGTTCCAAGATCTCGTAAGCAGTGAAGAACCTATCTTATCGCGTAGACGCGTACTTCCTCAAATATTTAAAGGATTCAGACAGTGAGAACCCTTCTCAGCCAATACTGACGCTGCCCCCCCCCCCCTGGTGAGAACTGTAGGGCATTGTCTTATCTGCTCGGCGCTACATCAACAGGTAGTTCAGAAATTTATAGCGATACTCACCTCGGGTGAACGTTTATTATACAGGGTGAACATTAATTAATAAATCCAATAAATTGCAGGGACGGTTTCCTGATTGTAAATGGAGGTTCAAAATGGCTCTGAGCACTATGGGGCTTAACATCTGAGGTCATCAGTCCCCTAGAACTTAGAACTACTTAAACCTAACTAAACTAAGGACATCACACACATCCATGCCCGAGGCAGGATTCGAACCTGCGACCGTAGCGGTCGCGCGGTTCCAGACTGAAGCGCCTAGAACCGCTCGGCCACACTGGCCGGCTGTAAACGGAGGAAAAAAGGTCCTATGAACATGTGTCCAGAAGAGGGCAGTGCGCAAATCGTCCCAGAATACAATACAGAGCTGCATCGCATTCACATTACAGCAGATGTTGAAAGTGGCCTCCATGGGACGCTCTGCACACGTAGCGTCACAGGCGTCGTGAACACGCTGTTGAAGAGTCTGCACGCCAGGGACTGGTTCAGCACACACAACGTTTTTCAGATGTCCCCAGAGGTGAAAATCCGTGGGATCTAAGTCTGGTGATCTAACAGGCCACGCTACAGGGCCTCCGTGTCCTATTCAATGACAAGGGAAGATGATGCTGACGTGTCGGAGAACTGTAATGCGGAAGTGGAGTGGTGTTGTGTTATGCAGAAACCTTTTAATCGGTCATTTTGCCAAAAGGCACATTCTCAAGCAGCCCAGACAGAGAATTCCACAGGAAGTCCAGGAACTTTCCTCCGCCGGCCAGAGTGGCCGAGCGCTTCTAGGCGCTACAGTCTGGAACCGCGAGACCGCTACGGTCGCAGCTTGGAATCCTGCCTCGGGCATGGATGTGTGTGATGTCCGTAGGTTAGTTAGGTTTAAGTAGTTCTAAGTTCTAGGGGACTGATGACCACAGCTGTTAAGTCCCATAGTGCTCAGAGCCATTTGAACCATTTTTGAACTTTCCTCCATTGAGGCACTGTGGAATAATAACAGGTCAAAGTATGTGGTCCCCAGGAATCCGTCACCACACATTGATGCTGAACTGATGCTGACGAGATGCCTCAACCACTCCCCGAGGACTGTCTGTAGCCCACAGATGACGGTTATGCAGACTGATGATGCCAGTAAAGGTTGCTTCGTCTTTAAAGAGGACTGATTGATAGAAATCCCATAATTGTAATGGCTGGTGCAAAAACCGTCGACGAATCCTTCCTGTAGAGGAAAATCTGCTGCTGATAACCGCTGCACTCCTTGCAGCTGATGTGGATAGTAGCACATGTAGGATACACATAATCCTACTTTGAATTACGCCCGTTCACAGGCTACTTACCTTGAGCTTGTACTAGGATTGCCTCAATACCCCGCAGAACCCGGTCCTCCATATATGGTGCACACACAGTTCGCCCCCTCCCTGCATGTTCGTTTGTCTGAAAGGACTCATGATCACACAAACGCCCAAAAAGGTGTTTAAATGTTGTGTGATGTGGATAGTGTCTGTGAGGGTACTTGTGGTACAGCCGTGATGTTTCTCGACCATATCCTTTTGCTTGGCCACACACAAACAAAATCTGGGCTTGTTTCCGACATGAATACCGGACCATTCTGCTGCGTACTGTACACTGCGTCAATCACATAGCCTGGAACACAGAACGAACATGTGGCACATGGTCAGAGGAACTGTCATGCGTCTGTGCCACCTGTAATGGGAATGATGCATGTTTGGAAACTTGTTCATAGGACCTCTTTGCTCCATTTGTCAGGAATCCGACCCTGCTGTTTGTCAATTTTGTCAATTTTCGCCCTGTATAGCGCAGAAGGCTTTCCTGGGGAGCAGCGTTTGTCCACAGACAGTTTTTGTCTGGTACAGAAATTCATTACATCTTCCAGAACCATGCTGGGGCCATATCAATAGCTATTCTATGGATCAGTATATTGAGTCATCTCGGACTCTCTCTGGAACAAGAGTATCAGTCAGGTCCGCAGTCTGGCTTGTGATGTATATTGCATCAGCCACAATCGCTTTCCAGTTTGCCAGTGGTGTAGGCGTCACGCAATTCTGTATGTGGACATTCTGATTGGTGGGAGGAACATGCGGCGGTAGCTTTTTCACCTCTGATTGGTTGAAAATACTTATCACTCTAATCTGAAGCTAGTTGCCTGCCTCCACTCACCAACACGCTAATAGTAGGCCGCACTGTGGGATTATAACTCTGTCGACGTCAGACGACCAGCAGAACCACTTCGAGCTTGAAGCGAACGTAGTCAGTTTGTTCCTCTTCGGCACCCTCTGATGCAGAGGGAGGCAAGCGTGCTCACATTGAAGGCGGTACGTATTGCGAACTTTCTGTGCTTGTTCCAGTGCACTCGTTCGTTGCTGTACAGTCCAAAAACATCTGACTAAGATTTTCTGTTGTTGCGGATGGTGGTATGCTGTCGCCATTGTTGGAAAGTGATACGATCGATTTCTTGTGCGCCGATTGTCCTGGGGAGGCAGCGAGATGCTCGAACATGTGGCTCCAGAACCGTTAACTAGAGATTTTTGTGAAGGTGAGTGCACGATTATCTAACGTATTTCTTCTTCTTTGTATGAGTGCGCGTCTTCGTGCACGTATTTCCTCTTCTTATTTGTAGATTTTTTGCAATCACGTTGCCGGGGCGTATGCGAGCCAGATTGAGTCTAGAGGTCCTGTGTACTTGCCCACCCCGCAGGCTGACACCTGGTGTGTAGGCAGACTGCTACTTTAGCAACAGTTATGATGCTAAAGATAACTTTTTCCCTCTATGTGTTTTTTTTCACACATGCTACTTTTATGATAAGATCAGTTTTTTCTTTAGTGTGTGAATATTACTACATACTTTTATTTCCTTGTAGATTTGTCCAGTCATGCTGCTGGGCTGAAAGATGCCCAGGCTGAGCCCATCCCTCCCACGCGCTTGCTCGCTCCACTGACAGACATACAGGCTGCAATCAGTCCTGTAGTTCCGCAACAGGGTGAGTATAATATTGCTTTTCAGTTTTTCTTACACATATGGATTCCATGAGGCCATTTTCGGCGTGACTTAGCTCGTGAATGAGAATATATGTATGTTGTCATATACATTTCTCCTTCTTCTACATTATCTACCTGCAGTGTTTATGAGTTCTCCTTATTTCTAGATGAAATCGATACTCAGAATGACGTTCTATCTCACGCCATGACGCTATTTTCGTCTATTGCTTCACAGGAATGTACACCAATAAACAATGAACAAATTCATGTGCAATAGTAGTAATTCATGCTTATTCTACAATTATTAACACTTGCATGAACTGCTTATGGAATATTATTCTCCTTCTTGCTTCTAGATGCCATCGATAACAGTGATGCCGATGGAGGCGAATGGATCGAGCTGCCTCAGCCCATGACTCTATTCTCTTCCATCAGATTACAGGGCTGGATACGCTCCATCATAGATGAACAGATATTTGAATAGCGCTTCTTCTTCTTCTGCAGTAACTTTTCTGTCATACTTACATGCAGTGCTTATGAAATTTTTCTTTGTTTCTAGATGTCCTTCTAATCGTGATGATGATGACGATCTTGAACTGTTGATGAGAGGTGGCCTACAGGGAGACGAGAATGATATAAAGGCCATATATGATCCATATCAGTGTATGAGTAAATAACACAACCATTAATGTCACATGATTTTTTCGTTCCCCATGTCGTTAGACATGCAAGGCACTTATCATTATATATTTTCTTTGCAGAACACCTGAGGGTCCCATTGGAGGTGGATTTTTATGTTTGGGAGGAAAATGATGTGATAACAAGGGGCAACTCAATTGCTGAGTGGTTCCATGATTCCATCTCTAGTGTCATACTAGCCCATTTTTCCGAAATGCAGGAAAGATGGTCTGGTAAGATACTCAGCCATATACGTAACTTTGATGTCCACACCTATGTATTTGAGTCATCAAATGGGCGGGGGGGGGGGGGGGGCGGATCCAGCTATATCAAACTTTCAAAGGACATAGCAGATAAAAACGCATGTATCAATGTTCAGAATCTCGAAGACAAATTGTGCTTCATATACCCCAAAGAAAGAGGAAAGCGAACCAGAAGAAGAAGAGCACACTGTGCAGGAAAAAGAAGTGAAGCATAAAGTTGTCGGATCCCTCTACTTTTCCAAAGTAGCTGATCAGCGTCCTAAACATGTAGATGTGCTGTTGTTCTACAAGGGCAATAAACAGCACTATGTATGGGTTAGAAACATGTCCCACTTGCTTTTAGCCCAAAAGAGTAAAAAGAAAGCTACATGTCATTCTTGCTCTAAATGCCTCAACTTTTATGCTACATGTGAGGTTGTAGAAAAGCATTTGATTGATTGTTCCACCCAGGAACAGGCACATGTGGGAATGCTAACTGAGGAAAACAAGTTTCTTAAGTTTAAGAATCTCTACCACAAGGAGCACTGCCCTTTTGTGGTATTCTCTTATTTCGAATGTCTGCTCTCTCCTGTTAAAGGCTGTGAGGGAGACCCAACCGTCTCTCATACAACCCTCACAGAGTGGTAGATACCATATGCAGCTGCTTATCAGATTGTATGTGCGTATGATTCAAGTAAAAATTGTTTCATATCATATGTCAGGATAATCCTGTGAAAAAAAATGTATCTCTAAATGTAATTTCATGTGTAGAACTAAAAATTTCAGTAATATTAATATTAGCACTATTCATGTGTGTATATATATCTTGTAAACTGACTTGTTCCACATCATATCGATAAAATAATCGTGAAAATGATCTACAGAACATGACATAACTAAACTAAACTAAACTGAGCTTGAAGATCTTCCGTGGTAGTTGATTGCATTTATGGCACTGACATCCCCATAATCGCTGGCCGGAGTGGCCGAGTGGTTCTAGGCGCTTCAGTCTGGAACCACGCGACCGCTACGGTCGCAGGTTCGAATCCTTCCTCGGGCATGGATGTGTGTGATGTCCTTAGGTTACTTAGGTTTAAGTAGTTCTAAGTTCTATGGGACTGATGACCTCCGATGTTAAGTCCCATAGCGCTCAGAGCCATTTGAACCATCCCCGTAATCAAATCGCAGGAGAATGATGTCTCGTACAAGAAAGCTGTCAAATGCCATATTTGTGGACTACCATTAAACAGAAAAGCGGAAGCTCCATGTTCCTACCACTGTCATCTAATGGGGAAATTCTCTGGTGCGGCACAGAATGCATGCAGCCTTAACTACCAAGTGCCAAGACACATACCTGTCTTTTTCCACAATTTGAGCCGGTATGATGTCCATTTCATCACTGTCCTGCCTGAGAGCACTGAGAGAAACACTTCGTTCTCCAAGCAGATCATCTTACATTTCCTGGACTTACTTAGATTTATTCATGCACCACTTAATAAACGTGGTGCGACGATGCATCTCACTAGAGGACATGCATCTCACTAGAGCTGCATTTCCCAATGACGCAAAGTTTCAGCTCTCAAAAAAGAAGGGGGGTCTTTTCTTATGAGTACATCATGAGATTCTATGGAGAGGTTCAACGAAACGACATTGTCTGACATCTGCATTCACCAGTAACCTTGCAGGCAATGCCATAACGGATACAGAGTATGGACTCACAATGAATGTTTGGCAGGAATTCAACATCTCTGTTTTAGGGGAGTATGCAAAGCAATATATGGACATGATGCACAACCATGAGTGGATATATTCGAGAAATTCTGGAGTGTACACATGACCACATACACTCCAGATCCTGCATTCTATTAGACCACACCAGGGCTTTTGTGGGGTGCAATGCTAAAAAGAACACGTGTCAAGATTAAGTTATTGACTGATGTCGATATGCTGCTCTTTTTCGAACACAGGATGCACAGGAGACTTTGCCAATGTGTCTGTAGGCACACCAAGGCGAATACCTGTTAGTTGGCGGACAGCTCAAAGCATCTGAGGATGAGAGTCACATCATGTACTGTAAAGTCAACAAGTTATATGGGTAGACCATGCAATGATATCTACCTGTTGGGGAGTTTTGATGGCTACCAAAGGACGACATCATGAGATTAGGCGATTTCACAGGTCTGGTAACTTATTCTGGTGAAGGATACATCATGGAGGTAGACAAGACGTATCCTTCTAAATTGTACGACATGCACAACTATTTGCCTCTATGTCCAGAGTACTTGGTCCAATGCAATCGTTCCACCCACAAACCGATGACAACGCTGGCGAGGGGTTGGGACAGAGGTACATTGTGCACTATAGAGACATCCAGTAGTGCATTAGTTTGGGAATGGAACTGTTTAAAGTCATCTGTGACATGCGGGTTGAAGGAGTATACTGATGGTAATACCAAACAGAGGGCTCACAGGACATGTGACTTTGAGAGAGACTTTTTTAAATTAATGAATAATGCCATTTGCAGGAAAACCATGGAGAATTTAAGAGACCAACACAGAATTCATTTAGTCCACAGCTGGGTGGGGCATTGTGGTGCACAGGATTATGTCACCTGGCCAAATTTTAAATGGGCCACAATATTCAATGAAGGATTGGATGCAATGGAGAAGTTTTTAAAAAGTTCGCAAAACTTGTGTATGTTATTATGTGTATATTGGACCTTTCCCAATTCCACATGAACTGATTTCACTTCGACTTCATGAAGAAGAAATTCGCTGATCCAGTGTTACTTTATATAGATAAAGATAGTTTCATCGAGTGCGTGGAAGGCTGGGAGCCATATAAAGTACCTGATTAGGTACAATATACGTATGACTATGTGGCGAATAATCCTTACAGTATTATACCTCAAAACAAGAAGGTTGTTGGCCATATGGTTCACAGACAGAGTAGTTTGTGGCTCTTAAATCCAGAATGTATGCATTCGATACACAAACACCCGCCACTCAAAGGCAGGCTAAGGTTGTGCATTGTGCAGCCTCCATGAGCCTCACAATTGATAATTACTTGGAGAGCCTCCTACCTGGTGAAGATTCTTCTTCTTCTCCACATATGGAGCACCAAGCGAGCATTCGATCATGTGAGCCTGAAGTGTATACTATCTCATAGCTTAAAATCGATCTGTCACATCATGATGACAAACGATTCATCTGTGAGAATGGGATCGAGACTCCACTGTACTCACACTATTTGCCTGAGTGATTGTGTGTGGTGTTTATTTGTAAATAGTATATATATATGTGTGTGTGTGTGTCTGTATATATAGTTATTTCTTTTCACCTGCTGCTACACATTCCACTGCATATATATTTTGTTTTCACTTGTCTCCCACTCTCTTTTCTACATCAATACATTACAAAGTATCTGTAATATTGTATCAATGAAAAGATACTCTCTGATATCGTGAAAGATGACAACTGAATTACTAAAGAAAAAAAAGATTGCCATGGGGGACATAGTTTCTAGTTATATGAGCAAAGATGATAAATACGGTACAAGGAATCTGTAATACTGCACCAAAGAAAAAATTTTGAATAGCAGCAACTGCTCTACAAAAAAGACTGCCTAGGGTGACATAGTTTCTAGTCATATGAACAGTATCTAGTCATTAAGAAAAAATGTAACTCTACTCAGTGCGATGTATGTCTGTAATATATATATATATATATATATATATATATATAGTAACTAAAGCTGGCAAATATATAACTCCCTCTTGATCTTTTCATTTACAAAAAACCCCACCATATATTTTTTGGTAGTGCCAGTGAACACAAAAATGTATTGCCATTATATATTTAGTTTAGAGTCAGTTGGTAATGGTGGCACTCTTTTTTCCTTAGTGTAAGTATGCACATTACTGAGTGAACTATAAGGGCATTGTATCTTTACTCGAAAGTGAAAAATGTACAAAGAAATGTTTTTTTACAGGAAATTTATTCTTCTCTTTTAATTTTGGACAATACTGTGGGGAAGATAAAAATATGTAAGTATGCATCCATTTCTTCATAAGACACATCAAAGTTTTTTGTGAATACATCTTCAGAAGTGTTCTCATTAGTCAGATTTGAAACAGCATTCCAAATATTGCCATAAAAATCCATAAACATATTCCCACCAAAGAACACAGTTATTCACTGCCCACTGAAGGCTGAACTGGTATACACCAACTTTCTGAATGTCGCTTCCTTTAAATGGATATTCTCTAACCTATCCTCATCATCGATAATTTTAATACTTTTCAGATAATCACGAACACACACTGAGTGACAACCCTGTAACACAGGAAGTGCAGTTTGATTGTTGAACAGAGAAGCGATCCTTGCGAAATTCCCACATAAAAGGCAACACTCATACAGTGAAAGCATAACATTCTTGTCACTAAACGGAGGATTTTCAAACGCTATTAGAGTACTGAACTCATGACCTGAGGACATGTACAAAACTATTCAATGGCTGGCACTCTCATTAAGATTGTACATAACAGTGAAAAGCAATACTTTAATGTATGTATTATGCCACTGTGCCACCCAATGATAGAGCAGACACAGGTGATAGTGGTAACTCAGAATCACAGAATAACGATTCCTTTATATCGTCCACTGATATATCGTTGGTGAGACGCTCATAATTCTACAGCGTTGGAGGCTCAAAGCTGGACAATAGGGGCTGTGGGAACCTGAAGTTCATCAAATCAGGTAAATGCAGTGGAAAGTGAACTGTTCAAGGACAATGTGGGCAGATCTGTCAATCTCCGACTTTATCCTATGAGTGCAAGAATACTCTGTGACTTTAATTCACACAGGGAAAGTTGAACAGTCTAAACGTAAATTCCGCACTATGACTGATGTGCTAGAAATATGTATATAAACTAACTGCATCGATATAGGACCCTGTATGGTATACTCTGGTGTATACGACCAAATGCACATACTACACAGTCATCTTTCTGCATTCAGAATCTAGTTTATGGTACTTGCAGAGTAGAGCAGATGTGGTTTACTGAGCACTGGCTGACATTTAAATTACAGAATAACTGGTAAAATTGAAAAAAATTTATCATGCTGTCAACTACAGTGCTTATAACACACACCATTCCATATTTATGGTGTCTTTTCCATCCCATCCATCCACTGGTATGTTGTTGATTACCACATAAAGATTGACGGCCCCCATTTGTTTGAGATGGATAGAGCCTTGGTAGAACACTAGACATCTGCTACTCATCACTGTGGAGCTGGGGGTTAAATGTAGAGGTCACTGCCTACGGACAGTTGTTTGGATGCATTCCTCAATGCTGCAGACATGTCATATTTCAATATGCTGTTATACCTTCCACATTTTTTTCACCAATAAGATAATAGTACCTCTTTTTATTTCTGCTACCCTGTGTATGTTGTGAACTGGCCTTCCAGCGATTGTCAACACCAAACAGTGATCATATACATTATTGCAAAGTGAGAAAACAATGCTCTCCCCTTCACTGTGGAAGATAATAAATGTCGTGTGACTAGGGCCTGCCGCCGGGTAGACCATTCGGCGGATGCAAGTCTTTCGATTTAACGCCACTTCAGCGACTTGTGTGTCGATGAGGATGAAATGATGGTGATTAGGACAACACAACACCCAGTCCACGAGCAGAGAAAATCTCCGGCCCAGCCGGGAATCGAATCAAAGCCCTTAGGATTGACATTCTGTCGCGCTGACCCCTCAGCTACCAGGGGCGGACACTGTGAAAGATGAGATTAACTGTATAGGTCATCACCTTTGGATACCTCTTTGGAAACGGTCTACAATACTATGAACTCTTCCAGTTTTCATAGTTGTGATGTGTTCCACTTTTTTGTCAATGAGAAACATTGCATCTGTGTTTTGTTTCTACCGTCCTGTGTGTTGTGGTAGTAAGCATAGCTTACACCATGCGATGTTCAGCTTTCTGTAAGAACCAATGGATTGAATGTGTTAATATCGGCTTAGCACCTGACATAGACCTCGAAGACATGGCAGAAAAACAAAATGTCTGACGTTGTACAACGCTGTAGTCATACATTGCTTGGATGTGTTGCAGCAGAAAAACAATGTATTAGACTGCTTATGAAAGAACAACAAAGGAACCCTCTACTGTGGTTGAAAGCCAATGGGATATGGTCTTCTTCTAGTACAGGCGACAAAACTTTACACACGTCTGTGCAAGCGATTTTTAGCAATGGCCACCTGCTCTACTATAATGATACGTGTATATGTAATATGCTCTATGTCAACCTGCATAAAGTATTTGTTTTCGATACATAGGAAGAGAGAGACATGGTAAAACCTTATAGAAGGTCTACTACAAGGAGTGATATGACTGGTTAAAGTTTGGATGCAGATAGTTCATGACAATTTGTAATTTGTACATGCAGAATGCTCTCAAACTATACAGATTGTGCTCATGAAACTAACAGAAATCGACTGTATATATTCTCATGGAAACATGACTGTTTTGATTATTATCATCATGATTGCGTGTTTACAAATATGTATTACCACAAGTCCTGTTTTATTTCATACTTCATAACCTATAATTATAAAGTAGACAACACTTGAATTATAGCTCATTATGGAACCTAGAAATGATAGTGTTGTTCGTAACATGTGAGTAGATTGCATGAAATAGGCTGTTCTATGATGATCAAATTGCTTATGAAGCTAGAATGGAAGAATGTGCTGCTATTGCAAATTATAGTCTGCTGGATTTGGACTTCTTCAAGTACAGGTGACAGAAACTTTACACGCAGTTCGGTAGAGGGGAGTTACGGAGCGAAAATGTCAAATGTGAGCACACAGATGATATTTGTTTTAGACGTATTGGAGGAATGTTATAGGGTTCTCCACTAAGTGACGTTAGGAACTTCTATTACAAGGCATGCTCTCACGACTTTTTTTTTCACTTTGTAAATGCCAGTACGAGTAACATCACATTGGTAAAATGGGACCTGCCATAGTGTACGAAAGAAGAATGCCCTCTTGAATTATAGCTTGTTGTTGTGGAACGTAAAATGATAGTGAACAAATGGTGTGAAATGCTGTATTTTGCAAAATTATTTAACGTGTCTGAAATGTTTGTAATACACATAGGCATGACAGGTTATTCATAGACCCTGATTTGAATGTGAGGGACACTCTGAAACCATGTAATTTTGTCCATAAAACTTAAAGAAATCGCTTAACATAGATGTTTTTTCTTTGGGGTTTAAATTCTCGGTTTTTCTTTACTCTGATCAAAGTTTCGAAAGAACGAGGACATTCTGCAGTGAGTGGTAGTTTTTGCAGAAAAATAGTGGAAGTTTTTTCGATTTTACACAGGGTCATTTTGTATAGGAGATGTAAGATAAAGCATTGTCAGATGTACAGCACTGAACTCTGCAGTTTTGTCATCTGTAATTAGTGGCAGTGCTGTAGTTTTTTTTTTCGCTTCATTGGATGTCACAAAATAACAGGCGGTGGGGGAAGAGAGAGATGCGAATTGTATCCTGTAGTCTAACGTAAAAACTATAAAATTTTTGCTCATAAAACCAAGAGAAAATGCACTGAGCCTATTTTCGTGGAAACAGTGCATTTATTATCATCACGATTGTGTTTTCTTTTTTTTTAACAGTTGCTCGCTTATAGGAGGTGTGTTGACATTAAAGAGAATTGTTCTCCATCACAGAATGGCGTGTGCTTGTAGGCAGAGCTGCTGGAGGCGTGAGAGCAGCGCTGTGGACGGTCCGGCATACCTGTATTTTAGACAGACTAGTGCATCGGGATTGTTGTTGTTGTTGTGGTCTTCAGTCCTGAGACTGGTTTGATGCAACTCTCCATGCTACTCTATCCTGCGCAAGCTTCTTCATCTCCCAGTACCTACTGCAGCCTACATCCTTCTGAATCTGCTAAGTGTATTCATCTCTTGGTCTCCCTCTACGATTTTTGCCCTCCACGTGGCCCTCCAATACGAAATTGGTGATCCCTCGATGTCTCAGAACATGTCCTACCAACCGATCCCTTCTTCTAGTCAGGTTGTGCCTTCTTCTCCCCAATTCTGTTCAATACCTCCTCATTAGTTATGTGATCCACCCATCTAATCCTCAGCATTCTTCTGTAGCACCACATTTCGAAAGCTTCCATTCTCTTCTTGTCCAAGCTATTTATCGTCCACCTTTCACTTCCATACATGGCTACACTCCATACAAATACTTTCAGAAACGCTTCCTGACACTTAAATCTATACTCGATGTTAACAAATTTCTCCTCTTCAGAAACGCCTTCCTTGCCATCTGGATAGCTATCGTTTACCTCACTTTGGTCTGTAGTCTGCCGGCGTTGCAGCCTATTGTTTAGGTCGACATCATTTGCGCAGACCGACAGCCTGGACCATCGAGCCACATGCTCTGCTGGGGATGCATTGGACTGAAGACTCTGCTCCCAGATATGGCGGGGGCTTCAGTCAGTATAGGCAGCACGCAGAACTGGTAGAAGCTGTCTATTTGAAAAAGTAAGCTAGAGCGTTTTCTGGAATTTCATTATCGTCCCAGTCTTTCCGAGAAATACATTTAACAGATTGCAGGAAGCGTCTATCTGTGATTGAGTTCTGCAGAATGGAGACAGTATATCTCTGCCACCAGATTTGTAGACCATCAGCAAGAAGATAGAACAGGCTTGTATGCCTACATAGGTGAGAAGAGGGAGAAAGAGGGAGGGATGAGGGGAAGCAAGAGTGGCTCTAAGTTGGTTAGTTTGTGACTGCACATCAGTGCATCGATGAGAACACACATGCAACTTCTGCCTCTTCCTCCTGGTGCAATCTTTTGGGACAAAGATTTTTCCCAATCCTCAGTACATGTGTTGCATTATGATCATTTGATTACAAGTGATGTTTTTTTCATGACAATTTCGATGTGTAATTAGAACAGTGAAGCATTTTTCATCAGTTGTGACAACGTATATGGGCTTTTCTGAATATCAGTTACCTGGGCTGGAGGGTGATTGTCGAGCAATGCAGTGGGAGCTGTTTGTACGGAACTCTGGCGTCAAACAGCAACAGACACAGTCCTCATCAGTATATGCTTACAGGTAATACATTTATTAAACACCTCTCTGTCCAACACCAGCATCTCGTCAGCTGAAAATATTTCCCGCCAAAAATAAAGATGGTACCTTCCACTACAACCTTTTTCCTGTCAGCTTATAGATGAAGGGATCATCCTATGTAGTTTGAGTACGTCTGCCACTGGTTTCGAGTGGTATTGTGAAATTTTTTTCCCAGCAGGATAACACCAGTTGCCTGTTGTATGAAATCGTCAATTTTTGAACTGTATTGGGATTTTAGGCACTCATTGTGTAGCACTATGCATAAAGATGTATAATTAGGAGCGATCTTTATGACTAATTACGTAATTAGGACCGATCTTTGCCTCACTTTCGCAATCAAAATAAATAAAGTGCACTAAACTAACCTTGCTATCCTGCATCTGGACAGTTTCCATGCAAGGGGGGGGGGGGTGCACTTGGGCTTTCTGTCCAGAAGTACTGGGGTTTGAGTCCTGGAAAGGGCACTGCCATATTTGAATTTCCTGCCAATTACAGGGTGAGGGGTGGGATGGGACGTCAGCACAGCCTTAGGACAAAGAAATTCCCGCCATTTTTAAAGTTCCCATCAAAGTTCGAAATTACCACCAAAATTCGAAATTCCCACCATTAAGACAGGTGGGAGAGGGGGAGTGGTGGGGACCCATGTGCTGGCTGGGGAAACACATGATGTCGTCTGGGGTGGAGGTGGGGGATGCAGTGGGGGCATAATTATTTGATCGATTTAATTAATTCACATATCAGTTTGATATCAAAATTGCACCTGGAACCTCATCACCCTACTTCTGTTATATACACAGGATACAGATGCACTTAACTTCTCAGTGTTAGTGTTGCAGAGGACGCACCATCATGGCCATGGGAGTATTTTTTCTCGTGGGGATGGTGGGAATAAGGGGAAGAGATGGCAGGGATTTCACTTTTATCAAAAGTGCGTAAAACATGTTTTCTGACAGTCAGCATGTGTATGTGTCCATACGGCTATATACATTGTAAAGAGCCATTTGTCTTCTCAGACAGGTGGCTGAGAGCATGCTATGGGCAAGACAACACTTCCTCCTTGGTGTCCACCGTGAACCGCAGTGCTACTGCAAGATTTGTGTGAGCCGCTGGTTGGAGTCTGGCGGTGGCGGCAAGGGGGGCGGCTGGAAACAACATTAGAGGCGGGGTGGTGGCGGCGGTGGAGATGGGTGTTGGCGGTCTTGGATGCAGGCAACAGCGGAGGGGGCGACGCTGGCTGTAGCTTCTGCAGAGAGGTGCAGCTCCTTGTCTGTAACTGTTCTGTCCCGTGTTTTACGTGTGCGTATATGGAAGTTGTGGAGTGACGACGGACGAAATTCTTATCCGTCTCGGCTTATCGACAGAGGCTGCAGGATCGCTGTAACTCTCTACAGTGGCATTTATCACATGGCGTCAAGCTCTCCAGATATGTCGGTGGCCTCAGAGAGTCAGTGATTTGGTAAGTAGAAATAGTTTATTTTTGCTAGAATATGGCCTTTTCCCAGTCTCATTTGAGTGACAGTAACATATATACAGTTCACATTTTTCCATAGTTATTAACTAGTATTATAATAATGGCACAGACTAATAACGAATGGTTTATTTCTTTTTTAATTCTTTAATTATTTGTTTAAAATATTGTGTCATGGTCGGTTAATTGTCCTTTACTCCTTTTTATTCCGCCTGGGAGCTTTGGCAGAACGTCCTTCCCCACACAGTTTCGTTAGTATTATTATTATTCTCGAATTAGAAGCATACAAATTTACAGTAGCCATACACATCAATAAATATGTACATATATATACACAAATTGTATTTATATTACATGTGCCCAGTACTTTGCAACCTCCAAGGCGCTTGGAGTAGCTTGCAGGAGATCAATCTTCGTGCAGGATGTAGGGCACAAAAGGCACTGGAGCATGTGGCTTGTGGTTTGTTCTTGTCCACAATCATAGGACGTATCTTCTGTTATGAAGCCCCATCTCTTCAGGTTGTCTCCAACTCCTGATCGTAGCCGGCCGCTGGTGGCCAAGCGGTTCTAGGCGCTTCAGTCTGGAACCACGCGACCGCTACGGTCGCAGGTTCGAATCCTGCCTCGGGCATGGATGTGCGTGATGTCCTTAGGTTAGTTAGGTTTAAGTAGTTCTAAGTTCTAGGGGACTAATGACCTCAGATGTTAAGTCCCATAGTGCTCAGAGCCATTTGAACCAAATCCTGATCTTAATCTGTTTAAAGATTTCCACACCAGCCAGCTCTCGTTGTGTCCAGGTGGTAGTTCTTCAGCTTTTGGCGTCTGCAGGTGAGGCGTCGACTTCTTCCATAGCTCCAGACTTGCCTTCTCTGGTGAAATGGTGAGCTTTTCGGATGTTCTCATGAAGCTCTTTCGCGATCTCAGCCGTTGCTGTGGTGGATTATGTCCGTGCAGTGGATGGGCACTGTCCTGTTCCACTTTCAGTCTCTCCTTGTTGGCAGCCACTGTTCTGCCTATCCATGGTGGCGCTATTCCAGCCAGGCAGTAGAGTTTATCAGTTGGGGTAGGTCTTAAGCAACGAGTGATCAACCTGCAGGTTTCATTGAGAGCAATGTCTACTTGTCTGGCATGAGATGACCTGTACCAGACTGGAGAAGCATATTCAGCAGTAGAAAATCACAGTGCCATTGCAGAACAGCGAATAGTTTGTGGATGTGACCCCCACTATGTCCCCGCTAGTTTGCGAATTAGGTTGTTTCGAGCGGAGATTTTCATTTTGGTGTTCTCGCAGTGAGTTTTGAATGTCAGAGTTCTATCGAGAGTGACTCCCAAGTATTTACATGAAAGGAGCCTCCACGAAGATAGCAATGATTTCCGACCAAGATAAGACTTGCAATCGGGCGTACCCTGGGCGCCAGGTTTCTCTGGCGGCTGATCCTTTCACATCAGAAACATCATCTTGGTCCTTTTCAGGACCACAGTTGACCACCATATCGTTAGTATTAAAAGCAGGATCGTTGGGGGAGCTTGTTTCTTATTGGTCAAGAGAAAATGGGGTGGAAGGGATGGGGGTCTTCAGCGTTTATCCACAAAGCCGCTTACATATTTCTGCCTCTGTGTCAGGACCTGTTTGTCGATATGGCCCTCCTTGGGTGCTTGTATTTATGCTGGTGTCTTTTCTGCCAGCAACCAGGTCGTTCACAAATTCCTGTGGAAGGTGGGCTGGCACAGTGTATTCGTAATCTGTCGCTGTCAGACTACGCATGTCAGCGCTCGAAGAGTAGCATACTCTACAGGCGGCCCACTGGTCGTGTACGACACGTATTTGTCCAGCGAGTTACTCGTAATCTAGGTGTGTATTTGTAGAACTGAAGTACTTGTTATATATACCGCATTTACATGCGATCTTGAAATCGGTAAGACAGCGAATTTTTAATATGACATCACAAATTTACCGAGATTTTTGGACAATGTCTATTGACGTCGTTGGTTTTACCTTTAGGAGAATACACACATTACGACGTCGCACACACTAGTAATGTACAGATGATGTAGCAAGAGTTTACTTTTTTGTGTATTGCAGTGTATTAATTGTTTAAAATCTAAATTCTTTGTAGTAACATATTCGATGACCAATATTTCGTAATTTGTTTATAAATCGGTGTGCTATTTGCTTAGCATTTAAAGTCTCTGCAACGGTGTTTTTGTTGCTAAATAATTGTTGCGTTAATTTGCAATAAGAGGACATATGTATTTGTACATTAACATATAGAGTGTTACGTCCCAGGTTAATATCCCCAGGGGACACTAAAAATTCGTCCAAGTTCTACCTTGGCAGCTGGCAGAAGCCGAACTGCCTGTGTCAGTGAGCAGCAGAAGGACGAAATGCTGAGCAAGTTGTGGCAAACAAAAAAATGTGTGTGAAATCTTATGGGACTTAACTGCTAAGGTCATCAGTCCCTAAACTTACACACTACTTAACCTAAAGTATCCTAAGGACAAACACACACAGCCATGCCCGAGGGAGGACTCGAACCTCCGCCGGGATCAGCCGCACAGTCCATGATGCAGCGCCTGAGACCGCTCGGCTAATCCCGCGCGGCTGTGGCAAACACAGAAACCATCGCAGCACAGGGGAACGACCAAGTGCTCTAGCCTGAAAGCAAAGCATTATGACATCATGGAAGCCGAGGTATACCGTCAAACTAGTGACACATCAGAATGTCGTAAGGAAGGCTAGGTACAATGCAACAGTAAGTCTTCAGGTGCCTAAGCAGCAGAAAAGAGTTTCTGAAAGGTGAAGTTGTGAAAGTCTGAAGTCACTAGGAGAGCTGACATCGAAGGTAAACCAGGACACATGACGTCATGGCCATTACCACAGCTGCAGAGTGCTTGAAAAGTGCCAATATACCACATCCCACCCTTCTTAAAAAATGCCTGCTTACTGAGTGCTGGTTGCCGACTACCCAGTGCGCAGTTTCAGCACTTATGTCAGTTGCAGCTATTCATTGTGAGGGGAGGCTACCGCTTGGCACGTCTGGCTGTCTTCGACCGTCTGTGGAAACGTGAGTCTGGCTGGAAGGACTCTGCCTGTGCCAGCTGCACTGTCAACTTCTGAGGCAACGCTGAGGGGGTGCAGAGGCCGCCGTCACCCTGCTGGTCTGCTGGAGGGTGGCTTGACCTGCGTGACTTGAATGCTGTCCATCATCTGCTCTCGAGAGGGAGGGCCACTGTTGCTGCTCATCCCGTTCCTTTACTTTGGAGATCTATATGTAGAGTTGGAGGACGCTGGAGTCCACGGGTCAACAGCTGTCCGTTACAAAAGAGCTGCCGCCCACCACTTCGCTGTGTTGGCAGTACAGCAGGACGACCTCATGCAAGCCTTCTGCTGCAGATGAGGTGCTGCTCTGCCAACTCGGATGTTGTTTGGCACTTGGGAAGACAATATTGTATTATTGCCCAATAAATGTGTTGTGGTTAATAATGTTTCCTTGGCGCTATCGAGCGTAAAAAAGTTCTCACCACAGAATCCCACCTGGCTCTCTCCTGATGAATGTAGGAGTCTGGGACTGTGTAACGGAACTGAAATGATGGTGGGCTGACAGTAATTTGGAGCCCGTGCGTTGTGTGAGCCCGTGCGTTGTGTGAGACTGCCAGGGAGTGCACCCTGATGCCATCTATTGGCGAAACTGGGAATTAGCGCTGTCAGACAATGCACTAAGCTCTCAGAGTCAAATGTATTCTTTTTCTTGGTAATTATAAGTTATTACTGTATAATTTAATGTTGTAAAGCGCTAGTAGTAAATTATTATGACTGGTATGAACTCCAGGGTAGTAAATATAAATATTCTTAAATACTAAATGATTTCGGTAAAAAGGTGGTAGGGGAACGCCCCCACTCTTGGTGATACGAGCGTAGCTAGAGGTAGCTGGAGACACAGGGACTGAACAATGGAATGGCCTAGGGAGTGTTGACGTGATCGGACGTGCGTAACTGTGCTCACGCAAAAGTGATTGTGCAACAGCGAAGAGGCGAATATCGTCGCCGTTTGTGGAGTAGAACGCGACGAATGGTAGTCGAAGCCGCCTCTATGCCACTGGGGCTGATTGTAAGAGTTCCTGCGCCCAGAATTTATGGCGGACGTGCAGTAGCTTATACGAGTGCTACAGCTCGTAGTTCCAGCCGCCATTAAGGGCATGAGGCGTGAAGAGCTGCATTAGCCACGTGCATCTCACCACCAGCACTGACACGTCTACCCAAGGCAAGACTGCTTGCAATTATTAAGTCGAACTTTGTATACATGTAAAAGGAGAATACCAGTTTTCTTTTATGCAAGTGCAGAGGACAGAATATAGTAATGAGTAAAATTACGACGCATGTTGTTCATTGTAAAGTGTAGTAACCTCAAACATAGTATAGTGAAATCAGACTGAGGCCACCATCGCCTCTTTCATTTACAATTCTTTTGGTTGTAGAATACTTTAGCGTATAAGAATGTTGAAAAGAGCAATGGTCACACCAGAATGAGTCGTCTATTTACAGTTACTTAAATTTTTCTGAGCAACCTTTCAAGTAAAGTCACTTAACTGATTCTGTATCAATGGTCCAAAGAGTAATATCCAAAATCATTAAATAAGTTGAAGGATAGAATTTTGTTAACCGAAGTTGCATAACCTGTCTTGGTAGTAATCACCAAGCCACCTCACAGAAATTGAGAGAGTATTTGCTTTGTAGAATCATCTAGAATGATCAGAAATAGTAATATTCAGAATTAAGTTTAAATTCAACTCAAGCCATTTCACTTTGAAACGAGCCCAAAAATTGATTTATTCTTTTGCTCCTTCAGAGCTGGCGACCGTAGTTATAAGTATTTTCAGGAGGATTCGACGGTAAGTCTGCTGCTCTCGTCGTGCTGATAGGATTATCCACTGCTGCTAGCAGTGGTGATTGGATACATAAGCTCACTACCAAGTTAAGTGGGTCAGGTAGGCAGTGTTACCGTGTGAACTGTAGGGCACTGTAGGCCGTGGATCGAACCCGTTCAATCATCACAGCTCTTAGGGAAATAGTCCGGTTAGGAGTGTACTATTCATTAGGTAAATACTGGCGAGTAACGGTCAAAAATGTATACGCAAGTGAATTTAGCAAGGTCCACGTAGCACCTAGTTAATGTGGTGCAATGGCGAGGGTAGGAGTGGAGTAAAAGTGAGCTGAGCTTGTGGCAGCTGTGCTGGATTCAAATATTAACTACGTGAATTCACTACTGCCTCTTACCATTGGGACTGAGCTATTTACAGTTAAAATACGTAGCAGTAAGCGCAAAGGCGTGACAGCTACAAGTCCGTATTGGTTTTATACATACGGAATTGGGAAGTGGGTCATTCCGTCAGTGGAGGGGGTTAAAACAACCGAGTCAGTGGAGAACATACCCCATTTACTGATGGAAAGATTCAGCGGTTCGGTCGCAAATGGATTCCTACATCTGGCGTCAGGTGTGCGATAGAGGTTAAACCCCAGGATAGTGTCCCTGACGGACACTAATAATACACCCAAGCTCTTCTAAAGCAGCTCTTGGAAGCTGAACCACCTGTGTCAAAGACCAGTAGACTGCCAGCTACGGGGAAATGCTAAGAGAGCTGTGGCAGACACGAAAGCTATTGCAGCATGGGAGAATGACAAAGCACCCACG